>NC_057862.1:176906561-177209894 GCF_019393635.1 Dromiciops gliroides
CCTAAGGACATAAAAAGTCTCACCTGTGTGGAGCTGGGACCCATCCGATTTGGTAGAGGTCTGAGAACCATAAGAGTCATCATACCTGCTAAACAGACATAGAATGAGCTGTATCAGTAGAAGCTAAGTGCCACTGTATCCTTGCTACATGTATTTGCTGTATTTTTGTTCAGTTTCAGTTGTGTCTGATTTTTCATGATCCCATTTGGGATCTTCTAGGCTAAGATACTGGAGTGATTTACCATTTCCTTCTCCAGTTCATGTTACAGATGAGGAAACTGGAACAGGATTAAATTACTTCCCCAGGATCACACAGCCACCACTTAGCTGTCCCATTTGCTATGTTAGGACAAAGGGAATCTCCTTTGATTAACCATCAATGACTCATGAGTGCCCTATTTCATTTCCACATAATTAACATTATGCTGGTTTCAGGCCTGCCCCTAGCACTTTTGCACTTTAGGAAGATTACTTAGGCAGCTGGGTGTCAAATGGTTTTCAGTGGGGAGAGATGGGTTTGGATGACCAACCAAAAGCCTATTACAAAAGTCCAGCATGAGGTGATAAGGGCCTACAATATGAGAGATTTTACGAAGTCAGAATTGTCAGGACTTGAAAACATGTTGGATATGTGGAATGAGTGAGAATGAGATGTCTAGGATGACATCAAGGGCAGGAGCCAGTGGCTGGGAGGATGGTCATGTTCTCAACAGAAATGGGGAAGTTTAGAAGAAGGAATGGTTTGGGGGTGAGGTGGAGAAGATAATGAGTTCAGATTTGGACATGTTGAAGTTACGAAATGTACAGAACATTCAGTTCAAAATGTCTAATATGTTGTTGGGAATGTGAGACTGGAGAGCAGGAGAGAGGTTAAGATTGGATAAACAGTTCTGAGAATCATCTTCGTAGAGATGATACAAGTCTCAGGTTTTTCTGAAACTGTCTTTTTTTTTTTTTTACAGAATAATAATAATAATAATCCCATTACATTCATAGACCATAATATATTCAGCCAATTGATGAGTATGCCCTTTGTTTGAGCTCTTTGCTATAATACTACTGGTCCAAAGTAAAAATAGTTACAACTAACATTTATATAGCACTTTAAGGTTTGCAAAGCACCACAACCTTGGGAAGTAGGTGCTGTTATTATCCTCATTTTACAGGTGAGGAAACTGAGGCAGATAGAGCTTAAGTGACTTGCCCAGGGTCATACAGCTAGTGAGTGTCTGAGACTGGATTTGAATGCAGGTCTTCTTTACTTTAGGTCCAGTGCTCTATCTACCATACCACTTTGCCATTTGTTCTTTTGTTTTTGATGTAGGAGATTAATCTGGAGGTTTAGAACTTGTGAATTTTGAAAGGTCTAGAGAATGAATCTCTGAGATTCTGAGGGTTTTGAAATCTAAGAGTCTGTATATAAGGCAAGGTTTACCTGCCAGCCAGCCTAGCATCAGTGCCCTGGGGCACAAGGAATGACCTATTAGAGTGACAAAGAAACCAGCCCATTGGCAACTGAGACAAGGATTGATCCTGCATTGATGTCCAATTTAGACTTAAAAATGGTGGTACTAATTCTATATAAAAACTGTTCTGTCTCGTGGGCAGCTAGGTGGCGCAGTAGATAAAGCACCGGCCCTAGATTCAGGAGGACCTGAGTTCAAATTTGACCTCAGACACTTGACGCTTTCTAGCTGTATGACCCTGGGCAAGTCACTTAATCCCCCACAGCCCTGCAAAAAAACAAGCAAACAAACAAAAAAACCCACCAAAAAACCTGTACTGTCTCAACTTACTTTCCCCAGAGACCAAGATAGTATAGGAGAGGGTAAATCTTTGGGATGCTGGGGAGAGAAATCTTGAAGTAAATGTCCCTTTGTAAAAACTATTTGAAAAACAAATTTAAAAACAACAACTATTCGATGTTAAGTAGTTAAATAGAATTGGGATGCTAGTTACTTTCAGGCAACAGTAGGGGGAATATAATTGGTGGGGCCCTTAAGTGATAGTATGAAATAAGACCCTCCCCCTCCCCCAAATCTTCAAGGTACTCCTAGAACCCTGAGGGGGAGATGTAGCAAGCTTCCCTCTGGGAGGGGAAGAACAGAGCAGACTTCTTACATAGTGATCCACTCCCTTCTCAGTTGATAGGGAATTTCCCCCGGGAGTCTCTACAGCACTGTGATAACAAGGCCCCAGTCATTTCACACCCTGTTTGGCTCTTGCTCTAACTCTGGAACTGAAACTTTTTTTGGTGATTAGATGTGACTAGAACTTTACTTTTGATAAAGTTTATCAAACTTGGCTAGAGGAAGAACATGGCTTGGCAACCTTGTGTCAAAACTCATACTGTAGGGGGCAGCTAGGTGGCGCAGTGGATAAAGCACCGGCCCTGGATTCAGGAGTACCTGAGTTCAAATCCGGCCTCAGACACTTGATACTTACTAGCTGTGTGACCCTGGGCAAGTCACTTAACCCCCATTGCCCCGCAAAAAAAGAAAAAAAAAACCTCATAGTGTACTATTATAGCCATAGGCTAAGTAGAGGAGCAGGATTAGCTGAATGACTGGGGGAATTTATAGAATATGAGCCAAGTTTAGCCTAAATATCTTATGATGCCATCTGTAGAAATGAAGAGAAAGAAGAGAGTCTCACCTTTCTAAGAGCTAATCTCATCTCTCTACTACCACTGCATGAGTGAAATAGGAAAAAATTAAAATAGCTCAGTTTGTCCAGAGAAGCATATACCGAGAAGCATAGCAATCAGTGGGAACAGGAAACTATTAGATGTTAAGTAGTTAAACAGAAATGGGATGCTAGTTACTTTCAGGCAACATTTTTTGGGGATATTTTGCAGGGATTTATGGTATAAAAGATAAGAATCTTTTTTGGAATAAAGGGTGAGAAGAAAAAGCTATGTGAACATTTTAACAAATTCCTAGTTTCTGAAGTAACTGACCTCCCTATTTGAATTGTATTGATTGTGTTTATCTTTACTGTTCTGATCTGAAGCTTATGACTTTAAAAAAATATGATAGCCAGTGGCCTCATTAAGAACTGATAGTACCTCAAAACAGTATTGATTAAGCCTGGCTAAGTACTGATCCCTATTAGGCAGTGACCAGTTGCATTAGTAGTAGTAGACATAATAAAGGAGAAAAGTTACTCCAGTTGAAGGCAATAGTTCATTAGCTGAATTTGTGAATTCCTTGATTTTGTCATTTGGTTGAAGAAATTTCTGTTAAACTCTAACTATGTTGGGTTGGGGGAGCAGTTAGGAGGCACAGTGGAGAAAACACCAGCCCTGGATTCAGGAGGACCTGAGTTCAAATTCGGCCTCAGACACTTGACACTTACTAGCTGTGTCACCCTGGACGAGTCACTTAACCCTCATTGCCCTGCAGAAACAAACAAAAACTATAACTATGTACCTGACTATATCTTGACCTCACTGTAAAGCCAAGAAGCTAGACGACTTCTTAGCTGACACTTGAAAATAATTTTGCCTTTCCAGGTACCCTAATCCTAAATATGACAACTCCTATTACCTTCATAATCCTAATTCTTGATGGATATATTGTGATACCTTATATTATCTCATTTGATTTTTGCAACAGTCCTAAAGGTAGGTTCTATTATTATCCCCACTTTACAGATGAAGAAACTTGCCTTCATCCCCTTTAGTTGAAAGTATGCTGACTTTCTGGACCTTTAAACCATGTAGGACCCACCTAGAATATTACCATAGATGTACAATTTTGACAATTTTTTGAAGTGTTTGTGTTTTCAAGTAGAACTAAAAGTGTTATTAAAGCCAGCAAATACTAAGCATCTATCTATGATAGGCTCAGCACTTTCCTAGGCACAATAGGGTTATGAAAGAAATGTAAGACAAAGTCTGAACCCCAAGGAGTTTACAGCTTAGTTGAGGAAATAAAACAAATATACTTAGTTAACAACTAAGCACTAAGTTGCATGGTGCTGAATGTAAGTCTAAATAATTCAAAAAAGAGAGCAACTGGTGTGGACTAGAATGGAATTAAAGAATTTTTATAGAATATCAGAGGTAGAAGAGACCTCCTTCTAATGCGTCTTATGTCTACCTCTGGGCATCCTGACATTAGTAAGTAAATTCACATGGCCTAAATGTATTTCTCATTTAAAAAACATTTTGATGCCTTTTTTGTTACCTCACAGTTATTTCGTGCCTTAGCTCCCTGAGACAAAGAAAACCAATCAAGCCAAAATGTGATAAAGACACTCTGTTTGACAATGCATATAATATTCTGTTCTAGGAGTCCTCTACCTCTCTCCAATGAGGTAGGAGTTATCCTTTATTATATCTTCTCTAGGGTTACCATTGGGGTTTTTTCCATTACTCAGAATTTAATTTCCTTTTCTTAGTGATTTCATCATCATTGTATCATTAGTGTATATATTATTCTCTTAGTTCTACTTATTTTATTCTGAATTAGCTCATAAAGATTATCTTTGAATTTTTCATGTCATTTCTTATCACACAATAATTTTCTATTACATTAATATGCCATAGTGTCTCAGTCATTTCCCAAAGGTCACCCACATTGTTTCCAGTTCTTTGCTACCACAGAGGGCTATTATGAATATTTTGGTATAGAAGGGATCTTTGTTTCTGTATTTTACTTCCTTATATTATATACCAAGTAGTGAGATTGGTGGGTCAAAGGATACAGACAGCTGAGTCACTTTTCTCATTTCATTCCAAACAAATCCAGAATGGTTGGACTACTTCATAGTTCTGCTAACAGTGAATGCATCAGTGTACCTATCTTTCCACAGGCCCTCCAAAATTGGCTTTCCCCATCTTTGCCAGCTTTGATGGTGAAAGGCAATGCCTGTGCTATTTTACTGGGAATTTCTTGCAATAGTAATGAGTTAGAGCATATTTTCATGTGGTCATTTATAGTTTGTGATTCTCCTTTTGAAACCTATCCTTTGACCTCATCTATTGTGGAATGGCTCTTGGTGTCATATGTTTATATCTAATCCCATTTAATATGGCTCTGGGTTGGATCTGAGATATAGCTTTATTACTACTGCCTCCTACCATACTGGTGCATATTATGATGGCCTCTGGAGTAGCATGGTACTCAACCCTGCACTAACAGAGAAACCCTGGAATTCTCCCCATTCATCATAATAGGGGTGAAGAGACCCATCTGCCTTACATATCTGTTGCTTTGTACCACTTTCCATAACCTCATTTAATCTTTCTGCCTACATTCATACAGTTTATTTTGTGATAATAACTAACATTTACATAGGACTCTCAGATTTTCGCAGTGCTTTATAGACACTATTTCATTTTACTCTCCCAACAACCCTGTGAGGCAGACAGTATCTCCATTTTATAGAAGAGGAAGCTCAGGCTCTTAGAGCATGTGAAATTCTTGTGATCATACAGCTTAAGTGTCAGAGGTGAAATTCAAAACTAAGTCTAGTGTTCTGACCACTACCACGTACTATATTCATAGGTTCGCCTGATTCAGTATACGCCTGTACTGTTCCCACTACTTGGCTTCCTTAAATGCTAGCAGAAGTACTGGTACAATGAGCCTCCAACCTCCAGTTGATTCATCTGTCTTCTGCAGTCCCAGGATAACAGAAAAAGCCTAGGGATGTCTCTTGCCTTCTGTCTAAGGCACCATCTGTGCCTTGGTTGGCCTCCACACTTTGCAATGCTCCATTTCCCCTATTTTCCTGAAAGGACCTTGGAGATTATCTAGTTCATCCCTTATTTTACATATGATGAAACTGAGCCCCAAAACAGGGAATTGGTCAATTAGAAAAGGTTTCTTTGAAGAGATGAGATCTGAACTGGGTTTTGAACAATGAGTGAGATTTTTTAGGTAGGAAGAAAAAGGAGCATATTGTTGCCATTGTTGTTATTCATCATCAGTTTTGAAGAGTACCAATGACATCACGGGTGATGTCTTTTGACTTGTGTGTGAACTGGATTTAAGTGAGGCAGAGTTGCACAAAGTCATCAGCCTCATTCTTTCTTCCAGAGTCATTGAAGTCACTGTAGGTCAAACATCAAGACCAATTGGCTCTGGCCTGGGACACAAGGGATGACCTTGGCATCTTCAATGTGTGACCAAACTCTAAGTACTCCATGTCATCTGTTTCAGCCACCTTCATGACTGTTGGAACAAATTGTTCTCATCTGCCCATTCTTCCAGGGAAAGTCTTCACATGCTCGAGGTAGACATCTTCCTACTCTCCCATGGGTTTGAGGCCCATCAGTTACTCTCAACCTGGTTTATCCCATCTGTGTCTGCCAAAACAGTTTTATTTGGGTGTGGCCATTTGGCATGCAATGAATGAAGAGTTTCCAGGAGAGGGAAGAGAGTGAGAAAAGATATGGTAGCATGAAGACACAAAGATTCAAAAGACAATGAACAGTCCAATTTGGTCGGAATGGAGAGTTAAGAGCATAATGTAGTCAAAAGATTCCTAAATTTGGATTTAGAGGACCTCTGCTGTTTACTTCTTGTATGACCTTGTCACTGCCTTATCCTGAAACCTCAGTTTCCTCATCTGTAAAATGAGGTGGTTGAACTAGAATAATTTTTAGCTCTACAGAACCAGGAGAACATTGCACATAGTAACAGCAAAATTATGTGACGATCAATTGTGATAGACTTGGCTCTTCTCAGCAGTGCAATGATCCAAGACAATTCCAAAGAACTCATGATGGAAAATATTTTCCACATCTAGAAAAAAGAACTGTGGATTCTAAATGCAGATTGAACCATACTGTTTCCACTTTTTTGTTTTTTTGTTTTTGAGGTATTTCCCTGGTGCTCTGATTCTTCTTTCACAACATGACTAATGCAGAAATGTGTTTAATGTGATTGTACATATATAACCTATATCAGATTGCTTTCTGTCTTGGGGAGGAGGGAGGGAAGGGAGGGAGAGAGAAAAATTTGGAACTAAAAATCTTATGAAAACAAATGTTGGGGGGGGTGCAGCTAGGTAGTACAGTGGATAAAGCACTAGCCCTGGATTCAGGAGGACCTGAGTTCAAATCCAGCCTCAGACACTTGACACTTACTAGCTTTGTGACCTTGAGCAAGTCACTTAACCCTCGTTGCCCTGCCCAAAACCAAACCAACAAACAAATGTTGAAAATATCTTTACATGTAACAGGAAAATAATAAAATACTTTTATGATTAAAAAAGTTTTTTTAGCTCTAAATATACTCTGACACTTACTACCCATGGTATCTTGGGAAAGTCACTTAAGCCCTTGGTCTGAGTTATCTCATCTGTAAAATGAGAAGGGTAGACCAAATGATTTCCAAAGTCCTCTAAGGACTTTGAGAAAAAATAAGGCTGGGTGAAGGTTATAGAGAGCATTGAATCATAGGCTAATAAATCTGGACTTCATCCTATTAGTTTTGACAGGGGCATGACTATACATACATACACACACACACACACACACACACATTTTAGGAAGATTAATCTTGTTGAGGGAATATAGAATGGATTGAAGGAGGGAAAGCCTGAAGGCAGGAAGGCAAGTTAGGAGATTTTATGATGTTGGACAATTTATTGGAATTCTGAACTGTAAAATGAAAGGAGTTAGGAGATTTTTTAGATGTTCAGTGATAAGGGAATGGAATGGAAATAAAATGACATTATTTTAAAAAATGACATTATTTCAAAGGTTCTTCACCTTTTTTGCGTCATGGACCCCTTTGGCAGCCCGATGAAGCCTATAGACCCCTTCTCAGAATAATGTTTATTGCTTACATTCATAAATTGAAGGAAATGCTAAATTTCAATTGGAGGTTAGTGAAAGTAAAGATGTAATTTTGTTTCATCATCCAAATTCATGAATCCTTGAAATCTATTTATGGACCCCAGATTATTAACCTTTAGATTAAATAAACTTTTCAAAGGAAGAATGACTCAGATTTGGTTGAAACACTATAGGTATTGTTCATCTTGGCTGATAATCTAGTCCCAGCTCTTTCTAGTATAGATACGTTTTGGACCACTATTTTAGGTAATCCCCAGGAGCATTGAACTAAGGTTTTGTGCTCAGGGACAGGTTTGTAAATTGTGCCTCTCGAGAAATCCACATTGATTAGGTCCTAGAGGTACCTTTGCTGAATCACAATAGTCTGCTTGCCTAGACTGCCTTGATCTCAGAGATGATACTGCCATTTCCTACAATCCAATCCAAGTCCGGAGCTGCTTTGTGGCCTGCCCTTCACTGTTCTCTTAGGCCAGAATGTGTCTAGGTCTAAGACCCAGAAAGCCTGAGCAGGGGAAGTCTCAATATAGAAGCCTCCTGAAGCACTGGAAGCCCCAGAATTCTGAGATCTCACAGCACAAAGAAAATAGTAGCAGCTCTAGCCAGTTGCTCCATCGGGTTCATTATCCCAGGTTGTGACATTTCCTTTCTCAGTTAGGGTAATGTGAGTATTTTGCTGCCTCAAACTTGGATTTTCTAGAGAAGAATGTAAGAAATAGGTAGAGGGCTTTCAATTCTGTGCCTAATAGTGCACTTACTAACCTGGGCAACGAGAGAGTTTTACAACAGGATATAAAGTCTCAGATAAAATGAATTTGTTTGTAAATTACATTGGGATTATGATGGAACACTCTGTTGGGGGACAAGAATAACCACAGTAAAGGCAAAGGAAGGTTTCCAAGGCTTTAATGGGAAAGATGGTTAATACATATTTTTGTAAATGGGGGATGCTTTTGATATTCAGTAGAACTGAATCAGGAAGAATTTGAGATTCTGAAGGATTTGGAATTCATGGATTCAAGGAGTAGGGTTTCTTTATTATATTTTAGGAATATGCATGGTGCTATGGTTTATCAGTCCCTGAAAGACTCTGCAATATGAGTGGGATATTATGGTTGGAGGAGGAGTAAGAGGGAAGTAGAATGATGTTGTTGTTGAGTCATTTCAGTCATGTCCAACTCTTCATGATGCCATTAGGGGTTTTCTTGGCAAAGATACTGGAGTGGTTTGCCATTTCCTTCTCCAGTTCATTTTACAGATGAGGAAACTAAGGCAAACAGGGTTAAATGATTTGCCCAGAGTCACATAGTTAATAAGTGTCTAAGGCCAGATTTGAACTGAGGAAGAAGAGTCTTCCTGACTCCAGGTAGAGCACTCTGTCCACTGTGCCACCTAGGTGCCCCAAGTAGGGTGATAACTTCAATCAGTCAATCAACAAGCGATTTTAAAGCACTCACTATGTTGCTATTATGAACTTGGATAATTCAGTCAGTAGTGCTTCAGACTTTTAATCAAAGAGTCTAGGTTTCAGGTCCCTCTCTCTTTAAGGGCTCTCTTTAGAAGTTACCATGTCCTAATGTGAATCAAGAGCTGAGCTCAGAGCAAAGAAAGCCTGTGTTCAAGTCCTCAGACACATATTGGCTGAATGACCTCAGGCAAGTAAGTCACTCAACCACTCAACTCTAGGTAACCCTCTTTAGACTTAAGTTGCTCAGAAAGTGTCTGCATTAGTAGAGGGAATTTCCTCCTTCAGAAATCCCCTATTGCAGTGAAATCATAGGTCCAGTTCTCTTCTCTATCCCTATGTGCTGGGCACCACGAAGTGAACTTGGTGGCTGTTCAATAACTTCTTTTTTTTCCTCTTTTGAACTGTAGGGTCATAGGTTTTAGGATCAGATGAAATCTTAGAAATCATCTAGCCCAGTGGTCCTCAAACTTTTTAGTCTCAAGACCCCTAACACTCTTGAAAATTATTAAGGATTCCAAAGAACTTTTGTTTATATGGATTATTTTTATCTATATTTAGCATATTAGATATTAAAATGGATACATTTAAAAATGTATATTGATTCATTATGTAATAGCAATAATCCATGACTAACATAAATGGCATATTTTTATAAAAAACAATATTTTCAAAACAAAAACAATTAGTGAGAAGAGTTGCATTGTTTTACAGATTTTTGTGAATCTCTTTAATATTTGGTCTAATAGAAGACAGATTCTCATCATTGCTTTTGCATTCAGTCTGGTGTCTTATATTGTTTTGGTTGAAGTATACGAAGAAAACCCAGCCTCACACAGACAGGTAGTTGGAAAGGAGGAGTATTTTAATAGGCAAACAACATCTTAGATTATTATGCAAACAGTTTTTATCCTGGGGACACCCAGGGATCTTTGGACCACACTTTGAAAATTGCTGATCTAGCCCAACTTTTTCATTTTAAAGTTCAGAATTCCAATAAATTGTCCAAAGTAAAAAAATGTAGTAAGCAGCAGAATCACAATTGGTAGCTAAGTCTTCAGACTCTGAGTGCAATGCCTTGTAGCTGAGGGCAAATGACAAGGACAGAGTTCCATGATCCTGTGATCCTGGGATTTTATGACAGGTGAGTGGGAAAAAGAGACTAGAAAATTGAGTATTCCCAATAGCTTGGAACTTTGGCTTACTACTTTCTATCTCCATGGCATAGTATAGAGATGAGTAGGCAACAGGAGTGGTCTAATTGGAAGAAGACTTGCAAACTGTTCTTGGACTGTCTATCATTTCTGGGCATCTGGACTTATAATCAACCTTCTCTTGACCTTTCCCCCCAAACCCCCAGCTCCCTTCCCCCTCTCCCCATTAGCTAAGGGTCAGGAAAGCCCAACAGACCTTGGTAAAACTCACTGAACTGAAACTCACACACAAGTCCTCCTTCATTCAAAGTCTTTGAGCAAAGACTTGGATGACTGTTGAGTGTTTTTGTAAAGGAGATTCTTGTAGGTATGTGTTGGACAAGGGACCTTTGAGGTCCCTTCTAATTCAGAGATTCAATGATTGTGATTTTATATGACAAACAGCAGACTCGAAGTATGTATCAAATAGTAAAGGCCCTTCTAATGTGTAGACAGTAGTGCACACATATTTTTAAGGGGCGAATTCACAATAAGAGCCAAACAATGAAGTTCCATAGAATGAACCCAAGAATTGAGCTGGGAAGAGACAGTTTGTATTTGTAAACCATCACCTCTATAAAGATGTAGAGCACTCTTTTGGAGGAGATGTGGTTTAAAATGATTTCTGTAAAAGATTAGTCATGATGGCAAATTTCTATAGAATTTCTGCAGAACCAAACTTGAGAAGTAGAACTACTAGGAAGTAACCAGAGGTAAAGAGGTTGGGAAGGTGATCCATGGATACAATTGGTCATTAGCCCCTTGGGTCACACTGTTTACACTTTTCCAGAGGTGGGAATATAAAGATCCCATCAGAGTTTATATCATTTATCAACATATTTAAAACCTTGAATCTTTTTGTTTTGTTTCTAGCTTGTATAATTCCAGAGTGGTGAATTCCCTTAATTTACTATCATAAAATAGCAATTCTTTTTTTTTTAATCCTACAACTCTTTCTTTCAAGCAATAAAAAGTGCTCTCAAATTCTAACATTTCAGGATTTGTTAACTAAATTCATCTTTACTCTGTTGATGTGATTAATCATTATAGACTGATTTCATTCTATCTCAGTCTTTTTCTTTCTTTCTTTCTCTCTCTCTCTCTTTCTTTCTTTCTTTCTTTTTGGTGAGGCAATTGGGGTTAAGTGACTTGCCTAGGGTCACACAGTAAGTGTCAAGTGTCTGAGGCCGGATTTGAACTCAAGACCTCCTGAATCCAGGGCCAGTGCTCTACCCACTGCACCACCTAGCTGCCCCAGTCTTTTTCTTTTAAACCCTGTACTAAATAGCCCCAAGAAAAGGTGCCCAAATCTCACTAGTCAGTTTCCTATTTACTAAACCCAAGTTGACTCTTCTCATGTTCCTGGCACCATTACTTTCCCCTTTGACTCTCCTATAGTATTCTCCCCCTACAATGTCCTCTGTGGTAGGTACAGTGGTAAGAAGACAAAAGTTACGTGGCTACAGTGGTGGGAGATCTCAAGGTAGAATATCTACATAAATGTAATTATAGGTACAACCATAGTATTCACAAGTTAATGGAAAAATTATACTCTTAACAGCCCTTCCTGTTTTCCCAAGTACACTCTTACTTTTAGACTCAGTCCAAACTAGAACTCTTCTTGATACAAAGGAAACCAAATTCTTTTTCTATTAGTTCTCAGTCAATTCCTTGTTTCTTGGTCAAACCTGTTGTCAAATCCCAACCTGTTTTGTTTTTCTCTTCTCATAGACCACCCCGGTCTAAACTTTCTTATCATGTAGCTTAGGGCAACTTTTTAAGAAAGGTGCCTTTGTGGGGCAGCTAGGTGGTACAGTGGATAAAGCATTGACCCTGGATTCAGGAGGACCTGAGTTCAAATCTGGCCTGAGACACTTCATACTAGCTGTGTGATCCTGGGCAAGTCACTTAACCTTCATTGCCCCACCCAAAAAAAAAGGTGCCTTTACTTTCCTTTAATCCTTTCTCATCTTCCTATTCTCCCTTCCTCTAAAATCTGCCTGGTGACACACCAAGATCATACCTCTAGCTTAGACCCTAAAAATTCTAGCATTATTTCTTAACTTGCTGGTATGTCCTTGAGTTGTGATATCCAGAATATTAACCTCTTCCCAAAAGTTTCCTTTCCTTCCCTAGTTACCTAGTGACCAGTTGTTAACTTCATCCATTCAGATCTATCCCAAAGAATGCTTTCCTATTTTCCTCAGGGGAAGAGATCCAGGATGACCTTGCCCATGAAGAATCAGACCACCACAGTGACTGAGTTTATTCTGCTTGGTTTTCCCATCAGCAGAGAGTTGGAGCTACTGTTCTTTGTGCTTCTTCTGCCCACATACCTGCTGACACTTCTGGGAAACATCCTTATCATCTGTATTGTTGTGTCCCACTCACGCCTCTATACACCCATGTACTTCTTCCTCTGCAATCTCTCCATCTTGGACATCCTCTTCACCTCTGTCATTTCCCCAAGGGTTCTGGCTAATTTGGCCATTGGGGGTAAGACCATCTCCTTTGCTGGATGTATTACCCAGTGCTATTTCTACTTCTTCCTGGGGACAGTGGAGTTTCTTCTACTGACCTCCATGTCCTATGACAGGTACGCTGCCATCTGTAACCCACTGAGGTATAGCACCATCATGAGTCCTTCTGTGTGCATTGGGCTGGTTCTTTTCTCATGGGTGGGTGGTTTCTTGTCTGTTCTTTTCCCCACCATACTCATCTCCAGATTACCTTTCTGTGGCTCTAATATCATAAACCACTTTTTCTGTGACAGTGGACCTCTATTGGCCCTGGCCTGTGCAGACACAACATCCATTGAGCTGATGGATTTTCTGCTGTCATCCACTGTCATCCTCATCTCTTTAATTCTCATTGGCTACTCCTATACGTACATCATCATGACTATCTTACGCATCCCATCAGCCAGTGGGAGGAAGAAGGCCTTTAACACCTGTGCTTCTCACTTGACCGTTGTTGGGATTGCTGGTGGGATCACAGTCTTTATCTATGTGACTCCCTCTCAGAAAGAAACTTTGGAAATCAACAAAATACCCTCGGTATTGAGCAGTGTGGTAGCACCTTTCCTCAACCCCTTCATCTATACCCTGCGCAATGACACTGTACATGGGATACTTAGGGAAGTTTGGGTTGGTGTCAGAGCTTCATTAGCCAAGAGGAGGTCACTCCTCCCCACCCACATGCTGTTCCACAAAGGTCACTGATGAGAAAGCTGGGGCCCCTTTCCTTCTACCTTAATAAAGACCATTTTCTAATCCCATGAAAATGAATGTGAGGCACCTAGAGATCCAGGATTGGGAGACACTCTGCTTTTGGCAAGAACAGGTGGTAAGAATGGCCCCTGTGGAGGTACTTGGAGGATCGTGCCATCATTGTCTCACTGTGAACTACTCCTCTCTCAGAGGCTATGCTTAAACTGGACATGCTGCTTCTTCTTTTTTTTTTTAGTGAGGCAATTGGGGTTAAGTGACTTGCCCAGGGTCACACAGCTAGTAAGTGTTAAGTGTCTGAGGCCGGATTTGAACTCAGGTACTCCTAACTCCAGGGCCGGTGCTCTATCCACTGCGCCACCTAGCTGCCCCTGGACATGCTTCTTATTGAACAAAATTAATTTGTTTTTAACATTTAAAAGGTTTTTTGTTTTTTTGTTTTTTACGATGCCAATCATAGCACTTATGGATCTAGAACTGGAAGGGACTGCAGAAGCTGTCCAATCCAACCCCTTTCCCTGTTTGTTTGGTTTTTTTTGGCAGGACAATGAGGGTTAAGTGACTTGCACAGGGTCACACAGCTAATAAGTGTCAAGTGTCTAAGGCAGGATTTGAACTCAGGTCCTTCTGAATCCAGGGCCCATGCTTTATCCACTATGCCACCTAGCTGCCCCTTCAGATCCTCTTCTGTTGTTTTTTCAGGGGAAAAGATTCTGGACCTCCAGGTCCAAAGAGTTTTGTTCACTGCAAATGTACCCTGGGAGCTTCCCACAAATCCTTAATAACTAACTCTCCCTTAGATGTTTCCAGGCCCACATGTACTGTTAAATTCCCACATTTCCCAGGGAGATATGGTTGGAACAATTTGCTTGCCTGGCAGAACTCCCAGTCTTGGCCAAGCTCAATCCTACTGCTTCTTGGCTCTGATTGTTTAGCTTTGACTCCACTATTCTGCCTCTTTGTCTCTCTGTTTGTCTGTCTCTCTCTCTCTCTCTCCCCTCCCTCCATCTTTGTGTCTGTCTCTGTTTGTCTGTCTCTGTGTCTTTGTCCCCCTTTCCCCTACACTATACAGTCCAAAAGGCACTCTTCTTGGAAAAATCACAGAATCTCAGAGAAAACAAAAGTAAAATAAAAGTTCAACATTCAGCTGTTTCACTTTCACTGTTAAGATCATCCCATTGACCCTAAGTAAGGTCCTATCTGTTCTTTAATCTTCCTTTTATCTCCAACGTAGGTTTGTTTGTTTGTTTTTGCCTTTAGCATTCATCACCAGCATAATTTCATTTTGGGATTTAGGGTTCCTGACATTCCTACAGGACTATGCTACTTACTCTTCCATATTCTATCCTGGGTTTTGTGGTGTTTTTTTCTTTCTTTTTTTTTTTCTTCTGTACATGTCCTATCAAACATCCACATTGCCTAGATGCTGTTGGAAGCAATTTTCCCCTTTTACTCAGTTGTTATGAAAATTTTATTGCTGAACTCCAACTGGTGTTCAAGGAGTTATGGGTTCTAATGAAAGGCTATAAATAGTCTTATGAGTTCTATACAGGTTCTATATGAGATCTTTATAATAATTGACCCTGGATGCAGATTGGTATGAAGCTACCCTGCTGAACCCATTCTAGGAAGGCCCCATGGATCTCATCCGGAATGTCCTTATTGATAAATATCTATCTCTCATCTTGCCTCTTCTAATCTCCTAGAGCCTCTGATTCAAAGGATTACTGAATTCTGTAAAAAAAAAATGATTTTTATTGATGTCTTCTGTTTTCACTTCACCCTTGTTTCCCCAAGTATTCTTCTATTGTGACCCAGGAGACTAGTGAAATAGGAGATGCTTGGGTTAATCCCTGTAAGATCAACTATGGCTATGGAGAAGACCTAGCATAGCTGAATTTTGCCCGAGGTGGATTGATTTGGGACGTAGCTATGGGCTGTTTGGGTAAGGAGAATATAAAAATTGTTAAGATTTGTGGCAGAGGTTCTAATATCCCAGGGAACTTCTTTGCTGACTGCTTTTAATTTCTTGCCATGGGCTTTTACTTTCCTGGACTGTTTTTTTTTACTGTCTTGTGGATTGCCTTTTACCTGGGGGTTGTTGGATGTTTTTATTAAAGGGATTGGTTTTTTTCTGAAACCTTAGAATCTGAGTGATTTATTGAACCAGATGTGAAACCATGCCAAGAATATCCCCCTATTCATTCCCAGAAAGTACTGTTTTATAACAATTTTTTTTTCTAAAAGAGGAAGAAGATCAGCAAAACCATTCAACAACAACAACAAACTCTAATATGCAATCTTCCACTATTGTGGACCCCCGACTTCTGCAAAAGGGGAAAGAAAAAGTGTCATCTTATGTCTATTCTTTAGGGCCAAGCTTGATCTTTATAATTTTGAAACTTTCACTTTTGATTATCTTATGGTTACTGTTCTTTCTATTTCTATTGTTATAATCATTTGTATATTGTTTTCCTGGCTCTGCTTAATATACCTTTTATCAGGGGGCAGCTAGGTGGCACAGTGGATAAAGCACCAGCCCTGGATTCAGGAGCACCTGAGTTCAAATCTGACCTCAGACACTTGACACTTACCAGCTGTGTGACCCTGGGCAAGTCACTTAACCCTCATTGCCCTGCAAAAAATAAACAAAAAAAAACAAATAAAGAATATGCCTTGTATCAGTTCACATGTCTTTCCATGCTTCTCTGTCTACATCAAGTTTTGATTTTATAACACAGCAACATTTATTATATTCACATGCCATAATTTTTTAGCCATTCCCTATTCAATGAGAATCTATTTTGTTTAAAGTTCTTTGCAACCACAAAAAGTGCTACTATAAATTTTTTTTGGTGAATATAGAGGCTTTCTTTTGTCATTGATTTCCTTGGGGGTACATACAAGGGTGTTCTGGTAAATGTTTAACAATCAGCTTTCCAAAAAAAAGAAAAAAAAACCCCAAACAATCAGCTTGGGGGGGGGGATTATGCAGGACACTTTAAAATTTAATTTGCATTATTAAGTTTTTCTCCATCAATTTCTTAAGTCTAGACTATCAATAAAACAATAAATCAAACCTTGATTTGTAGCATCTGCCAATTTCCAAGGAGTAATTGCTTACATTGAATATTTAACAATTTCATCTTACAAGCTGCTGTGAGCTAGCTCTAGAACAACCCTGCTATATGCTTAGCATATGTGTGTATGTGAATATAAAATCTCTTTCCCTTTAATATACATAATATATAATAGAATACATATAAGATACACACACATATGTATACAAATGTTTTTTCCCTTTAAAATAGCTATTCCAGGGGCAGCTAGGTGGTGCAGTGGATAGAGCACTGGTCCTGGAGTCAGGAGGACCTGAGTTCAAATCTGGCCTCAGACACTTGATACTTACTAGCTGTGTGACCCTGGGCAAGTCACTTAACCCCAATTGCCTCACAAAAAAGATGAAATTAAAATAGCTATTCCACATATATGGAATATATATTCCATATAGCTATTTTATATACACATTCCATATATGTATATGTATTGTGTGTATAGAATAGCTATTTTAAAGGGAAAGATGTTTTACGAATAAAATATATTTTATTCATTTTGTTTTCATAATCCCAAATGGTTGTACTGATTCAGTTTCTTTTTTCTTTTCTTTTCTTTTTGTTTTTAGCAACAAACTTTTATTTTATTTTTTCCAGTTACATGTAAGGGTAGTTTTCAACATTCATTTTCATAAGATTTAGAGTCCCAAATTTTTCTCCCTCTCTCCCTCCCTTTCTTCCCCCCTCCACAAGATCACAACCAGGTTATATATGTACAATCCACAAGTGTTCTTTTTATCAGTTCTTTCTATGGGGGTGCATAGTAAGCTTCCTCATTAGTTCCTTGGGATTGTCTTGGATCATTGCATTGCTGAGAGTAGTTAAGTCATTCACAATTGCTCATTGAACAATACTGCTGTCACTATGCACAATGTCCTCCCAGCTCTGCTCATTTCACTATACATCAATGTTCATTAGTCTTTCCAGGTTTTTCTGACATCATCCTGTTTGTCATTTCCTGTAGCACAAGACCATTCCACTACAATCATATAGCACAGCTTTTTCCATCATTCCTCAACTGATGGACATTCCCTTGATTCTTAATTCTTAGCCTCCACCAAGAGTTGCTATAAATATTTTTTGTACAATTTCCCCCCTTTTCTCTTTTTCATGATTACTATTGTTAACTGTTTCCCTTTCATCCTATTCCATTCCCCATGATATTTATTCTATTATCCCTCTTCTTCCATCCTATCACTCTTCAAAAGGGATTTGCTTCTGTCTGTCCCCTCCCCCACTCTGCCCTTCCTTCTTTTGCCCCTCTCTCTTTATCCCCTTCCCCTCCCATTTTCCTGCAGGGTTAGAGAGATTACTCCACCCAATTGAGTGTGTATATTATTCCCTCCTTGAGCCAATTTTAATGAGATTGAGGTCTTTGAGCCAATTCTGATGAGTGTTAGGCTCATTTACTGCCCAGATTAAATAGATTACTCCACCCAGTTGGATCTGTGTGTTAGTCCCTCCTTGAGGCAGCTCTGATGAGTTTAAGGTCTTTGAGCCTTTTCTGATGAGTGTAAAATCCATTTACTGCCCTGCTCCTCTCCCATCTCTTCCCCTACTCCATAAGCCTTTTCCTGTTACTTTTATGTAGGATTTCACCTCTGCCCTTCCCCCTCCCCCAGTGCATTCCCTTCACCCCTCAATTTAACCCTAAAGATGTTATCACCTAGCTAGGTGACATAGTGGACAAAGCATTACCCCTGGACCCAGGGGGATCCCAGCCAAAACCCGGCCTCAGACAGAAAACAGTTGCCCACTGTATGACCCCAGGTATGTCCCCCAGCTCCAATTTTTTATGGTTCTCTAGGGTCTTGTATTTGAAAGTCAGATTTGCCATTCAGTTCAGGTCTTTTCATCACAAGTATCTGAAAGTCTTCTTTTTCATTAAAGTCCCATTTTTTCTGCTGAAAGATTATGCTGAGTTTTGCTGGGTAGGTGATTGATTCTTGGTTGTAATCCCATTTCCTTTGCCCTCTGGAATATCATATTCCTTGCCTTCTGGTCCTTTAATGTAGAAGCTGCTAGATCTTGTGCTATCCTGACTGGGGTTCCACAGTACTTGAATTCTTTCTTTTTGGCAGCTTGCAATATTTTCTCCTTGAACTGAGAGCTCTGGAATTTGGCTATAATATTCCTAGGAGTTTTCCTTTTGGGATCTCTTTCTGGAGATGATCAGTGGATTCTTTCAATTTCTATTTTAGCTTCTTCTTCTAGAATTTCAGGGCAATTTTCCCTGAGAATATCTTGGAAGATGATGTCTAAGCTCTTTCCTTCATCATGGTTTTCAGGTAGACCAATAATTTTTCAAATTATCTTTCCTGGACCTATTTTCCAGGTCAGTAGTTTTTCCCAGAAGATATTTAACATTGCCCTCTATTTTTTTTATTCATTTGGATTTGCTTTATTGTGTCTTGGTTTCTCATAAAGTCACTGGCTTTCATTGGTTATAAATTCATTCCGTACCCATAGTTGTGAATGGTATATAATCTGCTTCTCTTTAAATTTTTTTTTTTGGTATGAAGCTTAATATTCAGGTCATGTAGTCATTTTGAATTTATTTTGTAATGTGGATGGTTGAATTCCTGACTGGGGGCCATTACTAGGGAGGTGAGGCTTCCTGTCCCACTTCATAGACCCTATTGTCATTGTAGGTCAGAGCAGCCTGACCCTGGTTCTCTTTAAATGAGAGCATGAACTCCAATCCAACCTCTGTGTTGTGACCAAGTGGAATACTCTGTGGGTGTCTTCCCTGTTAAATACCCAACTACCTTCTGGGTGAGGGAAGTTTGTTGGTCCTCTTAGAAGGAGTGGCCAACAGGGTAACCACCCTATCCTAAATCCTATCCAGATTTCCATATCTACATCTGCCTTTCATGTTCCACCTTCCAGACCAGTACATCCTCTGAGACCTTGACATTGTTTTATAATCCTCGAATCCTCAAAAGCCCTCCTCTGTCAAGTCTTTCCTGATTTCCACAACCATAAATGGGCTTTCCTTCACATTAGCTTGGATTTCTTAGGATTATACTGTGTCAAGATAATGGAATGTGATAGATGAGATTTAGCAGATACTCAGGGGCCCACCTGGAGACTGGTTTAAACTGATTGAATTGGATAAGGTGACTGACTGCTGACTGGATTACTGGTTTACTTCCATGGATGGTACTTAAGGGTACTTAAGAAAGTAATTGTTCTCAGAAGCTAAAAAATGGCACTAGCCAATCAGCTTGAAGAACCTCCCATTTCTGGGAGAGGAACAGGAAGGAGGAAGTAGATGCTGGGGAGAGAGCTCTCTTTGGCTGTGAGACATCAGTGTGGTGGCAGAGAACTTGAGAAGTGGGAGATTAGGAAGGTTAGGATTGCCAGGTTGTAGGAAATCGGTTCTCAATCTTTCTCTTTCTTTTACTATCTTTCAATAAACCCTTTAAAAACCTAAACTCGTTTATCAGTGATTTTAGTTAGTTTCCCCCAAAACTGGGGGGACAGATTAGAACCCACATTTAGAATTTTAAATTACACAATGCAATCATATATCTCGAACTGAAAGGAACAACTCCATGTACAGCATTATATTTTTCCAATAGAATAGGAGCTCCTTGAGGCCAGGGGTTAATTTTTCCCCCTTTGCATCCCTAGTATAGAGTAGGCATTCAGGCTTCTAACAAAAAGCATTTCCTAAGCACCCACTATATGCTCATCATTCTTTTAGGCACTGAGGTTATAAAGACAAAAAAGCAGAAGGTCTTACATTTCTTTTTTTCCTTTTTTTTAAAAATAAAAGTATTTTATTATTTTCCAGTTACATGTAAGGATAGTTTTCAACATTTGTTTTCATAGGATTTTTAGTTCCAAATTTTTCTCCCACCTTCCCTTCCCTCCCTCCTCCCCAAGACAAAAAGCAATCTGATATAGATTATATATATAGTGAAAGAAGAATCAGAGCACAAGGGAAAAACTTCAAAAAAAGAAGAAGAAAAAGAATGGCTCAAAAGTAGAAACAGTATGGTTCAATCTTCATTCATAATCCACAGTTCTTTTTTCTGGATGTTGAGAACATTTTCTATCATGAGTTCTTTGAAATTGTTTTGGATCTTTGCACTGCTGAGAAGAAGAGCCAAGTCTATCACCATTGTTCATCACATGATGTTGCTGTTACTATGTACAATGTTCTCCTGGTTCTGCTTCTCTCAGTCAGCATCAGTTCATGTAAAGAGCTTACATTTCTAATAAATGTTTATTAATTTGAATATAATGGTAGATTCAATCAGTTTGGGACACAATAGATCAAGAGCTTATTCATCAAATGTTTACTATTCATCCTTCTGTGGGTTGAAGGGTCATCATAATGTGTTTAACCCCTTTTGAGGTCTATGTATTTCCACCTTCATCCTACAATTTGGTAGAGTGAATTTATTTTTTCTGGCATTAAGGTAAAAGACCTTTTGGGAGAGCATCAAAACTAATTCTCTTTTGGTATTTAATCTATTTACATCTCCTCACTAATTACATCTCTTCATAAAGAAGAAGACTGCAAATTATCATTATTGTAATGTTTGTAGGACCCTTGAACCAGTTACCATTTACATTTGGTACATGTTTCCATTGATCCCCAACCTTTTTATATCATGTCTGATGAGGCTACAATTTACATAAAACTGGACCTCCAGTTAGTCCATCTCCAATAATTTGAATGAAAAACCACATTCTAAACCTGGTTTGAATACTATTAGAGTGCCAAGATGCTACCTCTATGAACCCATGGTCTTCTAGAAAGTTATGAACTATACATTTTGGTATCTAGTAGACCAATAGGATGGCATTTTCATATGTTTCTGGGACCTATAGCATCACACCAGTAACATTTAGATAGTCCTGCCATGCATGCATCAATACCAGTTAACCCTAGGTTGAAAAAAAGTGAATATGATTGTAAGCAGGTCATTTTGGGGTCATACTCTCTCCATGAAGGGAATTTGGATGGAATCCCTAAAAGTAGACAAAATTCTGAATTAGCAAGGGCCTAACACCTCCCAATTGTTTGTGGGGATTTGCATAATATTGTTGTACAGTGTAAGTGAAAGATTTCACTTGGAGTCAGAAAATATGATTTCAAATCCAGGATTTGAAACCTGCAAGTTCTATAACCTTGGATGAAATAGCCTCTGTGAACCTCAGTTTTCTCCATCTGTAAAATTATGATTACAATTCTTGTACCCTTGGGATTGATTTGAAGAAAATGCTTTATAAAGTCCAAAGTGCTATTGAACTATGAATTACTAATATTATCATACCCTCCCTTGCTCCAGGGAAATCTAGTTTGGCAAAATGGATAGAAGTCCAGCCTTGCAGTCAAAAAGACCTGAGTTCTGACACATTCTAGTTGTGTGACCATGGACAAGTCTCAACCTCTCAGTGACCCAGACTGCTTTCTATGATTAAGTTATAAATAAATTACCCATGTGCATGAGTGAACGAAGTTCTCTATAGCACTTAGATCAAGGATCCTGACCCAAAAAACCTCCCTCAAAACTCTTTGCACCCTATTTCTTCAGCTTGACTTTCCTCCTACCCCAATTTCTTGAGAAAAAAAAATTAGACCTCCCATTGCCTGTTTCAGGCTCACCAGACTTTTACCTTTTTGAAGCACTTATTATCAGTTCCAACCCTAAGGCACCCCAGTTCACACCAGTGATTCACAATGGAGAAAGATGCTCTGGGGTACCAAAGGTGGAGGGGCATGAGATGAGTAATCTCTCATTGTGGTTGGAATTCTATGCAGCCATATCTCTATACATTCTTTTCTCCCTTTTATTCACCCAGAATGGAAGGATTGGCATTTCCTAAATCATAGGCAAGGGGTGAGTGACTGAATACCCAACCCAGCTTTGCTCTTGTGGCATCAGAAGTATTACAATTGGTACTACTTGAGGAACTCTTCTCCCTCAACCTCCTCAAGCCCTGCCTCTCAGCAAGCTGATTTGATTGACCTGTCAACCACCTCCAGTAATTTCTTTCTTTTTAGAAATTGTTCCATGAACAAGAGGACTAAGGACTTAGCAAAGGTAAAAAAAAAAAGTTTATTTAGTTAGTGTCTTAGGGGAGGAATCTGTTATGTTGACATCTCTCTTCCTTCAATCCACAGTTTACTATTAAGATTCATACTTTCTGGCTCCATGGGTCCCACAAAAAGCAAGGCTGAGCTTGGAGATCACTTTATTGGCAGGTAGCCATAGCCCAACCTAGGGAAAATAACAGAACAGGCTGGACATTTCTGTACTAATCTGAGGGGAGGAGAAGGAAGGGAAGGGGTGAAAATGGGAACAAATGGGTTAGAAGCACCTCAAAAAACTCCCAATTCTGATAACTCAGTGAATCCCAAATAATAATGTTTTCTCAGTGTCCCGCACAAGACTCCAGCAATGTCCCATTGCCAATGAGATATCTCAGTACCTTCTGAAATACCAATTAGGATTCCTTTGGATTAATAAGTTCCTTCTTTCAAACAATTTTGGAAGATCTTAGAACTCTGATCAGAATACTAACCATGATTTCAAAGGATCAATTATTCATTGATACCCACAAGACATGTATATTTTGGACATGACCATTGTCAAAATTTGTTTTGTTTGGCTAGGCATATTTGTTACAAGGATTTTTTTCTTTTTAAAATAAAGATATGGGGCATGGGAGAGAAAATAATTATTCATTATTTTAAGAAATTAAAAAAGTATCCTCTCAAAGTACAGAAAACTCTGGGAAAGTTGGTCCTATTGGAGGTGGTGGGGATGGGGAGATAGTCATACCTTTGTAAATTATTTAACTTTACTGAGGGATTTGGAATAGTTATGGGGAAGAAGAAGCAGTAATTTGAGAACATGGACCATTTGGAAGAGGCAATAATGAAGGAAATAGTGCTATAGGGTACTTGGCACCTAGGCGTGGAGTTAGGGAGGTGAGGATATCAAGAAGTAGGGGAGAAAAACAGGGATGTGGAAGAGTGCCAAAAACAAATATTGCCCACTTCAAAACTTTTTTCTAGAGTTAGTCCTGTCCTCTTTGCAAAGGCCAAATGGTATGAAGATTTTCTTTTTGGAAAATAGGACCCCAGAGAGAGGGAAATCCTAATGTCCTAACTTGGAGAACCTGACGTGACGGGATGAGGAGAAGTCCTGATCATATGTTTCTAGTCCTGGGTCATGAGCCTCCTACTCATGGAGGGATCCAATTCACTTTATCTCTGATTTGCTTCTTCATCCTGTTTGGAAGCTCACCAGCCACAAAAGGTAACATTCAACATTGAATTAGGCAGGAGACTTGGAAGGGCTTCTCTTCCATGTTTTATCTGTTGAAATCTTTCCCATCCTTTTTATATTTTATTGAAGTCTTTTAAAAATATCACAATTGCTTTCTATTCTGCAACTCCCTCCCCTCCCCTTGCCCCCAACAACCTTGGAACATCTTTTGTGACAAAGAAAAATATTCAGACAAAACTGCATGATAAAGTGACCACTTCTGTCAATATATAACATATTCCAGTCCTCCCCCTCTCTACGGAGGAAATGAAAATAAGTATGTTTCATTATCTGTTCTCTAGCACCAAGATGGGTTATTGTAATTATAACTCATCATTGTAATTCATCTTAATTTCATTATTTTAGTGGTGTTTATATTTATATATTTATATTCATTATGTATATTATTTTTGTTCTGCTTTCTTTGCTCCACATTAGTTCATACAAGTCCTCTCATGTTTCTATGAATTTCTCTTATTTGACATTTCTTTTTTTAAAATAATAAACATTTTTATTTATAGTTTTGAGTTACACTTTTTATCCCTCCTTCCCTTCCTCCCCACCCACCTCCCTGAGGCAGTAAGCAATTAGATATGGGTTATACATGTGCAATTATGTAAAACATTACCATATTAGTATTTGACATTTCTTATAGTGTAAGATTATTCATATGTGCATTGTGAATATAAATGCATATGTACACATACACACATACGGTGTTTCCTGACCTGGGAGTTTCCTGTACCAATGTAATCACAGTTCCCTTCCCAACTTGTATATCACAGTTTGTTCAGCAATTCTCCAATCTATGGTCACCTATTCTGTTTCCACTTATTTTGCTGCCACACAAAGTCCTGCTGCCAATATTTTATATATGTAGGATGTTTCTATCTTTGACATCTTTGGAGTGCATGTCAGGTAATGGACGTGCTGGGTTAAAGGGTATGTACAATTTCTTGTGCAACTACATCTTGTGTTTCAGAACACGAATTGTTTCATCAGCACTAAACTAGTGTGCCTATCTTCCCATAGCTCCTTTGGCATCGACTATTTATCTTTAATCAGTTTGATAGATGTGACATGAAACCTCAGAGTTCTTTTAATTTCATTTCTCATATTACTAGCAAATTGGAGACTTTTCTATGATTGTTTATAACTTACATTTCTTTTTTTGAAAAATATTTGTTCATATCCTTTGACCCCTTATCTGTTGTTACATGACTCTTGATCATATCTCTTTGGCTGAGTTCCATATGTAGCTTTATTATTAAGTTTCTATCACATATTGAATACAAAGATTTTTCCCAACCCATATTCCTAATTCATATTCTGACTGAATTGAGTTTGTGCAAAACCTTATAAATTTCATGTAATAAAAATTGTTTGATTTATAATTTATGGGGGGCAGCTAGGTGGTACAGTGGATAAAGCACTGGCCCTGGATTCAGGAGGACCTGAGTTCAAATCTGGCCTCAGACACTTAACAGTTACTAGCTGTGTGACCCTGGGCAAGTCACTTAACCCCAATTGCCTCACCAAAAAACAAAACAAAACATAAAATTAAAAAATAATTAAAAAAAGAAACAATTAAGATATTGCAGAGCCACAGTTACGATGATACAAGATTTAACAGCTTCCATGTTAAATAAGTGGAAGGTTTAGCATATACAATTCTAGAAGACAAAGGAGCTAGGATTACAAATAAGAATAATCTACCCAGCAAAACTGAGTATAATAACTTGGGGGAAAATGGATATTTAATGAAATAGAGGACTTTCAAGCATTCTTGATGAAAAGACCAGAGCTGAATAGAAAAACTGACATTCAAACACAAGACTCAAGAGAAGCATAAAAAGGTAAATAAGAGAGTAATATATATTGAGTATAGAAACGAGTCAAATTTATAAAAATAAGAGCCATTTTCCAATTGACAAATGGTCAAAGGACATAAAACAGGCATTTTTCAGAAGGAGAAATCAAAGTTATCTATAGTCCTATGAAAAAATGTTCTCAATAACTATTGATTAGAGAAAGGCAAATGAAAACAACTCTGAGGTACCACCTTGTATCTATCAGAAATGACAAATGCTTGAGGGGATGAAGGAAAAATAGGTACATTAATGAATTGTTGGTGGAATAGTGAACTTGTCCAACCATTCTAGAGAACAATTTGGAACTATGCACAAAGGACTATAAAACTGTGTACACTCTTTGATCTAACAGCACCACTACTAATTCTGTGTTCCAAAAAGATCAAAAGAAAAGGAAAATTAACTATATGTACAAAAAGTACATATAGCAGATATTTTGGTGGTTACAACAAATTGGAAATTGAGGGGATGGTCATCCATTGGGGAATTACTGAACAAATGGTGGCATATAATTGTGATGTACTACTATTGTGCTAATAGAAATGATAAAGGGGGGGGGGGTTCAGAAAAACATGGCAAAACCTATATGAACTGATGTAAAGTGAGAAGAACTGAGTAATCAATCATTGTGTACAGTAATAGCAATGTTGCAATGATGGTCAACTGTGAAAGACTTGGCTGCTCTAATCAATACAATGATACAAGCCAATTTCAAAGAACTCATGATGAAAAATTTTATTCACCTCCAGAGAGAGAACTGATGAACTCTGAGTGCAAATTTCAATATATTTTTCTCACTTTATTTTTCTCACTTTTTAAAAACAATGACTAATATGGAAATGTTTTGCATGATTTCATATGTATAATTGATATTGCCTTCTCAGTGGACATGACAGAGTATTGGAGGAAGGGAGAGAGGGAGAGAATTTGGAACTCAACATTTAAAAATAAATGAATATTAAAAATTAATTTAAAATATTTTCAAAAGAAATAGCAACCAAGTATAAAAAAATGCACAAAAATAAAAAATTCTCACATAAAACCATAAACTCTATTAGTTACAATTTATGAAAATATGTATTTTAACTTAAACAAAATTATAAAGATCCCTTTTACTTCTGTGCATTAAATTTTTTGTTGCTGTTATTATATTTTTTCTTCTCATATTATTTGCTGGAATTTAGCTAGAAATAACCCTTGGACAAGTTGCTAGTCTATAATTTTCTTTTATGTTTAGTGTTCTTTGGATTATTGAGTAGGTGGTAAAAATGACTACTTTTTGTAATTGCATAAAAATATTGGGATGTAAGTTCTGTAGAATCACCAAAAGCATTTTAGGGACAATGTCAATAGCAGATAAAACAATTGGAATATTATGTGTTTCAGTCTTTTCCCGCATGGTTTTAATTTCTTCCACTAGGTCTCTATATTTTAAGGTTTTTGTTCCATGCAACTTGTAGGTTTTAAGTTTTCAGCATGACAGTCTCTATTGACAATGTAGTTTTTAATATTACTTGTTGCATGGCTCTTTGAGAAGAATAGGGGAGAAGAGATACTGGGAGAAACTATGGCAATGTGAAAAAACCAAAAGACATCAATAAAAACCTTACTTAAAAATAACGTGAAAAAAAATAATGTGACTTACTATGTTTATGGTTTTACTTGTGTTTAACTATCCTTACACTCCTGGTATGAATTCAACTTGGTCATATTGCATAATTTTAAAATATACTCTCATTCTCTTTGTTTATATTATATTCAAATTTTACAACAATAATCATTAGTGATATTGGTCCACAATTTTCTTTGTTGGCTTTATCTATCCTTAGCTTAAGTATAAAGACTACATTTGTTCTATAGAGGACATGTCATAAGGTTCTTTTTTTTCCTCTAATTTTATAAACAGTTCATGTTCAATAGATGCTAGTTCTTTAATTGTTTTGGTAGGATTGACTTGGAAATTTAGCTAGAGATGGTTTTTTTCTTCTTTGGGTATTTGTCTGTACATTACTAATTTCTCTTTCTGAGACTATGATGTTTAGAATCTTTACTTCCTACTCTTTTGTTCTGGATATTTTATGTTTCTGTAAACATTTATCCATTTTTACTAAAAAATTTTAGTATACTTGGTATATAATTGGGTATTATTTTTTATCATTTTCTTTATTTCTTCACTATTCATTTTGAATTCCCCTTTCTTATTTTTTATTTTGGTATTTTGATTTCCTCTCTTTTCAAAATAAAATTATTCATTGATTTTTTAAAACTTTAGTTTTATCAACTCAATATCATCTTTTTATTTCTGATTTTTTTGAAATTTATACTATTATGCTTATTTGTGCTTGTTAAATTGATTTTTAAAGATTTTTAGTTTCACTCTCAGTTACTGATATTTTTTCTCTTTTTTGGTGTAAATGTTTAACAACACAAATGTTCTTATCTCTTTTTTTTTTTGGTAAGGCAATTGGGGTTAAGTGACTTGCCCAGGGTCACACAGCTCGTAAGTTGTCAAGTGGCTGAGGTCAGATTTGAACTCAGGTCCTCCTGACTCTAGGGCTGGTTCCCTATCCACTGCACCACCTTGCTGCCCCACAAATGTTCTTATAATGATTGCTTTAACTACTCATAAACTTTGGTATGTTGTTTCATTGTTATCATTTTCTTTAATATAATTATTATTTCTTCTGTGATTTGTTCTTTGACTCATTATTTAGTTGATCAATCACAAGCATTTATTAAGTATCTGCTATGTGCCAGTTACTGAAATATCATTTACTTGCTTTTTTTTTGCTCTTAATAATATTTTTTTTTTTACAGTATACTTTCTGATCTCATGATTGACATTTCTTTTATGGATATTGTTGAAATGTAATACATTTACTCCAACTCTTTAACTGTTTATGAACCTTTATATTTTAAGCATGTTTCTTATAAGTAACAAAATTTGGGGTTTTGTTTTCTAATGCATTCTCCCACCCTCCTGACATAGGGGTTGAAACATATCAAAGAATTAAAGGGCTAAGTTTAAACTGGCCAACTAGATATCAAGAGGGACACACCTAAGAAATTAGGGGAGGGGGCAGCTAGGTGGTGCAGTGGATAAAGCACTAGCCCTGGATTCAGTAGTACCTGAGTTCAAATCTGACCTCAGACACATATGACATTTACTAGCTGTGTGACCTTGGGCAAGTCACTTAACCCTCATTACCCCACCAAAAAAAAAATAAGAAATTAGGGGAGATTGAATTCTATAGCAGTAAAGTCGGTCATGGTTAATACCTGAGATAGGAGACAGGGATAACTCCTGAGGTCAGGATTATCATTCCAAAAGAAAACTCCCCCTGATTCTCAGGAATCTTTCCCCACCCCACCCCCAAAGGGAACTTTCCATTGTCAGGTGGTCACCCCAAATATCTCTATAAAAACTTGGCCTCCAGAAGAAAGATGTCTCCCCTGAAGGGGAAGTCTTTGACTTCCCTCTTGGTTGGTCACTTTCTTTAAGCATCCAAATAAAAGACTGTTTTATTCTAATTGGACTGTGTGTGAGAGTTGTACTTTTTTTTTTAATTCTTTTTTTGCAGGGCAATGGGGATTAAGTGACTTGCCCAGGGTCACACAGCTAGTAAGTATCAAGTGTCTGAGGCCAGATTTGAACTCAGGTCTTCCTGAATCCAAGGCTGGTGCTTTATCCACTGTACCACCTAGCTGCCCCCGAGAGTTGTAATTCTTTAAAGAGGAATACCTAAGGACCCCTACCACCTATTTCCCTGTGACACTCTTCAGTTTTTTGGGTGAGTTCATAACTGTGAGTTATGATCATTGTTTTTTTCCTTCCATCAAATCAATATATTTTAAAATATTCTCTTTTCATTTGTTCCTTTTCTAGAAGAAAAAAGGAATAATCTGATTCTCCTTCCCATCTTCCCTTAGACCATTATCACAGGTTCTTAATCTTTTTATTTATTTTTTCCTTTCATAAGCAGTTTCCTGTAGTTGTAAGATAGTTTTTCCTGAAGTTATTCCCATTTCTCAGCTCCACCCTCTTTCTCAAACCCTCAGTCTCCTTATCTCAGCTTAGTTTCCTGATTACTCCATAGCATTCCTATTATCATAGTATTTTAGTTTTTAAACCTTCTCTTTGACTCATGTATATATTTTGTAATGTTCATGAGAGCCCAACTCTCTCCACCCAACCCCACTGTTTGAAAAATCTCCCCAGCTATATAATCTTCCCAGCTATACCTATGAAAGGTAAGTAGAATTAGAGAATGCTAGACTTGGAATCAGGAAGACTGGAGTTCAAATCCTGCCTCACACACTTATTGTATGTTCCTGAGAAAGCCATTTAACCTCTCTTTTAGTTTTTTCATATGTAAAATAAGATATTAATAGTATCTGCCTTACTGGGTAGTTGTGAAGATCAGATTATATAGCATATGTAAAGAACTTTGAAAACCTTAAAATACTAAGTGCTATTATTACAGAAAATAGGAAGCCTCTCCCTTATCTTCCCTTCTTCTTTTAGGGATTTCTTTCTTTTTTGTTGTTGTTTTTGAACATTCAAGCTCTTAGCATGCCTCTTTTGTTCTTTCACTGATCTTTAGAGATGGTGGGATTTTCTCTTTGTTTCAGGAAATAAATAAGAGCTCATCACTTAGCTTTTTCAAAATTTTTCAAATTTGTTTACCTTTCTTAAATTTCTTATGTCCAAACATTTCCTTTCAAATGCATTACCCACTTCTGCTTTTCTCAGAAGGAATACTTAGAAGTATAGTTATCCCTTCCACATTGAGACTTTTTCCATCTGAGTTTTGATATATAGGGATCAACACAAGAAATTAAATGGGAATTTTGGAGGAGTTTTCTGGAAGCCACAGATGACACAGAGACAATGACCAAATACTTAACCCAAATTTTACAGTAAGGTACTCTAAACACCTCATAAGAGAAAAAGAAAAAAAAATTCAGACTTCTCTGGTAAGAAGGGAGGGCCAAAAATTTTTATGTGCTTTTTTTAGATAACAGGGGGCACCATGGCCCTAGACCCTGTAATGTGGAAGGGATAACTGTAATAGAGACTGTTAAAAGTCCATTTCCCCACTATATGATTATACTCAAACTTTCAGGATAAATTATTGAATTCAAGCCCTTTTCCTTTTCCTTTTGGTTGTGGGGAAATAGGGTAGGGGGTTTAGGATAGGGGATTGGGGTTGGAGTGAGGGGCCTTAGGAATTCCTCTTCAAAGAATTACACCCTCTTGCACACAAATCCAATAGGATAAGATAATAGTTTATTTAGGGTCTGGGGAAGGGAAACCAAGAGAGAAATCCTTGGACTTCTCATGGGGAGAAGGCATGGCACAGAGCACGGCTCTGAGATACCAATCTCCTCCAGCAGGAGACAGGCAGATACATTTAAAGAGGTCTGATGGTGGTCTGATGAGGTGATTGAATGTGGTGACTAAGGGAATTGGGTGAGGGGTGGCTGTGGATCTCTCAAGCCATCTTTCTCTCCTCTTCCCACCACAAAGGCAGCAGCCACACCTAATCTTATCTCCCCAGGGGTGGGGGAGACTGGAATGAAGGGTGATGGTCCTGGAGCTAGCTCAGTCCTGATTATCTCTTTAGGTATGTCTGTCCTTTTGTTTAGTTTCTCTAGGACAAGGTTCTTTGATGTACCCCCGGAGAACTTCTGGGGTGCTAGGGTCTATAACATTTTGAAACATGATATAGTAGACACATGAATAACAAGATAGAACACTAGACATGTTCTCTGACCCTCATGACCTCTCAAAACTCTTCAAAACAATTTACAAGGGGCAGAGTCAAGATGGTGGAGGAAAGGCAGTAACCTCTTGGAGCTCCTCACACAATCTCTCCAAAAACCTCCAAATAATGGCATAAGACAATTCCTGGAGCAACAGAACCCACAAAAGGTGGGTGATGTGAGATCATTTTCCAGCCAAAGACAACTTAGAAGGTCAGCAGGAAAGGTTTATTGTACCAGGGTGAGAGCGAAACATAGCCCCACAGCCAGGTGTGCAGATCCAGCCCCAGGTTAGCCATGTCAGAGAAAGAGACCCCTGAAGCCTCTGAATCAGCTGCAGTGGCAGCTTCTTCTGGAACTAACCTCATAGTCTGGTGAGAGAGCTAAGTGGTTGGCTGGGAGGGGGAGAAATTACAGGGGTGTCTGCTGGCACTGAGGTAGAACTCAGTTGTTTTGCCTGTGCTGGGAACAAGGAAGTAGTCTTGAGTGGCAGGCCCAGGATGGGGAGGGGCACAGGCTTACCTGGAGCATAGTGAAACAGAATTGTCTTTCTGGTTAAAGAGCAAGCTGGCCTGGGGCTATTTACAGAACAGAGCACAGGCCAGGCAAGTGCAGAATGTGCCTCTCCTTAAATTGTACCACTTGGGACCCCCCTGAAGCTTGAGACAGTGTGTCATGGAAGCAGTGCCTCACTTTAAGAAGGAGTTAAAAGTCAAGGTAGAGGCTAGCAAAATGAACAGATAGAAAAAGATGTGGATCATAGAAAGTTTCTTTGGTGACAAGGAAGATCAAAATACACCCTCATAAGAAGATAAAGTCAAATCTCCTACATCCAAAGCTTCCAAGAAAAATATGAATTTGTCTCAGGCCATAGAAGTGCTAAAAAGGACTTTGAAGATAAAGTAAGAGAGGTAGAGGGAAAAGTAAGAGAGTTAGAGGAAAAAATGGAAAGAGAAATGAGAGTGGTGCAGGAAAGTCATGAAAAAAAAAACAAAACAATAGCTTGAAAAGCCAAATGGAAAAACTCTATGAAGAAAATAATTGCTTAAGAACTAGGACTGAACAAATGGAAGCTAAGACTTTGTGAGAAATCAAGACACAATAAAGCAAATCCAAATGAATGAAAAAATAGAGGGCAATGTGAAATATCTCCTTGGAAAAAGAGCTGACCTGGAAAATAAATCCAGGAGAGATGATTTGAAAATGATTGGACTACCTGAAAACCAGGATAAAAAAAAGAGCTTAGAAATCATCTTCCAAGAGATCGTCAGAGAAAATTGCCCTGATATTCTAGAAGCAGAAAGTAAAATAAAAATTGAAAGAATCCACCAATCACCTCCTGAAAGAGATCCCAAAATGAAAAATTCCTGGAATATAATAGCCAAATTCCAGAGTTCCCAGGTCAAGGAGAAAATATTGCAAGCAGCTCGAAAGAAAGAATTCAAGTACTGTGGAGCCACAAGATCTGACAGCTTCTACATTAAAGGATCAGAGGGCATGGGATATGATATTCCAGAGGGCAAAGGAATTGGGATTGCAACCAAAAATCACCTACCCAGCAAAAGTGTGTATAATCTTTCAGGGGAAAAAATGGGACTTCAATGAAAAAGAGGACTTTTAGGCATTCATGAAGAAAAGCCTGAATTGAATAGAAAATGTGACTTCCAAATACAAGACCCTAGAGAAACATAAAAAGGTAAACAGGAAAAAGAAATCATGAGGGAGGTTAAAAGGTTAAACTGTTACATTCCTACATGGGAAGATGATACTTCTAACCCATAAGAACTTTCTCAGTATTAGGGCAGCTGATGGGAATAGATTTAGACAGAGAGCACAGGTGGGAATTGATTATGAAGGGATGATATCTGTAAAGCATTTTTTGTTTATCTTTTTGTTTTGTTTTTGTGGGGCAGTCAGGGTGGGGTGGCATGGTCAGGGTTGAGCAGCTAGTGAGTGTCTTGTGTCTGAGGCCAGATTTGGGCTTGGGTCCTCCTTGGTCCAGGGCAGATGCTTTGTCCACCATGTCACCTAATTGCCCCATGATGCCATCTTTAACATAAAATTAAGGGGTGAGAGGATGGCACTGGGAGAAAGGGAGAGTGGAATAGAGTAAAATATCTCACATAAAAGAAACAAGAAAAAACTTATGGAGTAGAGGGGAAGATAGGGGAGGAGCAGGGCAGTGAAATGAGCCTTATTCTCATCAGAATTGGCTCAAAGAGGGAATAACATGTATACTCAAGAGGGTATAGTAATATTGCTTGCCCTGCAGGGAAGTGGGAGAGGAAGGAGATAAGTGGGGAGGGGTGAAGGAAGGGAGGGCAGATTGGGGTAGGGGCAGTCAGAAGCAAAATACTTTTGAGGAGGGAAAGGGTAAAAGAAAATAGAATAAATATCATGGGGAGTGAATAGGGTGAAGGGGGAAAACAGCAATAGTAACTGGCAAAAAATTTGAAGCAGAGGCAAGAGCAATGTAAGATGAGGAGGGTGGTAGTGGTGGTAGTACTTACTTTGTTGGGCTATTGTGAAGAAAATTATTTGTCAGGTATAAGGTACTATATAAATATTGGTTATTGTTGTTGCAATAATCAACCTCATGGGTGTTTTGCAAGGAAATATCCCTTTAAAGTATTATATAAATATGGTTTACTATTAAAAAAAAGATGAGCAGGATGCTATCAGAAAAACCTGGAAAGACTTACATGAGCTGATGTAAAGTGAAATGTACTGTATACAAAATAACAGTAATATTGTAAGAAGATCTGCTGTAAATGACTTATTTTGCGCAATGCAATGATCCAAGACAACTCTGAAGGACTTATGAAAAATGCAATCCATCTACAGAGAAAGAACTGATGGTACCTGAATACAGATGGAAGTATATTTTGTTGTTAATGTTATTCCTTTTTCTAAAGCTTTTTTTTTTGCCTGCTATGTTTTGCATGACTGCACATGTATAACTTATATTGAATTGCTTGAGTTCTTAAGGGGGGGATAGGGAGGAAGGAAGAGAATTTGGAAGGCATAGTTTTAAAAATCGATGTTACAATTTGTTTTTATATGTAAGGTGGGGAAAATTCTAACTAACTAACTAACTAACTAAACAAATAGTCAAAAAAAATTTTTTACCAGAGATAAAGCAACTTCAGTTGTCTCCATGGTGTATGTACCAGCACAAAAAAAGAAGGTTAAAAACTCCTTAAACTAATGCCTAATTTGTGCTCACCCCCTCCCCCAACACCTACCAAGTTCCTGGTAGCTGCCCAACCAGGTTTGCAACAAAACAAAACCCTAAACTTTGACCTCACTCCCCATTCTCTAGCATCATAGAGATCCATTCTCTAAACTGTAGAAATTTTCTAAGCCCAGGATATTCATCAAGACAAGAGTGTTCTGTGTTGCAACAAAGCTCTCCAGAAGAAGAGAGGAATAGAGGGAACAAGACAGGGTGTATATTTGGGTTTGTAATAAAACTCAACTTTTCCCCTTGACTTTTCCTTAGCTGTTAGTCCTCCCAGAGCCTTGGAAATGCATACTCCAAGTGATACAAAATCTATCCAGGCCACAGCTGTACCAAGTATTCTGTATTGTATACAGGTCCAGAGAACTAGCTGATGAATAGAGGGAACAGGAAAGAACACTGTGGATATGGGGCCATATGGTGCTCCACTAAACCTGAGGGAAAGAGCTCAGCATCCAACTGGGGCTAGGTCTATCACACTAAAAGTTACTTAGGAGCAGAGATGTACATAGGCTGGTGAACTGTGAATTACCCAGCATGAGAGGAAGCTGAAATGTTTTGAGATCTAGGCCCTCAGGGAAATAGCTAACAGAGGAGGATTTAAATGACCAAATATCTCAGAAAGAAGAGAACTCAAAGACCTTAAGCACAAACAAATAAAACAAAAGGCCTAAATGTTATCATCAGGAGGAAATATGGTTTCCAAGGCTAGTAAACTGGTTCAAGCATTTATGATATTCATGAATACTTAAATTCATATTCATAAATACTGTAAAATAAAAATGATGATTCAACACGATAAGAAAAAGGACTCTGTGGACTTTGAGAAAATGAAACCACAACCTGCTGTTTCTTAGTGGTCTAGAAGAAAAATGAGAATTGTGAGAACAGATTTCATAGCAGAAATAATTGCAAAATAGAACAACTTGAATCTGAGGAGACAAGTTTTACCAAAGAAACAAAAGAGAGGACAATTGATTAGGAATGCAAATAAATAAAGGACAATCTTGGAGAAGAGAAGCAAAAATCAATAACATTAAAAGAGATGTAATATTGCAATCCTTTTTTCCTTTCATAAATCTAATGCAAAATACTATGCATTTATGACTATAGTTTCACGGTATATAGTCCATCTCTTTCTAGCCAATTGCAATATTTATTCTTTAACCTAGGAGCTCTAGATTTGGCAATTGCATTTCTGGATTGTTATATCTATAGTTTCTGGTGGGCAATTGTAGATTTTATCAGGCTCTACAATGTCCTTTGAATTAAAAAATTCTGGGCAATTTTATTTTAAGATCTCTTAAAATATGATAGAAATGTGAAATCTAAAAGAAGGGATGGCAGAGCAGGGGAGGGGACAGTCAGAAGTAAAACACTTTTGAGGAGGAAGAGGGTAAAAGAAGATAGAAAATAAAATATCATGGGAATAGGATGGAGGGAAATAGTTATGATGATTGACTATAATGGCAAAATGTATGGTACCTACTTTGCTGGCCTATTGTGAAGAAAATTCTTTGTCAAGTTTAAGATACTATATAAAAGTTATGATGAACAGGATGCTATCAGAAAAGCCTGGAAAGACCTACATGCACTGAAGCAGAGTGAAATGTACTGTATACAAAATAAGAGCAATAGTGTAAGATGATTTGCTGGGAAGCATGTGGTTATTTTCAGCAAGGCAATGATCCAATATAACCCTGAAGGACTTATAAAAATTACAATCCGTCTACAGAGAAAGAACTGATGGTATTTGAAAACAGATTGAAACACATTTTTTTTCTTTGACAATTCCTTAATCTGAAGTCTTGTTTTTTAACTGTTTTCTCTTACAGCCTAGCTAATGTGGGGATGTTTTCCATGACTACTCAAGTATAACTCATGATGAATTGCTTGAGTTCTTAGGGGTCGGGGGTGGGAAGGGAGGGAGGAAGAGAAGTGGGAACACTAAATTTTAAAAAATTTATGTCAAAATTTGTTTTTACATATATTTTGGAAAATAAAATTCTGAACAGAAAAAAATAACATGATTGTAACATATAACCTATATCAAATTGTTTACTGGCTTCAGGAGTGGGGAGGTAAGGGAGGGTGGGAGAAAAATTTGGAACTCAATATCTTTACATGTAATTGAGAAAAATTAAAATTAAATTAAAAAAAGAAATGTGATATTTAGAGTTTCTGGTAGGACTTTTAGATTTTATCAGTCTGCACTATTCTCTTTGGATTAAAACTTCTGGGCAATTTTATTTTAAGATCTCTTCAAATATGATATTAAAATTTTTATTTTAAAAAATTTCCTCATGCTCTTCTGGCAATCATGTAATACTTGGTCTTCTGTACCATGTTTTCAAGGTTTTGGTTTTTGGTTTTTAGTTTTTAAAGTTGTTTTTGATAATAGCTACCTCACGTTTTTATCCAATTTGTCTTTTGACTTTAATATTTATTTCATTGAATTTTTTAGTTCTGTTTCCTCCATTTTCTTCAGTGTCCATTGCTTTGCTAACATTTTCCAGCTTTTTTTATAGTTTGTTTCAAGAAAGTGCTGTCCTAGACTTGAGACAAATTGCCATGGAGTCTGCAGTACAGGATCTACAGTAGAGGTCAAGGGCTGTTAGACAGTGGTGCTGATAAATGAAGGTTTGCTATTAATTTTTTTTTCATGGAAATTGTCTTGCAGGATTTTTCCTTTCTTCTCTTGATTGTTGTCCCTTTAATTCATTTGGTGCACTTTTTACTGGAAGTGGAGGTGGAGAGGGCTTTATCTAATTTGAATTATTATTTGGCCATCTTTCCATTGAATTGGACTGAATTCCTGGAAATGCTGTTTTAGAGACATCTGGTTAGATGGATTTTTTTTTCTTCTTCTTAATTTTAGAACTCCTGAACCAGACCCATATAGAGGATTCACCTCTGGAGTGTCAGCAGAACTCATATCATCTGTCTGAACCATCTTATCAGCAACAGTTCTGGGCCATGATGCTTGGCATATGGAACTTTATAAAGCAAATTAAACACTGTCTCTGCCCTCTGGTGCCTGATACTCTAAGACCTATGCAACTGAAGCAAAGCAATGTAATAAAGGACATAGAGGCTCAGGGAGTTTTTGTGAGCTTGCCATTCTATACTGGTGTGGAGGAAGAAGTGGGCATGGTTTCTTTGACAGGATTCATGGAATTCACACACACACAAACAAACAAACAAACAAAAATACAGCACTAGATAAAAGTTGGAAGACCTGAGTTCTGGACTGAACTTTGGTGCTAACTATTATATAGGAACTTGGACAAATGACATCACTCCTACGGACCTCCTTTCCCATTTCTGTAAAACAAAAGCAGGATTTAACCATTTCTATAATCCCCCATTACTCTAAAAAATCTTATTCTGTGGTTTCTGTTGTCCTTTCTCTTCACCATGTTAACTTGGGGCCTGTCTCCTTTCCTCAGAAAAGGAGAGGCCTGGCAGAAAAAGACATAGGCCAGATTGTCTCCCCAAAGCAAGACCATCCATTTCTCAGTCTATACATTCCCATCATGCCAAGCTAATAAGTAGAGTATAGGGACCAGGGCAATGTTACTGCTTTTTTCCTCAAAAAGGGATCAAGTATATGGTACTGATCAGCACTGGAGGATGGAGAGAAGGAGGCTTACTAGGTGTGTTTTTGATGATGAAGGCAACAAGATAAATGATTCTGAGGGAGGAATATTGATAACTGAACCCTCACTTTTTCTATCATGGACTAGTACAGAAGAATGAGCTGAGGAATACCTGTATAGAGGTGTCTAAAAGGCTTATAAAATGAGATGTTACCACTTTATCTAGCTGAAGATGATGGTATTGCCCTTTGTAAACAGGACAGTACTGCCCTGTTGCTATTTCTGCTGGATTTCCTCCAGAAAAAGATGTGAAAGTCTGAAGCTTTATCTGAAAAGCTAATATATCTGGTTGACCTTGGAAGGGAAGGGAAGGAAATGAAAGAAAGAAGGAATGGAAGAAATAATAGTGGAAAAAAGGCTTTTTTAAAGGATAAGATTATAGGGGGCAGCTAGATGGCACAGTGGATAGAGCACCGGCCCTGGAGTCAGGAGTATCTGAGTTCAAATCCAGCCTCAGAAACTTAACACTTACTAGCTGTGTGACTCTGGGCAAGTCACTTAACCCCAATTGCCTCACTTAAAATTTAAAAAAAAAAGGATAAAATTATATACATAGAGAGTGATATTAAGGCACACATCTGTAAATGAATAAATGGGTTCTAAACAAACTAGATTAGACATTTAGGGGCACAGGACACCAAATGGATTCTTGTCTTTATCACAAGCAAAATACCTACATGCCTAAATGAGAATTGGTGTGGTTGTGTTCATTGTCCCTATAACTCCTAAAAATCAATTTCTCAGTCTTATTTATTCTTAAGTACAATAATGCCTCTTTCATCCAGTATAATCAGGACTGAGACATTTCCCATAGGTCAATATTCTTAGCTGAAACTTAACCTCCTCTATTTCTTATATTTGTACCAGTTTGAGAAAGAACATTCTAAAATGTGTTACACAGTCTCTAGCACACTTCCACAGAATGTGTTAAATATAATTCAATTATCTTATGCATGACTGAGAGTCATAAATATATTATAGCCTTATAAGTAGTGTAATATGCTCAGGAACTATTGAGATTCCTTGTAGGGCTCTTTTCCCCTACATTAAATGGTCCTAGACTATGATGCTTTTTTAGTTCCTGGGTCTTTTGTGATCTCTCTTGAGATGATGCTGAGTGCTGCCACTTTTTTTGCTGCTGACATAGCAAGTTTGCCCCAACAGTCATCTTTTTGATTTAATAGCCAATTCTATTCTGTTGAGAGCTGGGAAATCAGTTTTTAAATTTTACCAGAATTCTTTGCAAAATAAGAGTCAATGGGAACAGTTGTGTAAATAAATTATAAGAACTTCTGGCATGAACTTTTTCTATTCAGCAGAAACCTTTTTTATTCTTCTTCTTTTTTTTGACATTGACATTATTTGACATTGCCAAATGAATGATATCCTCTAAATAAGGTGTTACTGTACTTAGATATTGGTTTGTTTCCTCATTTGGTTGATTGCGGCTCATGTTCACAAGTGCAAACAATCTTCACATTGGCATCACAAATTACCCTACTTCAAATTATGTTGACATTTCACCTGAAGATGAAAGGTTCTTAACTGGGATTCCAGGGGGTAAAATTCATTCTTTTCTTACAAGATACTGACACAGAACAAAATTATAACACTTTTGAAGTTTGTTTTTCTTTCATTTCTCCTCTCCCTCCTCCCCATTCTTGTTATCTCATCTACTTCCAGTGATTGTCAGAGGTAGACAAAGTGTTAGATAATTATAATTTACCATTACCAGAACTATTTATAGATATTAAAGGATCTTTTTGGACCAAAAAGGCTTAAAGAACCAAAAAATTAAAATTTAATGGTGGAACCTTGACCAATCAATGGGGGGAGAGATCTTTTTCTTTTCTGGGTGGAAAGTCATGGGGGTTCTCTGGTGTTGTTTCATTTAGATGGGAATAGGGGAACAGTGCATGCAAAAGTGAGGCTCTTTTCTAGTTTAGTGCTAAGGTCCCTCAGTCTGGGGCTCAGACAGTTCTCAGCTCTTGGATTGTGTTCTAGTCACAGCCAAATGAGATGCTCCAGTCCTTTTCTTCCTTCATCTCTGGTTCCAGCCTCCCCATGTGGCCAGGGAAGGCTGAGTGTATTTAAGGAATCAGACCCTGACAGCTAAGAATGCCTTATATTCACGTAGTGGTCAAAGTTCCTCAGTGCCCAGGAAGCCCTGGGCTTTATCAGCTACTCTGGAAGCAGCTCAGATTCCATCAGTATCAAAGACACCAGAGTATTCCTTATCTGGTGGTACCTGTGGTTCTCTTCCTTCTCACCCCCATCTCCAGCTTCCCATAGTTTGGAGTATGGGAGTGTAGGCACCATAGCTCCTATGGTGGGCTGACTCTGCCAGACCCTGCTCTCATTCCTGGATGGTGGTGTGTCAGGAGGCAAAGTCTCCGTGCTTGAATCCATATTCTCCTGAGAGGTCAGAGAATCGGTTTTTTTCTGGAAGAGAACATAAAGAACCAATTACTGAGGGCAATTGGCTACAGAGGAAAAGGACTGCTTTAGCACAATGGTATCAAACTCAAGGAGAAACATGGGTCACTAATCTATACATAAGGCGCTCTGCAGAGCACATATTCACTAAGTTGTAAAATGTAATATAATCTGGGGCAGCTAGGTGGCACAGTGGATAGAGCACCAGCCCTGGAGTCAGGAGTACCTGAGTTCAAATCTGGCCTCAGACACTTAAAACTTACTAGCTGTGTGACCCTGGGCAAGTCACTTAATCTCAATTGCCTCACTAAAAATAAATAAATGAATGAATGAATGAATGAATAAATAAATAAAAATGTAATATAATCTGTTTGTATTTTTATTCAATATTTTTCGAACTGTTTAAATCTAGTTCAGTAAGACAAGGAAGAATACCCCAGGTCACATCAGAAGCAGGCATAGGTTAGAAGCTATACAAAAATGAATGAGATGTTAGGAGATGCCAAAACCCATTGTTTCCTACTTATTCCTCCATCTGGAAAAAAAAAGGATCAAATGGGATGTATATATTTATCTATTTGTGTTAGTGAGAAATCAAGTCTGCACATTCTGGGCAGGGCTTGTGTTTTATGTGGCCCAATTTGAGGGATTAGAAAAAGTGTTCTCCCTCATCTTTGAGACTGAAATCCTACTGAGTTTTTTTTTTTAATTATGGCAATTTGAACCCTATCAGTGCCCTAGAAAAACTCACATCTATTACATCATGTCATTACCACAGCGACCTGTTGAGGTAGGTGTAGTAGGAATGTTAATACCCTCACTTTGCAAATGGGAAAGTTGAAGGTCTAGAGGTTAATTGACTTTAAGGTGATGTAAGGAGAGCTGGTATTTGAAGCCAGGTCCTCTGGCTCTAAACTCAGTTTTTGTTCTACTACAGCAGGCTATTTCTTGCTTTAGCTTATTTAGTTTTTTGGATTTGAAAAATTTTAAATGAACACTTTTTATTTTCTTGGTGGTGTTTTGTTTTATTTTCCAATTACATGTAAAGATTGTTTTCAAGATTCATTTTTCTAAGATTTTGAGTTCCAAATTTTTCTCCCTCTCTCCCTTCTCTCCCCACTCCCCAAGACAGCAAGCAATCAGATATAATCTGATATAAAGATAGATTATATCTTTATATACAAACATGCATACACACACACACACACACACACTCACACTCTAAATGAACACTCTTAAGTGACTTTGAGAATCAACATAGTGTAGTGGATGGAAAGCCTGACCTGAAGTCAGGAAGATCTAGATTCAAGTCTCCCATAATACAAAGCAGGCTGTGGGATTATGGAAAAATCACAACCTCCTGGTTAAATTGCCCCAGCAACTTTAAGAATCTAAGTTATAGATAAGGAGTTATTTAATCAAAGATTAGGATGTAACCCTCACCTCAAAAAAAAAAAGTATTGTTAAGAGATGTATTTTGTTGTAGGTCTAGAACCTTTGGATCACCATAGTGAGATTTATTTTCTGGGAACTCCAATCCTCCGAGGGGAGGGGAGGGTTTCTAATGCAAGAGAAGAGGGAAAAGGAAAAGGTATATAGTAAAGTGATGCTTCACAAATTTACCCAGGGCTGCTCCTGATTCTGTATATGTCTGTAGTGAGAATGACTTATAGGCCGTGGTGGTGTGCCATATGTGATCAATGTCTCCCCTTTTGATGATGTTGTTAGGTGATGGAGCTGGGGTGAGTGTTGGCAGGTGCATCCTAAGGCAGTAAAACATAGCCCCTTCCCCAATGCCCCCCTCAACACTTACAGCCTCATTTCTCCTTTGGAAGTAATAGTGGAATCTCTTTCTCCTTTTTGTCTTTTCCAATACTGGGACTTGTCCCTTGGCCTTTTGCTTTGACTTTTGGTTTCTGGAGTAGAAATTTCCCATCCTGTGCCCTGGTAACACCTTGTGATCCCCCCTGGTTTAAGGTGGCCAAGATATCTCAGGAAAGAGTAGCTGGAATGGAGTCAGAATAAGGAACTATTTGTGACCTCATTTGTATCCGTGGATACAGGAGGTAGTTAAGCCTCCTGGCTGGGCCTGATAGGGAGGTGGATTAGTGCTTTGGAGAAGCAAGAGATGTATAGTATAAGAAAAGTGGGAAATTTTTGAGATGCTCCTTTTCAGTGATGCCTTCTTGAAATGAAAGATAAGAGCTAAAAGATACTGGTCACCCTTTCCAGCCTGAAACTAAACCTATTCCTTATCTCAATTATACATTTACACCATGCCTAAAATCCAACTGCTGTTGTAAATACCTTTCCTCCATCTTTCGTGTTTAATCTGTCATTCACATGCATCCATATGATAGAATTGGAAGATCTTAGAGCTGGAGGAAGAGGACTTCTGGACTGAACCTACTGTAGCAAAACCTAAAAATTGAACTAGGCTGAATAATGATCTGGAAATCCAATGAGCAAGTACAGTAAGTCACTTTTACTATCCTAAAAGTATACAGAAAGTCAGCCAGAAGTCCATGGGCAATAGGAAAAGGTGGGGTTCTGGGAAAGGCAGTGCCAAGACAGGCAAACCTGCAACCTCAGCTCAGCCAGAAACACACGTAGCCAAAAGGAATTTCTGTATTTGGAGGAAACAAATGTGGAAGGCTCTGGTAGAGAGCCCCAGGGTGGTCAGGAGTCTATAACTGGGACCTTGAAAACCATGAGGAGCATCAGAGAGCGGTGTGGTGGTAAATGTTTCACCACCAACTCTCTGGTTCCCGTGACATGCTTTTAAGATTAATTTACATTATGAACATTTTCTCTGTCACTTTTAAGTTCAGACAAAACAACAAATCAAGCTCTGATTTGTAGTTTCTGATTTCTTGGGAAGAAATGCTCACACTGAATATTTAGCAGTCAGCTCTTTGGGAACCCCTATGAGCTCCCCCTATGGGAGTCCCTGATAGAGACCAGTGTTTGGCAGTGTTCAGACCAGGCCATGCCAGGCCTCTACCACCCTGTCCTGAGACCAATAGAGAGGGCCTTGAAGACCCAGCTGAACTTCAAAGATCCAGGACAGGTGAGGCTAAGCCTACATAAGGGAAGGGAAACTAGATGATTTATGTCAACAACAAGCAGAGCCAACCACTCCACCTAAAAGAAGAGCCAATCCCTGGTACAAAGCCCTAGTTCAGGAACTAAAGCTAGAGGGATATGTAAACCAGAGATATACCAACCACTATAAAAACTTATCATCATGGGGCAGCTAGGTGGCGCAGCTGTGTGACCCTGGGCAAGTCACTTAACCCTCATTGCCCCGCAAAACAAAACAAAACAACAAAACAACAAAAAACTTTATTGTCAATCCAGAGATGTCCCAACACAATCCAGTAGAGGACTAAACATTATAAAGAGATATTCAAAGATACTTGCCTATCACTTCTGTTCTAGGATCTTCTGGAGCAAAGCAAAATGACATGCTACATAATAATCCTTTGCACATTTGAAAGTAGTCCCCTTATAAGTTTTTGTTTTTTACATTGCTCTTTTTTGTTTGTTTTTTGTTTTTTAAATAAAAGTATTTTATTATTTTCCAGTTACCTGTAGAAATAGTTTTCAATATTTGTTTATATAAGATTTCCAATTTCCAATTTTTCTCCCTCCCTCCCCTCCCTCCCCCCCCTCCCCTAGATAGCAGGCAATCTGATATAGGTTATATATACATAATAACATTAAACATATTTCTGCATTAGTCATGTTATATGAGAAGGATCAGAGCACAAAGGAAAAATCTGAAATCATAAAACCAACAGCATCAAAAACGAAAGAAATAATATGGTCCAATGAGCATCCATATTCCACAGTTCCCTTTTTTTCTCCCCTGGATTTTGGAGAGCCTTTTCCATCATGAGTCTTTTACATTGCTCTTAAAACAATTTCTAAAACCTTCACAATTCTATTCTCATCATTCCTGATAGACTTAAGGTTTTGTTAAAATGAAAATGGAATGGAGGCTAATTAATACAGGAAATCTAATTAGCTTATCAGAGAAGCCAGAATATAAGAATGGCCCAAGAGAATGGAACATAGTAGATAAACATTTAAGTGTCTACTATGTGCTAAGTGCTGGGGATACAAAAAGAGACAAAAGACAATCTTTGGCCTTGAGGAGCTCACAATTTAATAGGGGAGACAAGAAGCAAACAAATGTATACACAAATATAGGAAATAATTTCTACAAGGAAGATACAAGACAGATAAGTTTCTTAAAATATAGGACCCAGAACTTAAGAGAATATTCCAGAAGAACTTTGTCTGACCAGCATAGAGTATATTAAGACTGTTCCTTAACTTGATCTTCCCATTTGGAGCTACCAAAAAAAAGTGCTTCAGTGACAGTTGAAGCTCTTTTTTTTTTTTTTTTGGCAGCTCTGTCGCTTGGTTGATTAATATTGAGCTTGCATCCATCTAATCTTAACCCCTGGGTCTTTTTATTTTGCACAAGAAAAAGTAAGATCTCTACCATTCTAGACTTATGAATTTGATCTTTTGAAACCATGTGCAAGAATTTACACTTGTTTCCATTAAATTTAATCTTTCTAGTTTCTCCTTATGGCAAATCCTCATTTTGTAGCTACGCTGATTAATTTGTTTAATTTTTTTTTCAGGGAAGAAAAAACCCCTTCCCCTCCTTCACATCATCTCTATCCACACTAGAAAAAAAGAAAAAAGAAAAAAACCACAACCCTTTAGCATGTGTATAGTCAAACAGAATCAACTTTTACACTATACAGTACATCCCATTTTGTAATCTGAGTCCATCAATTCTCTATTTCAGGAGATAAGTATTCGATTTTACGGATGTTCCTTTGGCATTTTTGTTGGTCTTTGTGTTGATCAGTGTTTTTTTTAGGTCTTACAAAGTTCTTTGTAGTTTTTGTTTAGTTGATTTTCTGTCATGTATGCTTTTGTGACCCCATTTTAGGGTTCTCTTGGCAAAGATACTGGAGTAGTTTGCCATTTCCTTCTCCAGATCATTTTACAGATAAGGAAACTGAGGCAAATAAGGTTAAGTGACTTGCCCAACAACAACAATCCTGGGAAGGAGGTGCTATCATTATCCCTATTTTACATTGAAAACAGTGGGGGCAAACAAAGGTTTAAGTGACTTGCCCAGGGTCACATAGCTAATAAGTATCTGAGGCCAGATTCGAACTCAGGAAGATGAGTCTTCCCGACTCCAAGCCTGGTGCTCTATCCACTGCACCACTTAACTGTCCTCTTTGTCTTTACGATGTTGTTATTATCATATAAGTTGTCCCCCTAGTTCTGCTCACTTTGTATCAATTCATATGTCTTCCCAGCTTTCTTTTCTTTCTTCAATGATCAAGAATTTTTTTTCTCCTCATCTCATCCCTAAGTAAAAAATTACAAAACTCTTATAACAAGTATACTCAAGCAAAAAAAAAAAAATCCTACATTGGCCATGGTAAGAAATGTATATTTCATTCTGCATTCTAGTTTATTACATCTGTGTCATGAGATGGGCAACATTCTCAGTCCTCTGGAATAATGGTTGATCATTGCATTGATCAAAGTTAAGTCTTTAAGGATTTTTTTTGTGGGACAATGAGGGTTAAGTGATTTGCCCAGGGTCACACAGCTATTAATAAGTATCAAGTGTCTGAGATGGAATTTGAACTCAGGTCCTCCTGAATCCAGGGCTGGTGCTTTATCCATTGTGCCACCTGCCCCCAGAGTGTTTGTTTTGATAAAATATTGATGTTATAAATTATTCTTCTGGTTTTGCTCACTTCACTTTGCATCAGTTCATATGAATCTTCCCAAGTTTCTCTGAACCTCTCTTCATTTCTTATATCACAACCATATTCCATTATTCATATACCAGACATTTTCTGATATGTACCACCTTAGTTTCCATTTATTTGCCACTACAAAGAGAATTGCTATAAGAGTTATATTGGCTTTGTTTGTTCAAACCTTTTTATATAATCAAAATTATTAATTTTTTTCTTGTGATCCTCTATCCTTTGGTCATGAATTATCACCATATCCAGGGATCAGAAAGATTATTTCTTCTTTTTTCTTCTAATTTGTTTATGATGTGACCTTTTTATTGAGGTCAGATACCCATATGGAACTTACCTTGGTATATAGTGTGAAGTGTGGGTCTAAACCACATTTCTTCCAGATTGCTATTCAGTCTTCATGGTAGGTTTTCACAAATAGTGAGTCCTTCCCTAAGTAGTTCATGTCTTTGGTCTTAGCAAACACTAGACTATGAACTTTTTGTCTGCTCTTTTATTTTGTGTACTTTTTTCTGTTCCCCTGATAGACCTCTTCATATGTTAATACCAAATTATCTTGATGATTACTACTTTGTGGTATTGTTTGTGATCTAATACTACTAGGTTCCTTTCCTTCTCTCTCTCTCTCTTTTTTTTTTTCATTATCTCCCCTAAGATTCTTGACTTTTCTTACAGATAAATTTCTGGCTACTTTTTTTCTGGTTCTATAAAGTCACCCTTTGAAGCAGTAATGGAAGGAACACTGGGCCCAGAATCAGGAAGTTCTGAGTTCATATTTGGCCTTAGACACTTATTAGCTGTGTGACCCTGGGCAAGTCACTTAAACCTTTGTCCCAGTTTTTTCAATGTAAAATGGGGATAATAATATTATCTCAGGATTGTTGTGAAGATCAAATAAGATTTCTGTAAAAAGTGCTTAGCCTAGGGGGCAGCTAGGTGGCGCAGTGGATAGAGCACGGCCCTGGAGTCAGGAGTACCTGAGTTCAAATCCGGCTTCAGACACTTAACATGTACTAGCTGTGTGACCCTGGGCAAGTCACTTAACCCCAATTGCCTCACTTAAAAAAAAAAGTGCTTAGCCTAGTGCCTGGCACATAACAGGTAAACATCAATGTTTATTCCTTTCCCTGCCTTTGCTGAATATATAAATTAATTTAGGTAGGGTTGTAATTTTGATTTTATTGCTTTGGCCTGCCTGTGAGTATTACTTCAATTATTTTGGTCTGTCTTTATTTCCATAAACAGTATCTTGTAGTTGTATTCATATAGTTCCTATAAGTTTTTTGGGAGGTAGATTCCTAAGTATATTAAACCTTCTGCAGTTATTTAAAATAGAAATTCTTTTTCTTCCTGCTGGGCTTTATTGGCAATATACAGAAGTATTGATGATTTATGTGGATTCATTTTATATTCTGCAACTTTTCTGAAGCTATTGTTTAAATTAATTTTTAGTTGACTCTCTAGAGTTAAGTACCTTATCATATCATCTGAAAAAAGGGATTTAGTTTTTTCCTTCACTTAAACTTTCTCCTTTAATTTCTTTTTCTTGTCTGGTTATAGGGAGTACTTCTAGGACTATGTTGAATGTAAATAATAACAATGAACATCTTTGCTTAATCCCTGATCTTATTAGAAAGGACTCTTAGTTTATCCCCATTATATATATTGGTGACTCTTGGAATTAGATATATACTATTTACCACATCAAGGAAAGGTCCTTTTATTCCTATTTTCTGGTGTGTGTGTGTGTGTGTGTGTGTGTGTGTGGTTTTTAAATAGAAATAGGTTTTTTATTTTGTCAAAAAGTTTTTCTGTGTTTAGTCACAGTTGTCCTTAGGTTCTAGGTCTCTCACCTTCTGGAAATCAAAACCAGAGAGACTATGATGAAGCCCTGCTCCTTATCTCAGAATCTAATCCCTGATATTCTGTCCTCTAGGGATCAATACTAGAGATCCTTTTCCTTGGTCTGGGGCTAATCCTGAAGCTCCCCCCTACCCCCCACCCCAGCCCCTTTCTAGGGAAGAGGATCAGAGTGGCAGCAAATGCCTTTGTGGTCAAAGGGTGAGTCACATGAGAGTCAGGGAATGAACTGCGTATTAGCAGGGAAGCTGGACTGCATTGCTTCTTCCAGCTTCATCATCTTGGCAAGTCTCTCCCACATCTGTTTCTTTGGCTATGTCCTTTTGTTTCTCACCTGAACTATTTGTGATTATATTTCACTTTTTGGAGCCCCCTGCACCTCTTGAGTTTCTTCTTTTTTGCAGTGCCTGGTCAGGGGACTGTGGTTATTTTTTTCCCTGAATCATTTTAAATGTGCTTCCCTCAAGTCTAGCATATATATCTGACTACCCCAGATTCCTTTCCTTCAGTTTTAGAAACTCTCTGATGCCTTAGTTGTTGTGTCAACACCACCATCATTTGTTTCTTGTGGGACAAAAGTGAATCCAAAGTAACAATGCCTTTTGCTGCTTCCTCAAATTTATAAGAAATGAAATAGTCAGAAAGGTAAGCTTTTAATAGATGCTACATTATTAGCAGATTGAGACTTTTGCAGATGTCTGGAAAATTGAAAGGTCTCTCATAATTATGTATTACCTTGGGGGCAGCTAGGTGGTGCAGTGGATAAAGTACCGGCCCTGGATTCAGGAGGACCTGAGTTCAAATCCAGTCTCAGACACTTGACACTTAACTAGCTGTGTGACCCTGGGCAAGTCACTTAACCCTCATTGCCCCGCAAAAAAAAATTATATATTACCTCTTTGATGATCTTATAATCAATATTCTGAAAACATCATTTATAGCCTTCATCTTATTTGATATTCTGTGGTACATTTCCACAATTTCATTACTTCAGATCTTTCTTTTTCCGCCAAGATTCAATGCTCAGGTGATTATAATCACAACAAAGAGTGTTTATATAGTGCTTTATGGCTTGCAAAGCACTTTGCAGATGTTATCCGATTCTTACAAAACACCCTGGGAGAGAGGGCATTATTATTACTATTTCACAGGTGAGAAAACTGAGGCACAGAAGATTAAGTGACTTGCTTAGGGTCATGCAGCTAGTGAGACTGGATTTTAAATCAGATCTTCCTGACTCCAAATTTTGTTCTATGCAGACGTATACACCTATACAGATGTATAATTTCTTGACAGAATGCTTAATCCTCAATTCCTTCCATTATAATTTGTTTCCTTTAAGCTTCTTTCTTTGACATTTGCAATCATAACTCTTCCCACCAAGTCTTAGTGATACATATGAGATCATATTGGCATCTTTATTTTAGAATTCCAAGCTCACTTTAATACCCATGCTGTATAGATTGATATAGAGACATCTGAGATCATATGCATTTTTTCTGATCCTTTTCTGAAAATTACTGGGTTTAAGTTAAACTTGTCATCCTCCAAATTATTATACAGTTTCGTATCTTTTATCTGGGGCAGCTAGGTGATACAGTTGATAGTGGGCTGAGCCTAGAGCCAGGAAGACTCATTTTTTTGGGTTCAAATCTGGCCTCAGACACTTACTAGCTGTGGGACCCTGGGCCCTCATTTGTCTGTTTCCTTATCTGTAAAATAAGCTGGAGAAGGAAATGGCAAATCACTCCTATATCTTTATCCAAAAAATCCCCCCAAACAACCCAAAAGCAAAACCCAAATGGATCACAAAGGGTTGGACATGACTTAAAAACATCTTTTATCTGGGCATTTTTAATCCTTCCCCAAAATGTTTTTGACCAAGTTAGTGAAACAGCTGCCAAACATTCTTCTCCATGTCAATAGATTTATTACATTCCTTGCCAAGAGTCTATTATTCAAGACAATATAAGGACTGTTCTATTTTTCTTTGTTTTTCCAGAAGCCATCATAGAGCTTAGTAGACACTTAATAAATGCTTATTGTTTTTGTCAATAATATAATAAACCATAGTCCAGGAAAGCCAAACCCTCCTTTTTTGGATACTAACTCTTTAACGAGCTTTTTACTTCCCCTCTCTTTTCTATCCCAAAGTCATGATCTTTAAGTAGAAAATGAGACATCTTTGTCTTAAAATCCTTTGTTTTCCTACTTAGGACTTAGAAGGCAGTAGATCTAATGAGTTTTGGTCAGCTCTCTTGTCATGTGTCCATTCTACTCTGCAGGAAGAGAGCACACCAATAGATTAACCAAGTTGGGTTAACCCTCAACAGGGAGTCACCAACCATTAGTATGTCTCTCTTCCTCTTACTGTAAATAACAGGAAACCATCACCTTTGCTAGCATCTTTAATTTCTTTTACTGTTCTGTGGCACCTAGGATGCAAAGCCTTTAGAAATCTAGACCACCTTCAATGAACTTAAGACTCATAGTTCCAGTGCTACAGAAAACTCTCCTTGTCCTTTGTGTCACCTTCTTCCTCTAATAGTGAGTTTAATTACCCTTGGGCTCCTTAGAATATTTCTTTCTGGTTTCCTTCTTGGATTATTTCTTCTTCTTTTTTTAAATCTTTTTTTCCCCTTGGTGAGGCAACTGGGGTTAAGTGACCTGCCCAGGGTCACACAGCTAGTGTCAAGTGTCCAAGGCCAGATCTGAACTCAGGTCCTCCTGACTCCAGGGCCGGTGCTCTATCCACTGCACCACCTAGCTGCCCCCTCTTCTTTTTTTATGGACCCCTTTATCCTCTCTATTAAGTTGAAGTATAGGAAGGTATTCTTCAAACCCTTTGCCTTTTCCTCTAGCTTGGAACAGAGCTTGCAATTATAGCACACAATTGGTGACCACCTCAGGCAGGAAGAAAAAATAATAGATACCCCTCCAAGTCACTGGAAACCTTTAAAGATGTCAAGTTCAACTACTATACTCTGTGACTAGCCCTGGGAATGCCTTCAAATTATTTGTCTTGATCATTAATCTTTCAACATGTCATTTGTTCTTATTGTTCCATTGTTTCAGTTGTGTTTGACTCTTAGTGATCCTATTTGGGATTTTCTTGGCAAAGATACAGGAGTGGTTTGCTATTTCCTTCTCCAGCTCATTTTACAGATGAAGAAACCAAGGCAAACAGGGTTAAGTGACTTGCCCAGGGTCCCACAGCTAGTGAGAATCTGGGGCTGGATTTGAACTCAGGAAGATAAATCTTCCTAACTCTAAGTCAGGCACTCTATCCACTGCACCACTTAACTGCCTCTGTGAGGACTTTGGGTTATATTTAATGTCATCTCCATTTCTACCTTGAGCAGGCTTTTATCCAGACAGGTGAACTATGGTGAAGAATGAACATATGGGTATTAGTATAAATTAGGTGACCTTCCTGGGAGCTGTCCCCACGTAACACCAGTGACAAGTAACTCCCATATGAAGGCAGGGGGAAGAGCCATACTGACATGTAACTCTGGAGACAGCAATATGGAGATGCCATTTCTCCACATGAGCTCCTCTAGCATAGCCTCGGAGGTTACCCTGAATCCTAGGCAGTGGAAGCAACTTCCCTCTTCTCTGTAGAATTATATTGGTGGTCAGTTGTCAACATCATTCTGGTTCCACTGAATGGACTTTGGGGGTGTAGATTTCTCTTTCCAAGACTACAGAACTGGGCATGTGAAGTGAGAGTTGGCAGAGAACAGAGTTCCAGTTCCTAGGCTGGGCCTACTTACAAGCACAGGACAATCACTTAATAAACTCTTAAAGATGGGGTTAATTTGAACTCACTGGCACAGCTCACTTCCTCTTTCTTTGTGCTCTGTAAAATAAGGGCACAGGATCCCTTTTCCAGCTCTTTGATTCCATTATTTTACCTGGCTGTTCTGTGTTTGATGAGGCAGCTAGATGGCTCAGTGGATAGAGCGCTGGGCCTGGAGTCAGGAAGACCTGAGTTCAAATCTGACTTCAGACACTTAGTAGCTGTGTGACCTGGATAAGTTACTCAACCTGTTTGCCTTAATCCACTGGAGAAGGTAATGGTAAACCACCCCAGTATCTTTGCCAAGAAAGCCTCATGGACAGTATTGGGTTGCTATGGTCCATCGGGTAATGAAAAGTCAGATATGACCAAACAACAATCTGTGATTGATATCCCCAGAGCCCTGGACAAAATACTAATTATCAATAATTTAAGCATTTTCCTCATTTCTTTATTAATATAGAAAAAGGTCCCAAGGTGTATGGGCTAGTACAAAGCACCGGGTACAAATACTGTTGAAATATCTGGTTTAAAAAATAAAATGAGTAAAGAGGGGTAGATGGAAGATGCTCTGCATTAAGTGGCTAGTCTCAATGAAACTTTCTGGTATCCCAAGGTAGAACCTATAGCAATGCCCCATTGAGACATGGGAAGTTGATAGACCAGTAGCAGGACTAAACTGGCAACAATGACAAAGGGCTGAGATTGAGGGTCACACAATGAGAGCAATCTCTCCACTGAAGATATGTTGGCATGAGGTTCCCCAATAGGACCAGGGGCTTTGGGTTGGGGCTGATAGCTGGTAACAAGATTTTGTTAATACTAGAGGAGTCCAACAACGGGAGAGGGGTTGAAGTCAATGCCCTCATCTCCCTACCAGGGATGACTCTTAATCCATGAGGGGCTTCAATGCCCAAGGCACAGGAGGAGACTCTTAAAGCCTCCTAGTAAATGGTCAGGATGGGGCAGCATAACTCTGGGCTTAGTCTGTGGTTTAATGCCAGCCCAAGTTGAGGTGGAACCAGGAAGGAGACTGCTGCCCATCAAAGGTGGGAATGGAACATTGAGACATGAATGGGCAGACAGTTCTGGAGTTAATAACCTGGATATGTCTCTATATATGGCAGCTAGGCTAGCTTCATTCTCCAAGAATACAAAATTTGGAGATTCAGCGTCACATAGAGGAGACATTGGAAGTCCCAGGAGACCCAGGACCTAGTCCCTGCTCTGCCACTGACTAACCTTATGCCCTCAAATAAGTCACTTATTTAAGGAACCCAAAGGAATAAGGATTTCAGGACTCAAGATAGGTTCAAAGTAATGAAAGTAGGTCTGTGCTACAGGGATCTGGCCCAGAGAAAAAAGGTAGGAAAATATAAGAAAAGGAGATGTTTCCACAAAGGGCCTATTCCCAGCAATAGTCATGGGAAATCCCCAATCTTCCCAATTTGGGAAAGGCCTGATAGTTCTATTTGCTCTGTTGTAGATGAAAAGAGGTAACCCCTACCCTTTGGCACATTATGTACAGGGAGAGTAGAATACATGAAAAGATCTCTAGGTTTATGCAACATTTAAAACCAACTCATTGTTAACACTTTGGCATGAGAGAATGGGATGGGATCTAGGATCCTTTATGGAAAACCCTAGGGTAGGGAGCTCCAGGCCACTACTGCCTCTCATCTCCAGGATGTGGACAGGTGGGGCTGTTCCATCCCCATTGTCCTGCCCCACCCCTATGAAGAATATGTGACTCTGCCCAGGTGACATATTAGTTGGTGAGGGTAAGGAGAGAGGAAAGCAGAGAGGGAGATGAGCCTCTGTGCTCTTTTTTCCTTCCTGAGAATGGCAGCTCAGTCGACTGACTCACAGATCTCTTCTACCACGGAATTGAAGACGTGTGGTTGGTCTGCATAGACGTGGTGTGAAGCATCCTCAATAGCCTAGAGGAGGAAGGAGAAATAATCAGGAGTGGGATGGGGGAAATCTTCTCAGAGATTACAAAGTTCTACTACATTTAAATTCTTTCTCCTTTCAATCTCCTCCTCCAATTATATTGCTCACAAGAATTTAGAGAGCTCCCACGGGGGCTACTAGGACCCAAGTCACTATATATTTCCCCAAGTTCCATTCACCAAGCCCACCTTTAGCCGGGCCCTTTAACCACAGAGGGAGCAACCTAGAGCCCACAGGGAGATTTCACCCCATTCAAAGATACTAACTTAGGTTAATGGGAAAGGTAAACAAGAGAAAAGAAAAGGTAGAATTTCAGTGACCAGTCACTATTACCTTCTCTACCACTGTCATAACCTTTGGTAAAAACTACAGTATGAAACAGTGGGGAAGTATTTAAATACCTTCTGCATGTAGTACACATATGGTACTAGTTGGGAATTACTCAGGTGCTGTTTTGGCCACATCTAGCAATAGCTTAGGCCTCTGGGTCCATCTCATTGAGCACTTGTTTCCTGGCTTCTTTGAAGTCTCATGTAAAATCTCAACTTCTACAAGAAACCCTTCTTAATCCTCCTTAATACCAGTGCATTCCCTCTGTTGATTATCTCTCACTTTATCATGCATATATCTTGTTTGTACATAATTGTTTCGTTATGTCTCCTTGAAGAGTAGGGACTATCTTTTGACTTTATGTTCTCAGCACTTAGCATTCTACAAATGCTTGTTGACTAACTAAACGTTTAACTCCAGTTAAAGGAGTTCATAGGCCACCCCCACTTATTCTACTTTCCCTCACTAGTTAAGTCATCAGACTTTTTTCCCTCTTCTACTTCACATATTTTCATCCACCTAGAGTCATATCAACGCTCTGATTTTCAGCCTACAATACTTTTTCCTCTCTATTGTCATTCCCCATGCTGCCCTAACTTACCACATCTCGGACATAGGAGCCCGGCCTCCTAAGTTTTACTTTCTCTCCAGTACTGGTATCTATCCAGGTGTTGGCTCCATAGATCATGGTGATAGGCACATCTTTCCGAACTAGGTGGATTCGCTCCAGCATGGGGCGCCGGGCCCAGCCAAAGGACTCCATCATAGCCTTGAATGCTGTCTCACCACTGGCAATAGAAAGATAGGCTTGAAACAAATTAGAGACCCAGATCTTCATCTGCCAACCAAAAAATTATGGATTAATGGTTTCTTTAGACATTAGAGACCAAGAAATGGAGAAGCTTACCTGGAACATCTTTGTATCCCTTATGATACCTGGCATAGTTCCTTACCCATAATGAGCACTCAAATGTAATTAAATTATTGAGATTCCTTGTTAAAAGAGATTAGTTTGGACACAATGATGAACTTCCTGACAGTAAAATATTTGGAGATTACTGAGAGAGGTGAAACCTTAAGATTTTTTTTTTTTAAAAGAGCCACTTATTCAACTTGAGTAGTCATTGATACTAAGTAAGAAGTGTCAAATTTATTTTACCACCTGAATGTCTCCTCAAAAGAGCTAACGGAAAACCATATCGTGTAGCTATTTGCAAGGTTGGGAAGGTGCCAATTTGGACTAGGTTAAATAAATCTGGTTTAAAGTAGGGAAAATGGATTGGATTTCTGGAGAGAAGAACTGAGCTTGGATTTCTGGAAGCTGATTTGAGTTTTCATCACCAAGACAGAATCCTAGGACTTCAAAGTTTCAAGAGAGCTTAGTGGTTATCCTGTTGTTAACAGCCCTCCACACTCCAGCTTTGATCCTCTCTAATCTTGATAGGGTTCTAGCCCTAGTGTCCTTATGGGGCTTGCTGTACCTTTGATGGGGGAGAAGCAAGAGCTCTATGAACATTCTATCTGATACTCTGAGGAATTAGTTATTCCATCAAGTTACTTAGTATCTTTGTTGCAGAAGCAAGATCTCTATGAATATTCTATCTGATACTCTGAGGGATTAGTTATTCCATGGAGTTACTTACTATCTTTGTTGCAGAAGCAAGATCTCTATGAACATTCTATCTGATACTCTGAGGAATTAGTTATTTCATGGAGTTACTTACTATCTTTGTTGCAGAAGCAAGAGCTCTATGAACATTCTATCTGATACTTCGAGGAATTAGTTATTTCATGGAATTACTTACTATCTTTGTTGTAGAAGCAAGATCTCTATGAACATTCTATCAGATACTCTGAGGAATTAGCTATTCTATGGAGTTACTTATAATCTTGTCTTAATCATATGTTCCCCTGGAAACAGGGAAAGTATTTGTAGGCTCAAAGAGGGATGTGGTATAACAGAACAATGAAAATTTGGGAGACAGAAAAGGACTTTATGGTGCATAGACTAGTCTTTCATGAGTGTTTCCCCATCTAAAACACCACCACCCTTTCTTTCCTCCACTGTGTATAAAGCTACATGGGGCTTGGGAGGGTAGCTAGCTGCACAGGGCAGGGCATGGTCAGGCAAAATGCTGATAGGACTGGGGCCTGATGAGTGAGGTCAGAAGCAGGACTGTGGGGAAAGTTGGTAGTATGAAGTCTTGGTTTTGTTTTTGTTTTTTCTGTTGAGTAGCTTGTTGCCCTTCCATTGCCTGGGCTATTCCATTCAGCTGAGTTCATGTGATGTGTGTAATAAGAGCAGACTAGATGCCTTCCAAGGTCCCTTTTAAATCTTCAGATCCCAAGGTTTACTTCAAGCCCCTCATTTCATAGACGAGCTGAGAATTTTGAAGCAGCAAAGACTACAAGTCATTTAGAGGAAAAAACCATACCTAGAAATGCATTTGCTCAGATATCAGGATTCTCAAGCAGTGTTCACCAAATTTTCCACAAGGTTAGTTAAGTTCCCTATTCATCCCAGTTTCAGCACAAGGCACTGATTGCATGTTCTAAGAATAAGTAAGTCAAACATACTACCAAATTCTGGCCTGCTGAGATGTCTGCCTGCATTGAGAAAAGGGCCAAATCTTTTTCCTGGACAGGCAGGTAACCTAGTATAGCTATTTTAAAAAATGTGTCCCAGAATAAATAATTTCTCTATGACTTTATGACATCCTTTCCTCTCAGCCCATTACTTGGGAATCTTTTAAAGAATGCTGCCATTGATCTTCATGATACCTTTTCTTTAGTAGAGAGGGAAAGGAATAAGGAATTTTTTATAGCTGAGGAAACCAAGATAGGGAGGCAGATACCACTTCCCAGGTCATAGGGCAGAGCTGGGGCTTGGGACTTCTAGCTTAACACTCTTTGCAGTTTCTACACTGGCCCAATCCCATCCATTGTTCCCAAGGGTTAACTCACCTGGGATTCTGGGCATTACAGTGGTAGATATACTCTGAAATTGTGTCATCATCAAAGAAATCAGCAAATTTTCGCTTAAAATCAGGACGAAATCGCTGTACTAGGCCAGGCCCTAGGAGGGAGGAGAAGGGGCAAAGAATCTGCTTAGTATCAGACAAAGAAATTGATTATAGATACCACAAACAATGGGCTCAGTTTATTATCAGAGCCAGTGTGGTGTAATGGAAAGGACAGTGTGGTCTGGAGTTAAAAGGTTTGAATTCAAATCCAGCTCTGATATTACTAGCTGCATGATCCTGAACAAGATACTTAACCTTATGGTGCCTCAGCCTCCTCATTTGTAAAAATAAGGATAATACTTACATACCTACCTCATAAGATAGTGAAGAAAAGTAATTTGCAAACTTTAAGGATGTGGCCATTCTAAAGAATGTCTTCGGGAGCAGCTAGGTGGCACAGTAGATAAAGCACCGGCCCTGGATTCAGGGGGACCTGAGTTCAAATCTGGCCTCAGACACTTGACACTAGCTGTGTGACCCTGGTCAAGTCACTTAACCCCTACTGCCCCACCAAAAAAAAAAAGTCTTCAATAATATCACCATGACCACTACTATAGCTCACATTCTGAGCAGCTAGGTGGAGCACTGTATAGAGCACTGGCCCTGGATTCAGGAGGACCTGAGTTCAAATCCAGACTCAGACACATGACACTTATTAGCTGTGTGACCCTGGGCAAGTCACTTAACTCTCATTGCCCCGCCAGCCCCACAAATAGCTCACATTCCAATGAGGTAAATCTGACCTCAGACACATTCTAGTTGTGTGACCCTATGCAAGTCAATTAACTTCTGCTTACCTCAGTATCCTCAACTGTAAAATGGGGATATTTGTACCTACCTCCCACAGTTGCTCTGAGTATCAAATGACATAATATTTGTAAAGCTCTTAGTACAATGTCTGACACATATAAATATGTTTTCCTCCCTCCTTCTTCCTTTTTATTTACAGATGAGGAAACTGAGGCACTTAGCACAGTACCCAGCACATAGTAGATGCTTAATAAACACTTGTTGAGTTGACTAGAGACAGAAAAATCAGGCTGTTTGCCTAAGGATAGATAATGCTACCAAGTGGCAAAGCGGGACTCAAACCCGAGTCCTCTGATTTCAGACCAAATACTTTTTCAGTTGCTCCTGTGTTTACATTGCAGAAGGGTTTAAGATTTGCAAAGTGCCTTCCATACATTATCTTATTTGAGCCTCACAACAATCCTGTGAGGTAGGTACAAAATATTATCCCCATTTTACATATGGGAAAAATTAAGCCTAGAGAGAGTTTAAGAGACTTGCCCAGATTCATGAAGGTAGTGAGTGTCTAAGGTAGCACTGACACCTCTGTCTTCCTGGCTCTGAGCCTCATCCTCCTGCCTCTTTCTCCCGTCTCGTCCTCCTGCCTCCTCCCCCACCCTTCCCCCTCTTCCCACACTGTAGCTTCTCAGTGCTCTTCCTCTAAGTTGTTCATTTTTGGCACTCAACCATAAACTTGCAGGAGATTTACACAGAAAATGTCTTTTAATTGGAACAGTGATAGTTGCCTGCCAAAGTACATGGTGTTGCCTTGATATCACTAGAGCAGCCATAGTGTATTCGGCAAAAATGCAAGGTTCCCAGGATATCATTCTTTTCCAGAGTTTTAAATCTCGACACATTCCATGCTTGAAAAATAAAGTGTTTCTCAATATTATATATTACTCTTTTCTCCTGACATAAAATCAAAGGCTGTTCAAGGACCCTTTGCCTCTTGTCTTCTAAATCAGTCAAACCACCATCTTTGCTAGAGTGTCCCTCACACTTATTTGTACCCCTAGCTGAACAGAGAAAGGCTGTCAGAGGTATGGAGGCTGGGAAAAGAAGGAAAGGAGCTTGCTTTTGTGGGAATTGTATGAACCATGCTGACTCCATCTTTTGACTCAATTCTGGAAGTTTCCAGAATTTTCAGTTTCCGTCCTATTCAATTATGGATCTAGTCTAATTTGTCTTTTAATTGTGGGAATTTTGAGAAAACTTTATTGCACTATTTGAACCTAGACCACCGCTACCTGCTCCTTAAAGACCCTTAACCAAGGACGTAGGTTTTGCTGATCAGAAACCCAGTCAGATTCAAATATTGATGCAAGGAGTTTTCTCACAATTATACATCTCAAGGAACTGGCCTTAATTTGATTGAATTCAGACACTAGGTAGGAGTGGGATACCTCTTTTTCTGAGGGAATTGTACCTGTTTGCTCTCCCCTCCCAACTCAGAAAGTTCCTAATCCTTCTTCCAATTAGAAATCAGATTATCTAATCTTATATCTTGGTTTGTATCCTGTTGTTTTCTTTGAATTAATTTGTTATTTGATCATTCCACTGTCGTACTCTGTATTCAGGGTCTTTGGACTGACTGGGGAGTTCATTGACCCATTTATCATGCCTGTTTTGCTAATAAATTGTATAGTTCGGATTGTTTCCTCAGTTATTATTAATTACCCACCACACTTCAGGGATGCCGAGGACCATCAGAATGACTTGAGTTTCTAGCTGCCCATTCTTTTCCCTGTCTTTTGCCATTCTTGGCTCCTTCAGATGCTTGAGTTCTTCTTTGAACTATCTTTTAATGGGATCCAGAACTACTTTGCTCCTTCTATTGGTAGCTTGGTCCAGTGGATAGAGAGCTGGCCTCTGAACCAGGAAGATCTAGGTTCAAGTCCTGCCTATGTGACCCTGAGCAAAATGATTACTCTTTCAGTACAATGGGCCACTGGCGTCAAACTCAAATAGAAACAGGGACTGCTAATCCATACATAAGGATCCCTACAGGCTGCATTTTGACTTAGTTTTTAAAAATGGAATAATATCTATTTTATTGTATTCTTTTTCTTTTGTTAAATATTTCCCAATTACATTTTTTCTTTTTTTTTTTCCTGATTACATTTTAATCTGATTCAAACTACAGTTGGGACAGACGGAACCTGTGGGCTGCATTTGAGGGGCATGCTCTAGGCAACTCTTAGGGAAGACACTAAATTGCTGAGAGCTGCATGTGTGAAGGGAATTTCCTCATCTGGGCTTTCCCTACATCAGTGAAATAATAGATCTAACTAGTCTCCAGCTCTAGAGAAATCTGGGAGACTTAGCTTGTCTGTTTATTCATTAACATGGAGGATAATTCACTTCTTATTTCTTCAAAGTCCAAAGATACCCAGGAGTGGAGAAGAGGGTAATGTGCTAAGAGTGCAGAAAACACTACATCTAGACTCAAATGATGGAGGCTCAAGTCCTGACTCTGTTGTGACTCCCTGTGTGACCCGGGGCAAGTCATTTAATGTCCCTGGGCCTCGGTTTCCTCATTTGTGAGGGTCGGACTAGATGGCCTTTGAGGTCACTTCCTGCAGGATGTCTATGATCCTATTAGAAATCCAGACTTTCTCCTTGAGTATACAACTGATTCTGCTTTCTCTGTTCCTTGTAGATTAAGGCCATAGGACTCTGAGACCTCAAATAAGAGATAGGAGATTCAGCTCAACACTGAAAGATTATGATGCTATGGAATCTCCAGGTTTATTCCTCTGCTTTTCAATAATAAACTAAGTGTGGTGGCATGGGGATTCCGGAATGGGATGAGATACATTTAGAAAGAAGGTGATCTCTTCTTTTGTAAGTTACTTAGGGCTAGCTAGGTGGTGCAGTGGATAAAGCACAGGCCCTGGATTCAGGAGGACCTGAGTTCAAATCCAACCTCAGATACTTGACACTTACTAGCTAGTGTGACCCTGGGCAAGTCACTTAACCCTCATTGCCCCACCAAAAAAAAAAGTACAGGATAAATGTAAGTTACTCACCCCAGGGTCCAGCCACCCTTAAGACAGCTAAAGGATTGGAACGCCCCAGGACAGAGACAACAGCTTTGACCCAGGTTGGGGGTGTTCGGATTTCACTGGGGTCAGTTGGTCGAAGGGGGAAACCCCACGGGTCCACCAAGATGAGATGTCTGACTCTACATGAAGAAAGGGAAAAGAACAGCTCAGAGGTATGACAATTCTTAAGTCTTCTCAGAAAGAAGAAAGAACTGATGGATTAAGATAATGACCATGACTGGGAAGCTCATATTAATTGTACAGTTCAGACAAACTAGACTACTTGCTGTCCCTCAGACACTGTATCCCATCTCCAGTCTCTGCCTTTGTACAGGCTGAGCCTTACTTTAAGAACTGACTCCCTTAACCTCTACCTCTCAGTTCCTCCCTTCCTCTAAAGCTCAGCTCAAATCCCACCTCCTACATAAGGCTTTGCCTCATCCCTCCCCCCAAAACAAACAAAACCAAAACAGCTTTATGTTTACTTTGTACACATGTTATACTTACTTCTATATCTCCCCCTATAGAATGTAGGGACTTTTTTTGTCTTTGTATCCCTGACGTCTGGTACATAATAGGCATTTAATAAATTTTTACTGATTTGTTGATTAGTGGAGTGTGCTTTCTGTTGAGGCAAAAGACAGAGTCCTCTCTTACCTTTCAGGATACTTGATAGAGTAAGATGTGGCGAGGAATCCTCCTAAGCTGTGCCCCAGTAGAATCATGTTGGGGATCCCCATGGTCTCCCGCCAGGTCTCTATAGAGGCCACAAACTCATCCTCAGCACCTTGGGCATCACGGGGAAATATTGGCCTTGAGCTTCTCCCAAAGCCCAGCAGGTCGAAGGTGTGCACTGTACGCCGGGTACTCAGTGAATCCATGTTTAAGATCCAGAGACCCACGCCACCCCCAAAGCCATGCACCATCACCAGGGGCGTGCGGTCCTCCAACTCTGGGCTCACTGTGACAGTCCAGATCTTGTTATGATTTGGGAGGGACACATAGCGGGCCAAGAACTTGTTCTGGAGACCTAAGGAGAGGAAGAGTCCATGGAAAATGAATAGTCTTTCCACTGATGATGCTACAGCATTGGCTACTTTCACCATAGACTCTTAACCATGTTCAATACTGAACTTTTGACATTGGTGCCTTCCTGGTATTCCTTTCTATAGGGATACCCTGTGTCCCTACACAGAAGAATTCAACAGCTTTTTATACTCAATATAAACTGAAACTTTCCCCTCATTCCAAACCCTATTTCTTTGTTTGCCCTAGTAACCAGAAAGTATAAGAGAAGAGACTCTTTATTTCAATTCCTTCTTGGAATTGACTGCTTGGTTTCCTTTGGGCTGGCTCTCTGGCCAGTGCTAATCCACATGGTTGGCTTAAAATATAGTCTAAGACATGGTATCTATCTGAAATATAATTTCTCATATTCCTCTTTTTTTATTGTAAGGTACTTGATTAGAAAATTTCAATTGCTACTGCTTTACACATAAAATGCCATGTTCCCTTATTGTGAATACAGGAAAACAGCTTTTTCGTGCTGCTTTGCTTAAATACAAATCACAGTTCTGTAATTATTCTTTTCTTTTGACAATCATTTAAAAATGTGTATTTTCTGATTATTATCACGAATTGTTAATGCTATAAAACAAAGGATAAATATCTGATATTCTATTATATAATTCCCATGACTAAAAAAAAAAAGAATATAGTCTAAGAGAGCTCAGGGTAAGTTTTCCACTGGTTGTGAGGTACAATTTTTACTTTAGTCCCCTTGTTTGCTTGCATCCTGGTGGTTGAGATTCCTGGCTACCCTAAAAACTGGGGGGGGGGGTTGCTTACTAATTCAGGAACACAGATTAACAATGAAGAAATAGCTATTTGTCATGTGTTTACTTTGAAGAAGGTATATCTGGAAGGAGGACTTGGTTTTCCTACCTTAAGAGTTGTTAAACAGAGGATAGGAGTTGGAGAGGTAGGGTTAGTGAGTGGGAACAGCCTGACCTTTAGGTTGAGGCCAGGGGTTTACAACAACATTACATTGTGATCTTGAAGTTAGGCCCTGTCTTTTGCCTCTTTATGTATCCCCATAGTAGCACATAGTAGGTGGTTAATAAATGCTTATTGACTGACTGACTGGCTTGCTTAGGGTAATAAGGACATGGAAGTCATCCTTGGGAGGTGACATCTAGCAAATGAGGAGTTGTGATTTAGAGACACAGGAAAGAGCTCAAATTGTAGAATCTGCGGTATGTGACTACATGTTGCTAACGGGGTTAAACTTTCTCCATGTGCCATTGGCCTTGGAAGCAAGTCCCCAGCAGACCAAAACAGCTGTGCTAACCAGATAAGTGCTGGTGCAGGATACAGTAGAATATAAAAAAGTGCGATGATAAATAGTCACATGTATATCTGGAAGATGAACTCTGGCCCTGATATTTAAAAAAAAAATCATCAAAGATATTTATGATCAGAACAGGGAGGGGGGGGTCAATCACATGGTAGAAGTGAGTCAGTCATGTAGTGAGAGAAGGGGAAGGGTTGGTATCCATCTAATGTTAAAGGAACCAGAAGAAAGCCTCCAGTGTATTAGGTAGATACTTGATGACAAGTTTATGGAGAGATGCACATAAAATGAGAAGACACAGAGGGCTGCCCCTTGAGGCTTTTTTTTTTTTTCATGAGCCCATATATTTATTGAAGGGTCAAAGTAAAGGGAGAAGGGAAAGGAAGAACTATTATCCAAAAGGATCTAGCCTTTCCTCAGTTCCCCTCCCTATCCTCTTGGCTTGCCCAGTGAAACTAGACCATGGGCCTGCCACATGTTCTGGTTAGGGAAAGCCCTGAGATAGGACAAGCCCATCTCATCTACTTACATTGTAGGATCCTGGCTTCCACATTCTTCAGCTGAGACATCGAAGTTGGACACCAAGTAGGTAGCCAGCTACTCAGCCAGCCTTGAGGCCTGGGATCAGGGAAAGACACAGATGCATGGTGACCATATTAGAAAGGGGAACACAGATCCACTCAGCATTGCTGACAGTCACACAATATTTATCAGGCAACAAAAGTTCTCTCCCTGCCTGCCCTCCCCACTCCTTTGTGCCAAATCCTCACAACCAGCACTCTTTTTGATGTAACTGTTAAAAACTGTTCTTCTTCTTGGGTTAGTGGCTATTTACAATAACACACACTACTAATATTACCTATTTACATGCAGAGAATGTCATTCACCTATATTCAAAGAGATCAAGAACCAACCAGACTTTTTTTTCTTTGTGATACTTGAGGATGACCTTCACTAAGCAGGCTAAATGACCATGAGGTCTGCCAGCTTTTCCAGAGTAACAGGCCTGGCTTTCTCCCTTTCTGCTCCTAAAAATATGACCCCCCCCCCCACCCAGAGGTTACCAGCAGATGTCCAGTTTCCTTCGGGGGGGGGTAGTTCAACCCTGAACAAAGCAGTGGGGGAGGGAGAGGAGCAGAGGGGAGGAATCTGGAGAACTGAACCCAATTTTTGGCCCTGACACACTGGGCACAGGCAAGTTACCCTCTGTGCCTCAGTTTCCAAATTATAAAACTGAGGAGAATAAGCCTCTATTTCTCATGGGTGCAATGGTGGTAAGTGAAATAATCAACTTTCTTTCCCCTTAATGTACAGGAGGGCAATTCTTTCTCCCTCCTGTGCTTTCTTATACTTTCTAGAACTCTGGCCTAGAGAGAAGAATTCCAGGTAGGTAAGAGGAGACCTCCTTTTTCTCAATGTAAGCCACTGGCAGGGATCTTCCCTATAGTGGGGCTACCCTAATCAGTATCTGCCAAGAAGGGAACACCTTTCACAGAATCTGAGCACCAGGAAGGATTGCCAAAGGCCATTTGATCTAACCTTCATAGACTCAGGATAGGAGCACTCAGATAATCCTCTGATGCTTGATGTGATGTGGAGATGACCCTGTGTTGTCTGTGGTTTAAGAAACAGCCTGGCAAAATCTGGCAAGATTCATCAGTAGAAGCCATCAGATGAAGATCTTTCTTTTTCACAACTCATTAACCAAGACATTATGGAGTGGCTGTAATCTGTAATAGTGGAGCCACACACCCAACACCTAAAATCATAATTCTTTTTTTTTTCTTTTTTTTCCAGTGAGGCAATTGGGGTTAAATGACAGCTAGTAAGTGTTAAGTGTCTGAGGCCGGATTTGAACTCCAGTCCTCCTGAATCCAGGGCTGGTGCTCTATCCACTGCACCACCTAGCTGCCCCCAAAATCATAATTCCTATCAAGCTATCAAGTATGGGAGAAAAAGCACTGACCAATAGCCAGGAGCTCCGCATCCTTGTCCTAGCACTTCTCCTAATTTGTTGTGTGCTGTTGGACATACTATTTCACCTCTATAGGCCTGGTTTTCTTATTTATGAATGACAGTATTGGAATAGATGATCTTGAAGGTACTTTCCAACATTCTATGATTCTAGGAGAAGGAAGATTATTTGAACTGAGAGAAGACCTGATGGTGAGGTAGAGGGAGGGACATCATACTGGTTGTATGACCCTACACAATACACTCAACCACTGAGTGCTCTGGGTCACAGAGGAGGTGCCTACCTGCATTTGGAGAGGTTTTCTTAACCTGAGAGTTCCCTGTATCAATAAAACCATAGTTCTATTCTCTATCCCCTATCCCCTGGTTTCCAGAGTACAATTAGGTCCAACAGTGGGCTGTTGCAAAGAGGCAGATTTGGGCTCAACATGTGGAAGTCACTTCCAATCATCTGACTTCCCCAAAAGTGGAATAAGTTGTCTTGAAAGCTATCATTTGGGGGTCTTCAAGTGGAATTTAGATGACCCCTTGTCAGGGACTTACAGAGGAGATTTCTGTCCAGATATGAGTCAAATCTGAGGTCCTCTGAAGTCCCTATCCACCCCTGAGATTTAGGTGCCTTGAGGACACCCCAAAGAGGGCTGTCCTCTACTTTGGTATGGCTGACATGTGGCATATCTGGTAGTTACAAAATGCTGGAGTGTTCTCTTGATCTTCTCAACAACCTTGTGAAGGCCATAATACAAATATGATCATCTCTATTTTACAGATGAAGAAACTCAAGCTCAGAGAGGTTAAATAATTTGCTTAAAGGCCCATTGTAAGTGAAGCCAGAACTAAAACCAGTACTGGGTTCAGAACTTCTGACCCTTCCAGTTCTATGCTTTTTTGGCTACTTGAGACCCACCTGGGACTAGAACATAGGTTCTTTTAATTGCACCCTTGACATCTCTTCTATGCAATCCTAATCTGTTAACCAAAGAGCAAATGTCTCTAAAACCCTTTGGGCCTGTGCTCCTCGTCTACAGAACTGAGTTCACAATCTGGCCTCAACATACTTTTCCAGCCTTGTCCCCTTCCTCTGTTACCCTGCATGTGGCCAGTCCATGCTCCAGCAAAATTGGACTAGTAGTTGTGCTGAGTTTCTTCTGTTATTCCTGGAGTTCTCCCTAACCTTCCCTCTCCTATGTCCTTCACTCATCCTTCATAGATGATCTTAGAATCATAGATCTAGGGCTGGAAGGGATGTCATTTTACAGAGGAGGAAACAAAGGGTCAGGGAGGTTAGGGACTTGCTCAGGGTTATGTGGATAACAAGCATGTGAAGTAGGATTTGTAGCTAGGACTTGTAAGCCTCCTGTGTAAACGCCCCTATCCACAGTGATTTTTTCCTCCTATGAACTCATTGTCTGTACCACTTACTGGTTATGATGTATCATTTTATGGATGCCATGTCTCCTAAACTGCCAACTCTGTCTTTTTTTGTTACTTCAGACTGGCCCATGATTAGAAGACAGGTTGTCTTTGAATCGCACCCTGGAAATCCTTGAGGCCAGGGACTGTATCTTATACTCTTTGATTCCTAATGCCTTGAACACAATAGTCAGCATTCAATAAATACTTTTAAAATCTAAAACTATTTAGTGGGGCAGCTAGATGACACAGTGGATACTGGCCCTGGAGTCAGGAGGACCTGAGTTCAAATCTGGCCTCAGACACTTGACACTTACTAGCTGTGTGACCCCTGGGCACATCACTTAACCCTCACTGCCCCGCAAAAAAACCCCACAAACAAACAAAAAACCACAAACCCCCCCACAAAAAACCCCCAACAACAACAAAAAAACCCCAACTAAAACTGTTTAAAAAGTCGCTAAAAATTATTGATCAAAATATTTTCTAGAAAGGGGAACATTTTATTAAATGGTTATGATGTGCCAGGAACTGTATGCTAAGCATTTTACAAATATTATCTCATTTGATCCTCACAACAACTCTGAAAGGTAAGTGCTACTATCCACATTTTACAGTAGAAGAAATTGAGACAGACAAGAGGTTAAATCACTTGCCCACTAACACACAGCTAGTAAGTGTGCAGGTCAGATTTGAACCCAGTTCTTCCTGACTCCAGGCCCAGTGCTCTATCCCTCTAGTTGCCTCTACTTCTAACTATCAGATCATTTAACAAAAACAAAAAACCCAAAAAACAAAGAAAAAAAGCAACAGGTGACCTCATGAGGTAGCTCTAGTGACAAGGATACCCTTGTCATTAGAAGTGGCCAAGATAACTGTTAGTGAATGGATTGGGAGGCAAGATAATGTTATGTATAGCTCTTAAGGTACACTGCTTAACCAATCTGGTTTACATGTGTAAAATTAGGGGGTTGGACGAGATAATTTTCTAAATACCATTGTTACTAGTTGACATTTGTATAAGGCTTTACAGAGCATTTCACAATGTCTCATTTGAGAAATTATCACAACAACCCTGTGCAGTAAGGAGTACAATTATTATTGCCCCCATTTTACAGGTATGGAAAGTGAGGCTCAGGGCTAAGTCACTTGTTCAGCTCATAATAAGTGGTTGAGCTGGGCCTCAAACTCAGGGCTTCTGTCTTCAGCCCAGGAGTACTATAAGTGGAGAGGCTTTCAGCTTAGAAAGTAATGCTCTTTGAGATTTCTCAGAGCTAAAGGAAGGCAATTCTTTTCCTCTCTCTCTTTTTTTAAGGCCACTTTACTTTAGGAGATGCCAGTTCAGAAGATCTGAAAAGGAGGCAACAATACCCGTCCAGCACCAGAAAGAGGCTAGGCTCTGTACCCGTGTAAGGTAGGCACAGCTGGGTGCTGAGTCATTCTTCAAAGAGCAGTTGCTACTTCATCTTAGGAAAGAAGGCTCAGGCAACAACAAAGGGACCCCAAATTTGATTGCAGATGAAGTGAAACCACTGGAACTCTAAACCCAAGATGCTATACATACATATTTTGAGGATAATTATTACCTGTTTATATGAGGTAATCAGGATCTTGCTTGGGAAAAAACTAAATGGTTTTCTATACCCTGCTTCTGACTTCCTCCAGCACAGAAAAATACTCCATTCCTTCCAAAGCTTTTTTAAAACCTCTTCAAGTGAAATATATTTTTTTTCTCCCCAGCATCCTTTGCTACAGGATTCCGGAGGTATGTTGGAGATCATTCCTGGGGCAAGTGAAAACAAGCTTCCCAGTTCTTCCTCCCAACTCCAGCCCAACCAGGATCTAACATATAGAAATCTTCTAGAAAAATACAGGCATTATTGCTGACTCCGAGAGTTTCCCAAACCCCTTAGCGCAGGAAACAACAACAGGATGGGAAGCAGGAAGAGTAAGAAATACAGGCTAATGTCAGATACGTAACTTGCAGCAAAGCTTCTCTGTCCTTACTACCCCTGTATCCCTTCCTTCTCTTAGGAGAAGAAGCCTCATCCCTCCCCCTGGAGGAAAACTGAAAAAAAAAAAAGAAGGTAGGGAATGTCTAAAACCAGGCCTCTGCATCAGAGGGGCCTAAATTTATGAGCACAGAAAGAAAGAGAAAGAGAGACAGGGAAATTAACTCACTGCTGCTCCAGATCGTCAGCCATAGTAAACAAGCCAGGCTGGGTAGAAGGGAGCCAGCCTGTCCCTCCTCCTGACGGCAGCACCAGCTGACCTCGGAAAGCATTGGCTAACAAAGTGGGGCGTGGCCAGAGGATCTTAGGAGAAAGATGGGGTAAGCAGAAAGGTGGGTGGGGCAAATGGGATTATGAATGGAATGGGAGGGGTTCAGGTGAGAGTAGGGAAGTGGTTAAGTAGAGGGCAGGGTTAAGTAGGTATGTGCTTGGTTTCTGAAACAGGTGCCAGACTCTTGGGGCAAATGCCTTAAAAAGATCCTGCACTATGCTCATTTTGAGTGGCCCTGGGACTGAGACTTTGGAAAGCTTTTGGGTGGGAGAGGTGAATGGTTAAAGTGATATGCTAAAGAAGGCCTAAGCTATTTATGTTGGTAGAGTCATCTGCACCCTACTCTCAATTGTACTAGCCCAGAGAAGTTGAGCCTTCTGCTACTCAGGACCTTTAGGCTAATCTTCTGTAGGTTCCTCGACCTGGATGCATTTAGCCTGTACAAATATTCAGTTCAGTTCAAACTAAATGACACCAAATTATTGTTTAGGGCACTAGCCTATGAAGCTGAAAAACGACGGGATTTTACAGTCTGATAGAAGTGTAGGAATAGCTCATGAACACAAATACAGTATAAGGGCAAAGAAGGTTCAATCAAAAAATTTTTTTTTGTTGTTTTTTTTTTAATTTTGTGGGGCAATGGGGGTTAAGTGACTTGCCCAAGGTCACACAGCTAGTAAGTGTCAAGTGTCTGAGGCCGGATTTGAACTCAGATACTCCTGAATCCAGGGCCGGTGCTTTATCCACTACGCCATCTAGCTGCCCCTAAAAATGTTTTAAAAAAACTGGAAAAGGGGAGAGAGCTCACTTTCAGCTGGGGAGTTCGGGAATGGCTTGTCTCCTTAAGTGAACAGAAAGCTTTCAAAAGGTTAGAGATGCGGAAGGGCTATGTTCTAAGTAAGGAGTCCAGACAGTACAGGATGTTGTTGTTGTTCAGTCATTTTCAGCCCTATCCAACTCTTTGTAACTCCATTTGGGGTTTTCTTGGCAAAGATCCTGGAGTAGTTTGCCATTTTCTTCTCTAGTTCATTTTTTTTAACAGATGAGGAAACTGAGGTAAACAGGGTTAAATGACTTGTCCAGGGTCACCCAGAAAGTAAGATTTTGAGGCCAGATTTGAACTCAGGAAGGTGTCTTCCTGGCCTAGGCCAGGCACTCTATCCACACTTATCCACTTAACTATTGAGCTTACAAGTTTGGGATTATTACAATGCTGGTGCTATTATCAGAAATAGTAAAGTTGGGAGGGAACAAAGGTTGTTTTAGACATAATGAGTTTGAGGTTCTGGCTGGACATTCAAGGATAGATATTTAGCAGGTAGTTGGATGTGAGTGCTAGAGCGCAAGGAAAAGGATTTGGGAGTTATTTGTGTAGGAGTAATAAATGAAGCTTTGGGTATGAGGTTGGCAAAGGAAAGAAAACAGCAAAAAGAGGTTTGAGGATAGAGCCTTTGGTGATCCCATGATACTTAGGCAGCAAGAGATGGAATATGAATCAAAGGAGAGCAAGGAGGAACAGTGAGAAGTAGAGTACAGAGAGAGCAGTGTCATGGATGTTGAGGGAGGAGAGACTATGAAGAAGGAAGGGGCTGATCAACAGGGGAGTCCCATCCTATAGAAGCACCCATGTGGAAACACTAACCAGAAGTCACTGGCACTGGGAAATAAGACACTATTTGGAGGGCTTTTAGGAGTTCCCAGGTTGTCAGGTTGCAGGGAGTTAGAAGGGATTTATGCTTGAGAAAGGAAACATGTAGAGATTAGGTGTCTTGGAGACTTGTGTGTGGTCCAGAGCTGGAAGGATCCTTGGATAGTAACCACTTCTGTCTTATCTAGGGGAACTAGCCCAAACCCTTGGGAGACATAGATCTTTGTGAGGCAGGGTTGAAAGAAGGCTTGGAATTGGTCTCAGGGTAGGTAGGGCAGGAGAACTTTCTACATGTTTGTGCTTGATCAGTTTTATGGCAGGTTACACCATGCAATAGGACTGGCATTTCCCCATGTGACTTCTTTCCTCCTACTAACAACTTGGGGAGGTTTTACTTGAAAGAAAACAAAGCTGGGGGCAGCTAAGTGGCGCAGTGGATAGAGCACCGGCCCTGGATCCAGGAGGACCTGAGTTCGGATCCGGCCTCAGACACTTTACACACTTACTAGCTGTGTGACCCTGGGCAAGTCACTTAACCCTTATTGCCCTGCAAAAATAAAAAGGAAAACAAAGCTGTCCTCAGGGTCTAATTGGCCTCAGTCTTTCAGATGTAGCTTCCTGATCACCTAGGGTTATAAAACATCTAGGGCCTCTCAGATTTGATGAGTTCCTAAGACCACATAAATTGCCATACCCTGATGACCTACTGACCAGATGCATTTCCAGATGAAAATAGGGGCAGGAGGAAGGGGCACAGGGATGCATCCAGAAAAGCTAAGTTTGGCTGGTATCCTTGTCAAATAATTTTGCTGTTAGGGAAAAGTACCTACTTTGTGAAATGTTCAATGGCTTTCCAGTGCCTCATTTTGTCCCAACATTGAGCCCGAACTATGAAGGTGCTAGTGTTAGAGCTGTGCTTCCAATACACCATATAAAAAAACCAACTCCCCGCCCCCCCCCCACTTCTGTAGGACTCCCTAAGACCAAGCTGACTAGAACTCTTAGGGCATTTTTGAGAGCTTGGGATACTGTAGAACTGTAATGAACATTCTGAAATCATGCCAAAGTAGAAACGACTCCTAGAGTCTGTCGAGAGAGTGAAAGACCAAGGGTTTTTTCTCTTTTCCTGATTTTTTTTTAGTCATGTTTCATGACCCCATTTGGGGTTTTCTTGGCAATGAAAATGGAGTGGTGTGCCATTTCCTTCTCCAGCTCATTATACAGATTTGATAATTTCCATCCAACACTGTTTGGAGGTTCTCAATGTTATGATCATAAAACCTTTCAAAGTCCACTTCTTTTGCCACACAACTCAACATTAATTTGCGTTTTAATTAAAGGGACAGGCCAGTTCTATAGTTGCTGGAGAGAAAGCAGCACAGGATAGTGGAAAGCACTGGACTGGAAGGCCATGGTTCACTGCCATGCTCACCAAACTCAGGGGCTCTGTACTACAGGTAACTTGACTATTCAGTGAAATATGAAAAAGCTTTGACATAAATGACACCCTACCTCCCATGCCAAGCATGCTGTTAAAAATGTCCATTTAAACTGTTGTTTGTATGAATAGCTTAAGAAGTTGCCCGTTGGAGTAATGAATGCTGTAGCACTTATAGACATGGTGCTATCTGCAGATAGGCAGCAGGCCCTCTTCTTGCTGTAGTGCTTAACGGTTCATAAAAACTTAGTAATTCAGTGTGTTGTTGTGGCCGTAAGACTCTGGAATTCATGCATTCAACAAGTCAATCTGATTTGTTTTTCTTTCATGTTTCTGGTTTTCTCTTGTATCCCTCCCATGGAGAAGCAAATAATGGTGGGTGAAAGAAATGAAAAGTAGATAAAACAAGAGGAAGACACATCAGCAAGGGGCCTGGATGAATAGTACCAATAGTAATATTACTATTTTGAGTAATCTGCCTCTATATCAGAAAAATGTCCTCTTGGAATATGCATAAAGCTTAATTTGGTGCTGAACCTATCCTTTTACTTCCTGATGGATGAGGCAGGGAGGTGGAGGAGGGTTCAAATTACCAAGGAAACTGACTGTACCACGCATAGATTTTCAAATTCTCTTAACAGCTCATAAACAAAAGTCTCAGAATAGTTATGTGTTTCCATATTTTATTGGAAGCTAGATGAGTATAATGACTACAGTCAAACGGATATTAGAAGCCACATCATCAACAAAAAATGTTCTACATGCTGAAAATGCAAAGGATATGTTTACATGGTCCTTGCCCTGAAAGGGCTGAATAAGAGAGATTACTTATTAACCTACATGTAAGTCCATTTGGGTCAGATGACTTTCATCTTCAAGCTAGAGCCCTTCCCTCAGAGATAGAAAGAAGTCACATATACAGTGATGTAGGCACAGCTAGATGATTCAGTAGATAGAGTGCTGAGCCTGGAGTCAGGAAGACCTGAGTTCAAATCAGACCTCCGACACTTATTAGCTGTGTGACCCTGGGCTAGTCACTTAACTTCTGTTTGCCTTGATTCACCTGAGAAGGAAATGGCAAAGCACTCCAGTATCTTTGCCAAGGAAACTCCACGGACAGTATAGTCCATGGGGTCATGAAGAGTTGGACACAACTGAACAACAACAATGTAGTACAGTCAGTTTACCCTGGCTGTTTAAGCTCCCTTCTATCTTTGGCTGGCACTAATGTGGTTGTGGAATGACTAAAATCAGTCAGAAGATGAGCATCAGGGAGCAGCTAGGTAGCGTAGTGGATAAAGCACTGGCCCTGGATTCAGGAGGACCTGAGTTCAAATCTAGCCTCAGACACTTGACACTTACTAGCTGTGTGACCCTGGGCAAGTCACTTAACCCTCATTGACCCACCAAAAAACCCAAACCAAACCAAACCAAAAAAACCCACCAAAAAACAAAAAAAGAAGATGAGCATCTATGGCCTGCAGATGAAAGGTGAATGGGACTGAGATTGTTTAGGCCCCAAACCCTTTTAAGGTTGCTATCATTTCCAGCATTTGACCAGAGAAGCCATTGGGTGCTGCTTTGAAAGTTTTGATGTTTTAACTTTAGAACTTGTCTGGTTATGAAATACCATACAATTAAAAACAGGTCAGGGATACCAGAAATGGGGGCTATGAGGAGATTAGGAAAAGCTAGATCCTGGCAACAACAAAAAAAATTCAACTTGGATTATAGAATTTAGAGCTGGAAGGGACCTTAGGGATCATTTAATTCGACCCCCTTATTTTATTAATATGGAAACTGAAGTCCAGAGAGGTTAAATGGTTTATCCAAAGGCATACTGTAGAAAGCAGAACCGTAATTGGAACCCAGGTCCTCGGACTACAAATACAGGGTGTCCCAAAAGGATTAGGCAATTTTACACTTTAATAACTTCAGAAGTATAAATGCTACAAACTAACAAATAACACTTAAAATTTTAAAATACGGATATGTTTCTTATTAAAATTCAACATAGCCACCATCTTGTGCTATAAATACTTCATTTGCAATTTCAGTCACAGTCTCTTCGCTTGCTCTGGGCCTCCCAGACCTAGGCTTGTCATGAATTGAGCCAGTTTCCTTGAATTTTTTCATCCAGTTGTTAATCAAATTTCTGTGGGGAGCCTCTTTCTTATAATGGGAAGCAAATTTCCTTCTTACAGCTGTTGCTGACTTGAGTTCAGCTAACCAGAGAACGCAGTTGACTTTTTCTTCAATGTTTGCCATTTTCAATCAGAGGGACTGAAACAAAAAATTAAAATTAAAAACTTATTCAATGAGCAGAACCAGGAGAACATTGTACACAGTATCAACAACATTGTGTGTTGATCAACTGAGATAGACTTGACTCTTCTCAGCAATACAATGGTCCAAGATAGTTCCAAAGGACTCATGATGGAAAATGCTCTCCAAATCCAGAAAAAAAGAACTGTGGATCTAGATGTAGATTGAACAATACTCTTTCTGCTTTTTTTGTTTTTCCCTTTTGCTCTGATTCTTCTTTCACAGCATGACTAATGCAGAAATATGTTTAATGTGATTGTACATGTATAACCTACATTGGGTTGCTTGCTGTCTTGGGAAGGGGGGGGAATGGGAGGGAGAAAAATTTGAAACTAGAAATCTTAGAAAAACAAATGCTGAAAACTATCTCTACATGTAACTAGAAAATAATAAAATACTTTTATGATAAAAAACTTATTCAAACTCACAAAACTAAATATAAAAGAAATTTAAATTTGGATGCAGTGCAATGACTGATTAGAAACCAGTGTTCAAACCCTTCTCTGTGACTTTGTATAACTACAGACTATTAAAGTTAACCTCTCTGAACCTCAGTTTCCTTTTCTTTTAAATGGGTATGATAATTTTAGTATTTAGAGGCAGCTAAGTGTCACCAGACCAGGAGTCAGGAACACCTGAGTTCAAATCCACACCAGTTTACCAGCAGTGTGACCCAGGCCAAGTCACTTAATTTCTTCCTCAGTTTCCTCATCTGTAAAATGAGGAATAATAAGCACCTAATTGCCAGGGTTGTTGTGAGGATAAAATGAGGTATTTGCAAAGTGATTTGCAAACCTTAAAGAGCTATAAAAATGCTACCTATTATTATGGATAATATCAATTTCCATATTGATACAAATAGCAATAATATCCATTATCGTTATACTGATATTATCAACAATGTTCATACTGACATGGCTAATAGCAACAATATCCATTATACTAATAACATTAACCCAGTGTTATCCATATTAATGATAAATAATATTTCCATATTATTTATATTTTTACCTCAGGACTATGAGGAGCAAAAATATGTAAATCATTTAGTAAATTTTAAAGGGCTATGCAACTGTCAACTCATATAACCCTGTAAACATCCAGTTGTGAAAATATAAATTCATATATTCATTGAACGTTAGGGCTGGCAGGGGTCCTTAGATATCATCTAAGAACTCACTCTCTCCCACCACCCTGCATTTTACAGAGGTGGCAGCTGGTGCCCAGAGGGAAGTGACTTACCCAAGACCACACACCAAGCTACTGGTCAAGCAGAAGCTTGGATGGATACTTCGATTTAAATTTGATATTAATTTAAAGGCTATTCAACGGAAATACTGTCCTCCCTCCCGCTCCTCCCTCGCCTTTTTCTTTGCTTCCTCTCTCCTTTCCCTTCTCAGCAGTCTTCCCCTCCTCCTCCTCTCTTCTCCCCCCTCCCCTCTCTTTTCCTCCTCCCCAACCCCCTCCTCTAGAGAAGACTGACTGAGGCTACGCCGGCGCTTGCGCAGTGAGGGGATAAGGCTGTCGAACTACGGTCACTTCAGCTCCGCGCGAATGTGTCAGTAACAACTAGGAACCCGACTGAGAACCGGCCCTACAAGACGCGGGATCGCAACCATTTCTCTGATTACCCCTCTGGTGCGTGCTGGGGAAGTTGGGAGGAACGAAGAGACCCGGAACTCTTAGGCTGCAGCCCAGTCCGTTTTTTTCTCGTCCCCGCTTCCTGTTATTCTCTCGCCGGAGCAACTGCTTGCGTCACCTCCCGGACTTCCAGAGATAGGACAGTAGGGACACGTCTCCCTAAGCGGGTGGCGTTCCTTTGCGCATCTCGTTCCGCCCGGAGGCGGTGGGCGGGGGACTCTACTGCGCCTGCGCCGAGCGGGAGTCACGTTTCGGAGCGGGCGGGGAGCTCTGCTGGGCTGCTGCGCAAACTCGCGGACTCGGAGTGTCGGCGTGGCGGTGTCGGTGGTCGGTAGTGCGCATGCGTGGGCACGGCACCGCTCGAATGGTGGTGGGGTCCGGGCGCGGAGCGGGCGGTGCGGGCCGCGGGCAGGACGGCGGAGCCATGCCGGCCTCGGTGGCGTCGGTGATCTCGCGCTTCCTGGAGGAGTACATGAGCACCACGCCGCAGCGCCTGAAGCTCCTGGACGCCTACCTGCTCTACATCCTGCTGACCGGGGCGCTGCAGTTCGGTTACTGCCTCCTCGTGGGGACCTTCCCCTTCAACTCCTTCCTTTCCGGCTTCATCTCCTGTGTGGGAAGCTTCATCCTGGCCGGTAAAGATGACCCCCAGCGACGGCCTGTGGCCTTTGCGGGGCTCTCGTAACATACACACTCCCATGCCCCTTCCAGGGACACCGGGCACTACCCCTTTCTACAGCTGAGGCAGGTCACGCCTCTCTGGGCCTCACTTTCCCCTTCTGTAAAATCAAGGGTCTGGACTAGGTGTGTTTACTGTAGCTTCCCCCTTCTTGGGTTGCTGGGTAAACTGAGGCACAGAGAGTGAGTGAGCCTTTGGCCGTGGAACTGGACTCTGACTCTTCCTTGAAAGTCCAGTGTCCTTCCTGCCAGACCCTAATGGTAATTAATTCTCACTCCATTCGTGACCCGCTCCCTATTCAGTCTAGTAAAGCCTTTCTCATCCTGCTTATTCGGGGCACCCCACTTAAGACCACTGACTTGGTGAAATTCTTATTCCTACAGATAGTTTCTCTTTCTCTGCAAGACTCAGAATTCATTCATTCTCCAATAAGTGGTTTTCTAAATTTTCTCCGACTCAGAATTGAACCTGCCTTAGGGCTGAACTTGGAGTCTGGAAGACTTGAATTCAAATTCAGCTTCAAGATGTTAGCTCTGTGATCCTGGGCTAGTCATATTCAGTCTACATTTATTAACCTCCTACTATGTGCTAGGAACTTTGCTAAACACTGAAGATTAAAAAAGAAAATAGCCCGTGCCCTCAAAGAATTTACAGTCTAATGGGGGAGACTACTTGCAAACAAATATATACAAAGCAAACTCGATACAGGATAAATAGGAAATAATTAACTTAATTGGAATTAAGAGGGATTGGGGAAGACCTGTAAAAGGTGGAATTTTTAGCTAGGTCTTGAAGGAAGCCAGGGAGGACTCAACTGTTTCCTCAACTGTAAAATGGGAATTAATAATGGAACCTACTTCTAAGGGGTGCTGTGAAGATCAAATGCATTATTAATTGTAAAAATGCTTGACACATAGTGTTTATTAAATGCTTGTTTCCTTCCTCCCCTAACACTGCCCCCACCCCACCTGTAGAGTTCCAAATTGAACAATACCTTCGATCTGTGAATACTTGTATCTTAACTTTTAAACCTAGTACCAGTTCTCTTTTTAGGTCTTTGAACTTCAGAATCCTGTACTTGACTTTCATAGACTCATCCTGGGGCATCCTCTTACACCTCTTAAACCATTTTTAATGGCAACCATTTGTCTCTGTATATTTCTTCTACTTTTAAAGCAGAAACTAATTTCTGCTTTTTTTGTGTAACCCACACAAGCCCAGACAGAACTTGTATGTAGTAGATAGTCAATATTTATTTCTTTCCAGACATGTTTATTTCCCACATGTACTCATAGCTAGCTGATAGTTCCAGTGATTGGGATGGCCCATAAAGGGACATCCCAGTGACTCATTAGCTAACACTGTACCGGCAAATCCAGAATTCATTAAAATTGGATTCTGGTTGAGTGATTTGAACATGGAACACTAAATCTTAGAGGCAGAAGGGACTTTATTGGTAATCTAGGGCAGTCCCATTATTCTGTGGCTGAGGAAAAAGGCCCCAAAAGAATTTATGTTATAATCAGTAATAATTTTAATATGTAATAATAATAATATAACTATTACTCATAAATATATAATGATATACTGATGGTGTAACTATTGCTTGAGGGCAGGAACTGTTTTTAAAGTTTCTTTCAGTCCCCAGTCTAAGCATTGCTTCTTACATACACATATTTAAGCACCTAGTAGGTTCCTAATAAATGCTTATTAATTGATAATATTATACTCTCTGGGACATGGGACATTTAAACATAAAAGCCAGCAACACCTATTCTAGGACCTAGAATCTTTTTATTTGGTGGGTCCATGAGGGTTAAGTGACTTGCCCAGGGTCACACAGCTAGTAAATGCAAGTGTCTGAGGCCAGATTTGAACTCAGGTACTCCTGAATCCAGGGCTGGTGCTTTTATCAACTGAGCCACCTAGCTGCTTGGACCCAGAATCTTTAACTTCATTATTATGTGTACTTCTTCCCAGGGATGCAGGTTGCAATTCATCCATAATTTGGGAGATCTTCGAGAACTTCTGTGGCTGCCTAGTTTATTACCATATGGTCACCCTGGTAATGAATGTTTTATATTTTAGCCAGACTGGCCCTTGGACCAGACACAGGTTTGAGTTTTTTAGAAACATCCAGAATAGAACTTTGCTGTCATAACTGTACATTCCAGCTTCACTTCCATGCCACAATGAAGCATTGGAAAAAGACTTTATACATTTTATTGTACTGGACCTGTAACTTCTTTCTTATAGAGGACTCCAGTGCAAAAACATGCCACCAATGCAATGTATATAATCTTAGTTACCAGGTGCACTGAGAAGTTGTCAGTGAGTCTGCAAGCATTCATTAAGCACTTACTTTCGGCCAGCCTTTGTGTTAAGGGCTTGAGGATACAAAGAAAGGAGCTCACACTCTAGTGGGGGAGACAACATGTAAACAGTTACGTACATGTGTAAGGGGCTAAAATTCTAGCTAGTCTGTCTAAAATATCTAATGAGTGGTTGCCAATAAATTATAAGCTTTAGCAAGTTTAGACTTTTAAGCATTTATTAAGGAGAATAAGAATTTGGTGAAGAGAGAGAAAGAGGCCTAGATTCAGCTATCTCAGGGAGCCCGAATTTCTGCTCCACTCTCCGTGAGAGTCCTGATGAAAGAGAGCGAACCACCCCTCCTTCATCCCACAAGCCTCCTGTGAAATTCGGAACGTCCCATCCACAAGCACCCACCGCTACAAGCTAATTGGCTGGTAGCTTTGATAGACAGTACCCACGAGCAAATGTCACTTCCTGATGCCAAGGAAAAGCCACATGGCTTGCCCTCAGACACCTCATCATGGCGGCACTTTCCTATGTTAACTCTCCAGCAGGTGGTGTCACTCCAGTCATTAGACATGACTAGATATATGTGTATATAACGTGTATATACATAGCATGTACATATATACATATATGTGTGCACATATGTCTATATTGTGTTTTTTTTAAGAATTGCTATAGATACCAGTTTTGGGTAAGCATACATTTATCAGTGTTATACCAGTAAAGGATTGACCATGTGTCTCCCTAGCTTCTCATGGTCTCAGGTCACATGGTAGAGAAAGCAGAGAAAGAGCTTCAGCATGGTAGTTAGCACTAGCAGGAGAAAAGCCACCAAAGACCTATGTTGTCTCCCAGAGGGACAGAATGTGGTGGTCTCAAGGAAACCCAAGAGAGCTTTCAAGAGAGACAGAGACTATGGGGTCTCAGAGAACCAAGAGAAATCTCAGAAGATGCCCCAGAAGCCTTTGCAAGATTTCCAAGAGTTTTTATCCTCTTTTGATAGAGGGAGGTCATACATTGATCAAAGCTAATTGGGTCATTATGTATCAAATCTAATTGGTTAGCATCATTCAACTCCATTGGTTGGCTTGACTTGAAGGTAGTCTACCTTAAAATGAACTCTAGAGAGTGAAAAGAATGTGAAAGACCTTCCTGAAGTTGCTTAAGGCAAAGTCTGTTATCTAGGTGTGGTTTATTCCCATAAGTCCTTCTGATCTAGACAAAAGAATCTATCTCCATTCCCTTTGTTCCATTGGGTTTGTCCCAGCTGAGGAGAACTGGACTTTATGGAGTAGGGGGGAGAAAGGACTGATATCTGGGTCCCCAAGAAATCCATGATTAATAATTACTTTCTCACAATATACATGTTTTTTATATATATATGTATATGTATGTATAATATGTAATAACTTGGAGGTAAAACAAGGGAGGTACTAGCAATAAGTGGTACTGGAAAGACTTTTTGCAGAATATGAAATTTTAGCTGTGACTTAAGAGGATCAAGGAGGTGAGGAGGAAAATCTTTTTTTTTACTCTCCCAAATTATGAAGGGCTAGTTTTTCTCCCCACCCAATTCATTGTTTTTAACTTTTAAAATTTTGAGTTCCAAATTCCACTGAGGACAAGCAAAATGATATCTGTTATACATAGGAAATTTTGCAAAACATTTCTATATTAGCCATATCACACACAAAAAAGCAAAAAATGAGAAAATGATGCTTGTTTTCCCTCGGTTCATCAGTTCTCTCTCTAAGAGAGGGATAGTATTTTTTTTCATCATGAGTCCTTTAGCATTGTCTTGGATCATTTTATTTATCAGAGAAGCCAAGTCTTTTACAGTTGATCATGATTGCAACATTCTTGTTACTGTGCACAGTGATCTTTCTATTTACTTTGCATCATTTCATATGTTGTTCACTTATGTCTAACTCTTCATGACCCATTTGGGGTTTTCTTGGCAAACATACTGGACTGTTACTATCTCATAGATGAGAAAACGGAGGCAAACAATTAAGTGGCTTGTGCAAGGTCACATAGCTAGTTGGTGTCTGAGGGTAGATTTCACCTCATAAAGATGAATCTTCTTGACTTCAAGCCCAGCACTCTATTTTGCCATATAGCTGCCCCATTAGTTCATATAGGTCTTGCCATGTATTTTTCCGAAACCACCCCCTCATCATTTTTTATAGCACAATAATACTCCATTACAAGCATATGCCATAACTTGTTCAGCCATTCCACAATTGATGAGCATCTCCTCAGTTCCCATTTTTTTGATCTCTTTGGGATACTAACCTAGTAGCTGGGTCAAAGGGCATGCACAGTTTTATAGCCCTTTGGGCATAGTTCCAAATTGTTCTCCAGAATATTTGGACTAGTTCACAACTTTACAGTTTATTAATGTACATATTTTCCCTCCAGCATCTGTCATTTTTTGTTTTGTTTTTGTGGGGCCATGGGGATTAAGTGACTTGCCCAGGGTCACACAGCTAGTAAGTGTCAAGTGTCTGATGCTGGATTTGAACTCAGGTGCTCCTGACTCCAGGGCTGGTGCTTTATCCACTGCACCCCCTAGTTGCCCCCTCATCTGTCATTTCTGATAGGTATGAAGTGGTACCTCAGTTATTTTCACCTGCCTTTCTCTAATTAATAGTGATTTAGAGCATTTTTTCATATGACTATAAATAGATTTGATTTCCTCTGAAAACTCTGTTTATGTCCTTTGACCATTCATCAATGGGGGAAAGGCTCCTATTTTTATGAATTTGACTCAGTTCCTTATATATTTGAGAAACGAGGCCTTCAACAGAGAAACTTTATGTAAAGATTTTTTATATTTGTGATATATTTTAGCAATATATTATTTCCCTGATTACCTCTTTAAATTAGATCTATTTTTGCTTTTACTTGTCTGAGATCATGATTCCTACTCTTGCCTTTTTTACTTCCAGTGATGCATAATAGTTTCTGCTCTAGCCTTTTATTTTAACTTTTGTGTGTTTCTTATAAACAACTATTATTAGATTGTGGTTTCTAATCCATTCTGCTATTCATTTCCATTTTATGGGTGAGTTCACCCCATTCACATTCACAGTTAAGATTACTGTGTATTTCTCTCCATCCTGTTTTCTTCTATTTATCTTTTTTTATTCTCTCTCCTCAAAAGTGTTTTGCTTCTGACCACTACTACCTCCTTTAATCTGTCTTCCCCCCTTTTTTCATTCATTCCCCTTTCCCTCTTTCATAGCTCATATCTCTTATCCCCTTCCACTCCTATTTCTCTCTTGGGTAAGAGATTTCTATACCCAATTGAGTGTGTATATATAGTCTTCCCTATTTGAACCAGTTTTGATGAGTAAAGAGTTTAACTTCATTGAATCTTTATGATTACTCCTTTTTAAAAAAAAAAATCTAATTTTATTATTTTTCTAATTGACAGGCTTTTTTTTCTCTCCTTCAAAGAGTATGTACAGTTTAATGATGGGGCGGGGGGGACAGAATAATTCAGAACCACTCCTTATTGAATAATTATAAAAAGCTCCAGGAATAAAAACATCTATCATTTGGTAGGTAACCCTCTGGTGATGAGCCACTGTGACCTTAACTAGATTGGTTACCAAAGAGGAGCTGTGTTGACCATTAATAAGGAAGTGGCTATTTCTTAGGTGAGAACCCAAAAAGTTTTACTTGTAAGTACTCATAATTTTATACTTCTGCTTATAAGTAAGCCATTTTATAGGAAACGTGGGGTTTTTTTTTGTCATCATTTGGTAAGCATTTACTGTGTACTGCACTATGTATTTAGAGCTGGTATTATATAGAAGGTAGTAATGGACTGAAGTCAGGAAGCCTCAGGCTTATTACCAGCTCTGACACTAAGAAACCATGTGCCCTTCACAAAGCACTTAACCATTTCTCAAATATATGATGATATTGTAGTCAACAGACCTTACATTGGATATATCAAAATTATAATCTGTGTAAACTCTACTAACACCATTACCTTATTGTGTTCACTGTTCTCAAAGGCTATGCTATAAAAAGATTTCAAGTTCTTCCTGAACCCACCAAGTGGGAAATGCTGTGAGTTTTGTGTTTCTCTTGTCAGAGGACCAGTACTAGGGTAGTTGCTTAACCTCTCTGTGCCTCAGTTTCCTCATGTGTAAAATGAAGGGATTAGATTTGCTGGCCTCAGGTCCCTTCTAGTTCTAAATCTATGATCCTATAATCTCAAAGATGATAACAGCAAACTTGTCACCAACCTACTTTATTTCTCTATCCACATATGGTACAAGGGGAAAAGCAACTAGGTTTGGTCAGTGGTCTTTAGTTGTCAAAATTTCTGAATTTACTTTTCATTTCCTGGAGCATCCGAGAAAAGTACCATGAAACATTTAAGATTACTCTTTCATGTTTACCTTTTTATGCTTCTCGTAAGTCTTGTGTTTGAATGTCATATTTTCTATTCAGCTCTGGGCTTTTCATCAGGAATGTTGGAAAATTCTCAGTTTTATTAAATGTCTTACTTTTTATCCTGAAAGATTATCCTCAGTTTTGCTGACTAGGTTATTCTTGGTTGCAATCCTAGGTCCTTTGCCTTCTGGATTTTCATATTCTAAACCCTGCTCCTTTAATGTAGAAGCTGCTAAATCTTGTGTGATCCTGACGATGGCTCCATGATATTTGAATTTTTTTCTTTCTGACTGCTTATAGTATTTTCTTCTTGACCTGAGAGCTCCGGGATTTGCCTACAGTATTCCTGAGAGTTTTCATTTTGGGATCTCTTTCAGGTGAATTCTTTTGATTTCTGTTTTACTCTCTGGATCTAAGATAATCAGGGCAGTTTTCTTTTATAATTTGTTGAAATATGATGTCTAGGCTCTTTTTTGGATCTTGGTTTTATGATAGTTCAATAATTCTTAAATTATTTCTCCTTGATTTGTCTTCCAGGTCAGTTTGTTTTCCAGTGAAATAATTAACATTTTTTTCTTTTTTTTCCCCCATTCTTTAGATTTTGTTTTATTGTTTTTCATGTCTGGTAGAGTCATTAGCTTTCACTTGGCCAATTCTAATTTTTAAGGAACTTTTTTTTCAGTGACCTTTTATACTTCTTTTTCCATTTGGCCAATTCTGCTTTTTAAGGAGTTCTTTTTTCTTCAGTGAATTTTTGTGCCTCTTTTACCAAGCTGTTAATTCTCTTTTCACCATTTCCTTGCATCACTATCATTTCTTTTCCCACTTTTTCTTCTATTTTTCTTATCTGTTTCTTAACTCTCAGGAATTCTCATTGGTCTTGTGTCCAAGTACCTCTTCCCTCCCTCCCCTCTCCCCACTTTGTCTGTAGTTGTTTTCACACTGTTGTCTTCTGCGTTTATGTCACACTTTGGGGTGAGGAGGCATTGTCCTAAACTTTGGGCTTTTTTTGTGCTGCTGTTTTCACGGGTAGTTCTGGGGGTCTGCAAGTTTTTGGTGCTTCCAAGGTGGTGTGATATGAGGAGAAATGTTGTCAGTGTTCTCTTCTCTGCTCCCCATCAGCCATAAGGGCTAGCCATCCTCTCTGTTTTGGAACTGTGACCCAGAACTATGGCAGCAGTAGAGTTGCCAGTCAGTTCCAGCTGCAAAAGGTCCCCTGTAATCTTTTCTTTCTGACCAGTTGTCTGACAAAATGGGAGCCCCCCTCCCCTCCATCTTTGGGCTGAGAGCCCTTAAAGGTGCTACTGCTACCGAGCAGCAGTTTCCAAGGCCTGTCAGTGCTGCTAGTGCTGTGGACCAGCCTCCACCCTAGGGTCATAGGCCTCTCATGCCAACCTCCTCAGTTGTCTTTGTATGGAAAAATTTCTCACTCTGACTTTTTGTTGGCTCTACTGTTCCAAAATTTGATTTGAGGAGTTATTTCAAAGTTGTTTGGAGGGGGCTTCTTAAAGAGTTCATTTGGGTTGCTGCCTGTATTCTGCCATCTTGGCTTCACCCCTGAGGGAGAGCATTCTTAGCAACAGTGATAGCCAGTGAAAGTGCAGAATTGGGAGGAAGAGAATCTCTTGAGAAAAGCAAGGTCACTGTCACTGTACATGAAGAGGGAGTAAAATGTAAGAAGCTTGGAAAAGTAGGAAGGACTTTTAAAAGCCAAATGGTATTTTATCATTGATTGGGAAGGTAATAGGGAAACATAAGAGTTTACTGAATAGTATAGGAAGCACACTTTGGTAGGAGAGGGTTAGATGAACTGGAGTGGGGAAACCAACCACAAGTCTCTTGTAGTAATTGCAGGTATGAGGTGACGAAGGCCTGCATGGGGGTGGTAGCAACATCAGAAGATAGAAAGGGGTTTTTAAATTACTTTTGCGGGATGTCACCACCAGTATGGATGTATGGCCAGACTTGAGCCAGGTTTTCCTGACTGAGGCCAGCTTTCTATGCCCTTGTGTCATGCTGTCACATTTATATGACTCAATTAGAGTCATTGTTCCATTCTCTAGCAGCTCTTCAAATTTCAGAGTTCCTACCATCAACTGAAGACCTTGTTTCATACTTCACTGAAAAAACTGAAGCCATTTACCTAGAGCCCCCTCTTCTCTCTTCATTTCTTATATCACTCAAGCATCTTCCTCTGTTCAGTTCTCACCTTAAGAGGTGTCCTTTTTGTTTGCCAGGACAAGCCTCTGTAAACCACTTCCATCTTCTGCAGCAGAGTCTTCTCCCCCTCTTTTCCCCACACCCCCTTCCATTTTCTCTCTAGTTTTCCCCCCAGCTGACTTAAAGTTTGTCCAAGTCTCTCCCATCTTCAGAAAAGCTTTTACTAGACCCTATAGATAATACTCAGTAAACATTTGTTAAGCATCTATATTGTACCAGGCTCTGCTGAGGGCTAAGGAAATAAGAAAATGAAAGATAATCTTGGCCCTCCAGCAATTTGCAATCTATCTAATGGGGAAAATTGCACAAAAGGAAGCTGAGTAGAGGAGACCACCATTCGGTGTCAGGGATTGAAACTTAGGTGATCAGCTAGAAGGAAATGGAGACCTATTATACTCTCAAGCTATTATCCTTTATCTCTTCCCTTTCTCAGCCAAACTCCTTGAATGTTCTTTACACTTGTTGCCTTTATTTCCTTTCCTCTCTTTTAAACCCTCTGCAGTCTGGCTTCTGATCTCATCATTCAACCCATACTGCCCTCTTCAAAGTTACTGCTGAACTCTTAAGTGCCGAATATAATGACCTTTTTTTCCCAAATCTTGATCCTCCTTGTTTTCTCTACAGCAGTGGAAACTGACAGTCACCTTCTCCTAAATAGTCTCTCCTCTCTTGGCTCTCATGACTGTTTCCTTCTGTCTTAATTTCTCTGTCCTGGCTCCCCCCAAGACGACTCAAATTTTGCCTTGTACTAGAAGCCTTTCTCAGCAACAATCCCTTCCCCCCCCCTCCCCCAAGCCAACACTGTCTCTTAGCACATGCTTTCTGATTAGATAAGAGCCGGTTCTTAAGTCTTCAGAGGCTAAAAAAAAGGATGGCAGCCAGGATTTTTTTTTCCTTGGGAGTTCCATATCTGTTGCCAGTGAAGAAGAAACTTAGTGAAAGTGAACTGGGAGTGAGCTTAATATATAAATCAGAGGTGTCAAGCCTGTAGTTCTACTAGGGGCACATGAGAACCAGATTAAAATGTTATTGAGAAATATTTGAATATTTAAATAAATATACGATAAGACAAATAATATTACGTTTTAAAACCAAGTCAGTATGCGGCTGGAGAGATCCTTATAGATGGCTGGATTAGTGACCTCTCTTTTGGAGATTGAAAGGGGATGAGGGTAATGAAGCTGGAAGCCAGACTTGCTACAGAAGGCTTCACTTGAATGAGGTCCCATTTGTTTTGCCTTTTACTTTAAAAAAAAATTGATTAATTTATTAATCTTATGTTTTTATATTAATTATATTTCCTAATATAGCCTCCACCCTAATTCTTTCCTTGAGAGGCATCCTTTGTAACAAAGAAGAAAAACAGTTTTGCAAAATTAACCAACGTAGCAAAAAAGCCTAACATTTATTTGCAGTATTTCATTTCCCATATTCTCCACTTCTAAAGAATCAGGAGGAGGTACCTTATCTCTTCTTTAAGCTCATTTTTGGTCATTATACTATTGAAGCATTCATGATTGTCATCATTGTATATAGTTTTTGTGGTTCTGTTTACTTTGCTTAGTTCATATCAGTTTGCCCATGCTTCTCTTCTTATTGTTTCTTAAAGCAGGGTAACATTCCATTATATTCTTGTGCTACTACTTGTTTAGCCATTCCCCAATTAATGGGCCCATACTTTGTTTACAGTTCTTTTCTAAGACAAAAAACACTGCTATAAATATTTTGGTGTATGGTGGCTTTTTTTATATTGACCTCCTTGAGATACATGCTTATTAAATGGAATCTTGAGTCAGAGGATACTGACATTTTAGTTACTTCTTCTTTAAATAATAGTAAAGTTCCGTTTAATTAAGCCCTGGTGTCTTCAGTTTTCTTGCCACCATAGTCATGTTGTTTTTTATACATAGTACTCCATGCCGGATCGTATGGGGCCTCAGGTGGCTGGAGCAACGATATGCAGGTCTGATACAGTGGGTAGTTTGTCATTTTCAACAAATCATAAAATTTAGAGCTAGAATGAACCTTAGAGACCATCTTGTCCAGTATTCTCATTTTATAGGTGAAGAAACTGCGGCCATTAGTAAGTGATTTGACTCAAATTCCTGAACCTATATCCTTAGTATTTCACACTGTAAGGTTTATAAGTGCTTTCCTCAAAACAGCAAGTAGTACTATTTGACAGAGAGGAAAGTGAACCTCAGAGAGGTTATGTGACTTTCCTAAGATCAGAGTCAGGACTTGAACCTAGGTCTGTTATTTTCTAGTTACATGTAGAGATAGTTTTCAACATTTGTTTTTATAAGATTTCTAGTTTCAAATTTTTCTCTTTCCCCCTTCCCCAAGACAGCAAGCAATCTGATATGGGCTATACATGTACAACCACATTAAACATATTTCTGCATTAGTCATACTGTGAAAGAAGAATCAGAGCAAAAGGGAAAAACCTCAAAAAAGAAAAAAAAAAGTAGAAACAGTATGGTTCAATCTGCATCTAGATTGCATAGGTTTATTGTTTTTTCTGAATTTGGAGAGCATTTTCCATCATGAGTCCTTTAAAACTATCTTGGACCATTGTATTGCTAAGAAGAGTCAAGTCTATCACAGTTGATCAACACACAATGTTGTTGATACTGTGTACAATATTTTCCTGGTTCTGCTCATCTCACTCAGCATTAGTTCATGTATGTCCTTCCAGGTTTCTTTGAAATCCTCCTGCTCATCGTTTCTTACAGCACAATAGTATTCCATTACATTAAAATACTACAACTTGTTCAGCCATTCCTCAGTTGATGGGCATCTCCTCAATTTCCAATTCCTTGCCACCACAAAAAGAGCAATTATAATTATTTTTGTACATGTGGGTCCTTTTCCCTTTTTTATGATCTCTTTGGGAAAAAGACCTAATAGTGGTATTGCTGGGTCAAAGGGTATGCACAGCTTTATAGCCCTTTGGGTATTGTTCCAGATTGCTCTCCAGAATGGTTGGATCAGTTCACAGCTCCACCAACAATGCATTAGTGTTTCAATTTTTCCACAGCTTCTCCAAAATTTATTATTTTCCTTTTTTGTCATATTAGCCTATCTGATAGGTGTCAGGTGATACCTCAGAGTTATTTTAATTTGCATTTCTCTAATCAATAGTGATTTAGAACATTTTAAGACTGGCACTTTTTGACTTTATCACACTTGTATTTTTTTTTTTAAATCTGTTAAGTATAAGGAGATTAGTGTCTCTGGAGCCTCATACTTCCCTTTCTCCAATTCTCTGTCCCACCAACACTTTTTTTAAAAAAATCATCTAAAATAATGCCCGTTTTTTGAAGGTGCCATGGAAGAAATAAAAATGGAAATGACAGCTTCCTTATAAACAATACAAATATAAAAATAAAATGGATAATAAAAAACAGTAGATGATAAATATTAAGTAGAGGGTACAGGTGGAATTCGGAAGTGAGAAATCACTGGATCTGTAGTCAGGGTAAGTAACTTATACAGAGGAGGTAAGATTTGAGCTGGCTCTTGAAGGATGTTTTTCGTTTTTTCATTTTTGTTTTTTTGTCAGGCAATGAGGGTTAAGTCACTTGTCCAGGGTCACACAGCTAGTGTCAAGTGTCTGAGACTGGATTTGAATTCAGGTCCTCCTGAATCCAGGGCCAGTGCTTTATCCATTGCACTAGGTAGCTTACCCCTTACCGGATGTGTAGCACATTTATTCTAAGCATTAGGGACTCCGAGATGAAAAATGGCCTACTTTGTCCTCAGTAAGTTTATAGTCATTTAAGAATGTATATAGGCAGCTAGGTGGCGCAGTGGATAGAGTGCTGAGCCTGGAGTCAGGAAGACATATCTTCTGAGTTCAAATCTGGTTCTAGACACTTTAGCTGTGTGATTCTGGGCAAGTCACTGAACCCTGTTTGCCTCTGTTTCCTCATTTGTAAAATGAACTAGAGAAGGAAATGGCAAACCACCCAGTATCCTTGTCAAGAAAACCCCAAGATGGGGTCATGAACATTTGGATACCTGAAAAAGAGCAACACAAGGAGGAGTATATATTGTGTGGGGAGGGCTACAGAATACAGGAGGCAGCATGGTATGGTTGAATGGAAGTCAATGGACTTCCTCGATGCTAATTCACCATATGACCTCAGATAAGTCACTTAACCTCAGCCTCAGTTTCCTCATGTGTAAAATGGAGTTTGAATTAGATGGCCTCTGAAGAGTTCTTAGCTTTAGATCTAAGATTTTATGTGTATAAGTATTGTGATGTGAAGTAGAATGGGGCAGAAGAGAAACAGGCAAAGTCCTATGGAAAATTGGAGGAAGAGGAGGGGATAGATCTCTTTATCAGGGTGGAGATGAGTTCAAAAGAATTCAAGAAGGAATTCATTGAAGAATTGAAATTTGAATTGGTCCTTGAGGAAATGGAGGGACTTAGAAATGGAGGAGAGTAGTCATTTTCACCTAGGAGATATAGGAGCAAAAGCATAGAGATGGTGGAAGATAGAGCAAGAATAAGGAGTGAAGAAAAATCTGATTTTGTTAAACTGTAAAAAATATGATGAGGAGTAAGTATTGTGAGGTAAGATTGGACAAGTGGAATGAGACCTGGTTATGTAGCAGGCCTTGAAAAGATTGGGAATTTATATATTATTTAATAGGCAATTGAGAACTAGTGAAGATTTTTAGTAGTGAAATGACATGATTATAGCAGTGTATTAGAAAGATTATTTGGGCAATAGTATGGAGAATATATTAGAAATGCATCTAAAATTAGAAAGAAAGCCAGTAATTTGAAAAAAATCTTTAGTAAATTTCTCTAAAAAAGATCTCATCAGAAGGAACAAATTCATAAGAACAAAAGTTATTTGCCAGTAAATAAAGGGTCAAAGGAAGAAATTCAGGCTATAAACAACCATATGAAAAAATGCTGCAAATCACTAATAGAGAAATGCAAACTAAACATCTTTGAGGTTCCACCTCGTACCCTAAGTAGATTGGCAAAATTGACCACAAAAAGAGGAAAATGATAGTTGTTGGAAGGACTTCAGGAAATTAGATATACTGTTTTCACTGTTAGTGTAGCTGTGAATTTGTCCTGGAAAGCAATCTGGGCCAGATCCAAAAAATCATTACCTTTTGACCCAATGATACCACTCTAGGCTCTACAACACAGAGATCTAAGAAAGAAGAAAAGGACTCATGTACAAAAATATTTATTGCAGCTCTTTTTGTAGTGGCAAAGAACTAGAAACTAAGGGAATGCTTATCACTGGGGAATGACTGAACAAATTATGGTATGAGTGCAATGAAATACTATACCATAAGAAATGATGAAATGGGGCAGCTAGGTGATACAGTGGATAAAGCACTGGCCCTGGATTCAGGAGGGCCTGAGTTCAAATATGACCTCAGACACTTGACACTAGCTGTGTGACCCTGGGCACGTCACTTAACCCTCATTGCCCCACCAAAAAAAAAATGAGATGAAGAAAAAAATAATAAGATGATGAAATGCATGTTTCTGAGAAAACCTGGGAAGACTTGTATAACTTGGTGCAGAGTGAAGTGAGCAGAACTAGAATGATTTATTTAATAATAACATAAAGACAACTCTGAAAGACTTAGGAATTCTGATCAGTGTAATAACTAACCATTAATTCAGAGCACCAGTGATGAAATATGCTTTTTTGTTTTTGATACAAAGATAATGGGCCTCAGATACAGAATAAGACATGTTTTTGGATATGGCCAGTATGGAAATTTGTTTTATTTCACTATGTATATAGTACAAGGGCTTTTTTTCTTGTCTCTAATTAGAGGTAGAGTAGGGGAGAGAAGAAAAGGGGTAGGATAGGATAGTCAAAAAAAGAAAAAAAGGGTTATTGAGGCATTTTTAAAAAATGCATGGAAAAAAATTGTAAAGCCAGAAAGACTCACAGATAAGTCCAGCTTTGAAAATTAAATCTTGTATTTTTTTAATAATTAAAAGGGCAGAATACAATAGAGATCCAGTTTCATGTAGAAATGTCTTCTGTTAAGCTATATATATATGGAAATGCCCGTCTTATTTGGTGTTATTTGGAGAAAAAATCAGAACAATTGAAAAATGTTTTAAAAAGAGAAAAGACGTTTTGAAAAGGAAAGAATCAAGAAAACTTAGGGCAGGAAGACCAATTAGATTATTACAGTAGTCTAGGAGGAAATGAGGTAGGGAAGAAGCAAGGATTGCTTGACTTTGACTTTGGTGACTAGGAGAATTGATGGTTTCATGAATATAAGAATATTGAAGGACAGGTTAAGGCATGGGGAAGATGTCTATTTTAGACATGTGTTTGAAAGGATTGGAATTCTTTGGAGAAACTAGGGAGGGATGATAAAGATTGGGGAATTAGTTGTATAAGGTGAAACCTCAAGGGTGGAGGAAATCTCTAAGTGAGATAGAGCAGAGTCAAAAGGACCTAAATTAGAAAGGGTGGGAGCCTTTAAGGAGAAGTAGAAGAATGAGGAGACCGGATTCAGGTTTGAAGGGAGGTGGGCATTCTTGGTTGAGAATCCAGGTAGAAACACAGAAAATACGTTTGGAGAAAGTACATCCATTTGGCTGGAATGGAGGCTTTGAAGATTTAGGATTGGAGAGGGAAATTGGAGCTGTGATGTTGAAGGTCTTTATTCCAGGGTCTAGGCAGTTTGGGCTTGATTTTATAATTGATGGGAAGTCACTGGATGTTTTTAAGTGTAGTGAAGATGTGGTAGCGATATGTTGAATGTAAGGGAATGTATAATTTTCTGTGTTCCCATTATCACCAAGTATTCTTGTTCTTTATTAACTGATTAGCATGGATATTTTGGAAATTAGTCTGCAACTTTTCTTCTGGGTAAGAGTGTGTTTGGGTCTATTGACAAAAATGTTACTTTAGAATGGATAAATACTTGCTGCTGGGTTTATTTGAACCCCCAATATGTCAGAGGCAGAGTATTTTCATAGAATGATTCCTTTGGAATGTGGTTTATTCACTTCTTTCTTTCGATCAACAGATTATCAGTGTCCAGTGTTGTTCTTGGAGCTTAAGTTTGAAGAGACCTCAGAGGTAGTTTATTCTCATGCTTCCAGACAGAACGGCAGCTAAACCATTTGGAGCAAATGAGTATTTTTCCAATTCTTCGATATCTTTAGAGGAGAGCATCCATTTCTTTTCCACAGCAACCTAGTTTAGCACTCGATAGAGTTTATAGTTTAAACATTCTTCCTTATCCAGAATTCTACTTTTCAGTTGAGTTTTATTATATAGTATCATAAATCTAGGGCTAAAGGGGATCTCTGAAGTCATCTAATGCATTCCCCTCATTTTTTATATGAAAGAAGTTAGGTCCAGAGGTTCCTTTTAGTGTGGTCTTGAAGACAGATGCAGACATTTATTATCATTTTTTTAATAAGAAGTCTGTCTTATAATAACAAGGCAGTCTGAAGCCATTTTTTATAGCTTTGGTCTTTTCTCTAGAGTAGTGGCCTTCAAATAAGGACCATGAAATAATACAAGGGGGGCATTGGAGGGTGGGAAGATAGGTTATGTTTTGCCTTACTCCCAGTCGACTTGTCTTTAACATAATGCCATCCCCTCTAATTACTTCCTCTCCCACCAGTGTCCAGAGCAGCTGAAACCTATTCCAACTCAGATACCCGAAGGAGCTGTGGCAAGCACATTTCATTTGTGGGTTCTGTTTTCTTGTACAGAGATCTGTGAGATTTAAAATTGGCTATATGAGCATTAAACTCCCCCTCTAACTTTTCCCTTATATATCTCCCAGACTACTAAGAAAAAGAAGTCTCTGAGCTTTAATCAGTGAGGGATTAGTTTTTATTGTTAGTGAATTAATTAGACAACAAAAGGTGATACTGATTAGGGAAATAGGAAAGTAGAAATACAAATGGATAATCTTAGATCTAAGCTTAGTCTATATTCCTTTATAAAACTCTCTGAATCCCCAAACTGCCTGCCAGGCCGAGAACCAGCACCGAACACCAAGCATGCGCCACCACGGCTAAGCTGAAACGCCAGAGAGAGAGAGACCAACTTCCGTTCCACCCTCAGTTTTTAAATTGCTGTCCCGGAAGTTGGTGCCCTCGGACATGGTGTGCTTGGACAGCTCTCCAGGCAGCAGCAGGTGCACGGCCATTCCTCACGGTCTCCTCCCCAAAAGGGCGGTCCTTCAAAAGCTGCTTCAGTAGCATGCACTCAACTCTCAAATGATTCAGCTAAAACTTCCATTTTTTACCACAGATCAGAGTAACTGTAGGATCAAATATTATTTCATCCATTTTTAATTTCTATTTTTTTGCTTAAGTGTTATAATGTAGTTAATTAGTGAAGTGTGGTATAAGTATAAATATTCATAAATATTTAAATATACTTAAATATTGGTACATGGTTCAAACAAGTTTGGATACCCACTGTACTTGACCAAGTAGTCTCATTCTTTTCTCTTTTTTTTCTAACTTTTGAGTATGAGAACCATTAGGCAACACTGTTTGAATCTGAAACGCTGGATGGATTGTTGAATTGTGAACTTTGTAGAGGTTCTTGTAGAATGAAGGTACAGTATGTCTTCTGGTGATATTGATGAGATTGGTGATGCCCAGCAGTGATTTTTATTGCTAAAGTGAGATTGATTAATTAATTAATTAAGTTGTGTGGTCAGATTGTGGGTATCAGACTCTTGTCGTTTTTTTCTTTTATAAAACCTTGTAGTCCCCTGACTTTTGGGTTACATGTTAGTAGGTTGCTGTTTTCTAGTTGTCAGTGAGAGTCCTTTTGGCCTTAGGCAAACTTTCTTTTTTAAGTCATTTTCCTCATTAGGATATTTTGGGGAAACATACCTTCATGATGTGGTGAAAATGCCACTTAAAGGAAGATGAAGCAATGACCTTACTGAAGATGCATAGAGTATATGCATTCTTGAATTGACATGATTTTGAAAGCAGTGAGAGATTGATTTTTAAGTATATTCAGGGGAAGACAAAAGAATGAAAAAAGTCACAGGCACTATAAATACTAGAAAAGGGCAGACAGGACAAAAAAAAGGTCAAGTCCTGACTGATATATTCTTACATTCTCGTTTCTTAAATCCTTATGAAAATACTCTATATATGTATCTAAGGGATCCTTGATCAAATTGAAAGGGAACAGACAGTCTTTTATAAACAGTATTCTACTGTTGCATCTTCACAGTCAGTTAATTGCCTGAAAGGTACAGAGAATACAAAGTCTTACTGTGATTATTGCTTGAAAAAACATTTTAGTCAGCAAAGTGTAGCCTTTAAGGCTTGCCCTCCATTCAGTTGTCTCCCACACATATAAGAGAATATATGAATTCCCCATATATATAACTGCAGAGTTAATGCTGGGTAGGCAAGCCAGTCTATATGAAGTAGCAGGACACCCTGGAGGAGAGATAAGAGGTGGCATTGTGCCTGGCAGGTCTGAGTACCACCAGCACCTCAACCACTGCCTTTCATCAGTCTTCATTGGAGACAACCCAGGACCCTGAGACCTTGGGACCTTGTTCACAAGAGCCTTGGGAACAGCAGTGCTTCCTAAACTACTGACAGTACTCTAGCTCAGTTTCTGTATCCATTAATGAAGGAAGCAGGTGCTGTAGAGAAAGGACCCACCCTTTTCACCCCCACCAACACTCAGCTGCTGACCAGTTACCAGGTAGAGCAGGTGAGCCCAAGAGCCCTCGGAGTTTGAGCAGCCTCTGGACCACTGGTCCTTTTTCCTTCCTATCCCAGCTCCCAGAGCTGTCATCCTGGAAGTCTTCTGCAGGCATTGAAGTCACAGCTACTACAGACCCAGAAAGAGAGTTCTTGAGATTAAAGTGCTTGTACTGTCAGGTCCAGCATCAGAAACAGATATGGTTTTGTTGGTGGAAGTTATATTAAAGGAGATCTATTGTCGTCTACTTTGCTGCTGTATCCTAAGAAGCATGAAACCTTTCCATCTGATTTGTAATCTCAACTTTCTAGATGTTTTGTCTTTTCTATTCATATCCCTTAGCACCTAGGACAGTGCTTTGCACATAGTAAGTGCCTTTTGATTTATCCAACACTCCTCTGTTTATTAAATATCAAATAAGTCATAAATTATAGAGGTGTATATACACTCAGTAGAGTTATTTACCACTGTCATGTGGTAAAAATGGAGGATGACCTGCACAAAATCCAAATAGAAGAGAGATTCTCTTTAGGGAGTGAAGTCCCCCAGCAGCTTCTATTTGTAGATGGCATTTTGATGATTATTACAGGTTCATCTCAGTAAGATTCATAGCCACTCAAATGATGGGGGTAGCAATTCCCACGGGGAATATCAAATGGTTGAAAAAGACTTATTTATTGCTGGGATTGTGATATATAATTAGCATTTTTAATTAGTCTTAGTACAGTCTATGTATATTTGACAAGCATTGCTGATGAGCATTAAATTAAGCTGGGTGCAGAATTGAAGAAGAGAGTTGGCTGGATTACATTTGAGAAATTGTACAACACTTTTCAGTGATCCCAGGTTATTTCCTGACACAAAAACTCATTTCATTCATGTTTATTTTCCCAGCCACTCTATATGACTGTAAATCATGAAGTATTATTATTTCCAAAGAAACAAAATTGTGAGTGACCAAAGGGCAATGGAGATAGTTGTGGTTGATTTCTGTTATCAGTGATCTCTGTTGTACAAGAAATGTAATAAGATATCATTCAGACAGTAATAAAAGAGGGGGTGGTTGAGTCACGTAGCAGTGACATGGACAGCTGAATGTTGTCCTGACACTCTTGTACTATTAGAAGGACCAGAGGAAGGTCTCTAGTGTGTTGAGTAGGCTCTTCCTAGAGATTATGTGTTGTCTGCATGAAATGAGAGGGCATGGATGTATTGCTGGCTAGGCCAGGGCTTCTTAACCTTTCTCCACTTGTGACCCCTTTTCACCTGAGGAGTTTTTGTGTGACCTCGGGTATATAGGTATATAAAATAGGTGTACGTAACCTTTTACTGTTGCCAGGTGTTTCACCACCTCTACATTCAGGGACACGACTCTCTATGGGGTCTCAGCCCACAGCTTAAGAAGCGAGGGTCTAGACTGTGAGAGAAGAATACCTTCTTCATGGAGTTTACGGTTCCATCGGAGTCTCTTATCCTGACTGATGCCTTTCATAGTTGCTGAGGCTTTTGATGCTTTGCTGATGTCAGAAGAGTCAGTGTAGAATGTGGCAGTCCAGGGCCCCCACTTCATTGAGGAAGGAAAACAGTTCCTTTTTCCTTGAGGATCAAGATAAATTGCTGTATGTGGAGGTCATCATCGTAGATGAATTTTCAGCTTAGTTCAACCAACAGATATTGAAAGATGATTAAGCTCTTAATGTTCATGTTTGTTCTCTTCAGAGGCTCATGACGGCAGAAGCTTCTGCGGCTTTTTGGCTCTAGCCTTTCTTACTGCAGATTGCATCTGCTCCGTCTTTTTCTTTTGATTTAACCCTTTGCTGGAAACTGTGACACTGTGGCTTTTGTGACACTTAGCTCTACTGTTTATTTCCCCTATTTATTCTCCTCCTATTCATCGGATAGGTTGGGGGTGTGTGTGTTTCCCTAGTTCATCATTCTCCTGTCAAAAACCTTCTGTGTTTGTTCCCTATACTTTGTCTTGGTATATAATCTCTTTTATTCCCATGATTTTAATTCTATGCAAATGACTCCCAAACCTATGAACAGCACTAGTTTCTCCCTTTAGCTTCCTGCACATCTGCAAGTGCATCCTGGACATATCTCCACTGAGATGTCCCTTGAAGACTTCAAACTCAGCATATCAATAAGCAGGTATTAAGGGCCTACTATGTGCCAGATGCTGGAATATAAGTACAAAAAATGAATTCTGCCCAGAACTGAACATATTACCTCCTTCCCTCACGAAGACTCTGCTCCTTCTCCCAGCTTCCTAATTTTTACTGTTGCTAGCACTGTCCTTCCAGGTACCTAGGCTTAAAAGTCATCCTTGACTCCTCCTTCAACTCACCACATTCAACCAATTACTTGTTCCTGGCAGTGATACTTCTTTGATATCTCTTGCCACTTAGACTCACTTATACCCTAACTCAAATTGTTCTCGCCTTTTGTCCAAACTATGTATTATAATTGCCTTACAACTGGTCTTAATTGCTTTCATTGTCTCCTTTTTTCAACCCAGCCAGCAGGCATTTTTATTTAATTATTTATTGTGAATATTTTTTTCCCAATTACATGTAAAGATAGTTTTCAGCCTTCAAATTTCATAAGATTTTTGAGTTCCAAAATTTTTGCTTGCCCTCCCTCCCCTCCCCAGGACGGCAAGTGATCTGATACAGGTTATATATGTGCAATCATGAGTAAGCATTTATTAAGTGCCTACTACATGGCAGGCACAGTTATAAGCACCAAGAAAGGGGAAAGACAGTCCCTACTTCTAAGGAGCTCACAGTTTACTGGGGGAGACAACAAATACCCTGTTACTGATACCTTATGAACAATGATCATTCCTCAGTGCTTTCAAGATTGTACAGTTTCAATATGTACTTGAAATCTGGTCCCATTACTTTTCTCAACTTAAATATATAAATTCTGTTTTTGCACCAGTCATTTCTGAATATAACTCTTCCTCCTCTTCTTCCTCACCCCCAACACCCTTCCTTGCAACAAAGAAAAAGTTTAGCAAAGGCTGCCAATACAGTAGTTGCTTCTGACGGTATATGTAATATTCTTCCCTATTGGACCCTACCCTTCTGCTGAGAGGAGGGAAGAATATTCCATAATCTGTGCTCTGGGATCAAAGTTGGTCGTTGTAGTTACTGAGTTTAACTTCTATTTAGTGTTTTTTTATTTATATTTTGTATATTGTAATTAAATTACTGTAATCATTGTGTATATTGAACTCCTGATTCTGCTTACTTCGTTCTACATTCATACAGATCTTCCCATGTTTCTCTGAATTCCTTTTATATTTTGTCTTTTTAAAAAATTATTGATATTTTTTTGTTTTTATATTGCCTCTGTTTTCAAGTATGTCCTCCCTCCCCTTTTCAGAGAGCCATCCTTTGTAACAAAGAATAAAAACTGATATTCATCACTTCTTACTGCACAATAATACTCTATTACATTCATATGCCACAGTATATTCATATTTGTAAAGTGCCATTTCAACTTCTCTGTATAGCACATCAGGGACTGAAGTGTTAGGATCCAAATGTAGTGTGGTTCCCATTGTCCTTGACAATGAAAATAGATGGTTATAGAAATGCTGATGAATTCATTTTCCATTTTCCATTTGTTTGTTGTCTTCGTGCCAGTTTCTTCCATGAATGTTCTTTTGATGATTTGTTTGGGTCTCATGCCAGTCTTTTTGTAGATTTGTTTTCACTTTCACTTTTATCCTGCTATTTTTATGAGGCAGTGTGGTTATTTTTTGCCATCATCCTCAGTAGTGAAAACACTACAAATACACATTTATATTTTAAGCTGCAGTTGCCTTTGCTTGTCATCTCTCTCTGCAAGTAGTTCAAGTGTTGGCTTCTTAAGGTGGTTTGTGTTCTCATTTACCTCCTGCTGATGGTAATTGATTAACTAACATTGGTTAAACTTTGCAGGAAATAGTTGCAATTAAGGACAAAGCCTTGCCTTTTTCAGTTTTGGAAATAATTCTTACTTTAATCTCCTTCTGAGATCATTACTTCTTGCCTTTGCATTGTGTTCTCACTGCTTGACACAGTGCTTTGTACCTAGCAGGCACTTAATACTTGCTGATTGTTTCAATCGTAATTACCTTCCAATTAGTTTCCCTGTCTCCATTCTCTCTCCATCTCATCCATTTTTTACATGGTTGATTTTATGCACAGGTGTGATCTTTGCTGTTTAAAAATCTTAAGTGATTTCCCATTGCCTATTGAATAAGATGTATACATCTGGCATATATATTCCTTTACAAAGTAGCTGTAGCTTACCTTTCCAGCCTCATACTATGGTTTGTGTACTGTGTTGCAGCTAGACAACTATACAGTAATGCTTTATCTTTCTTGACCCTTATTTCTCTGTTTCTGTGTCTCCACAAATGCCTCAGATATTCTTCCCTTTTCCCCATTCAGCTCGACCTGTCGGAATCCTTTGAGGCTTAGCTTTTACCTTAACACGAAGATAATCTGATCCCATTTTCTTATTATTTCCTCACCTCCAGTTAAGTGTCTCTGTTAAACTGTAGGTTTTTTAAAAGATAGTTTTTTCCTTCACTGTCATTTCCTTCCCAGTCCACTTAGAAGTCCTCCTTGTAACCTTCCTCACACACAAAATTCCACCCTCAGTCACAAGCTATCCCCTAAGAATGGAATGCTCTGCCTCCTTACCTTTATTCCTTATAGAATCTCTACTTTCCTCCTAAGCCTAGATTAAGTATTGCCTCCTATGTGAGGTCTTTTTCTGATCCTCCTAACTTAAGTGCCTCTCCTAAGAAATTACCTTACCTTTCTTTATTTGTTTATATTTATAGATGTGCCTCCTTGAGGACAGAGGAACTGTTTCCATTTTGATTTTGTATCCCCAGTTCTTGGCACAAAGCAGCCACTTAACATTTGGTTGCTTGGCTTTTATGAGAGGGACTTGGGATGCTAGATGGACATAGACTCAGCTTCATGAACACTGATATTTTTAGGGTTATAGATTTAGAGCTAGTCGGGGCTTTAGGAATTGTCCAGTTTAGTCTCCTCATTTTACTAAATTAAACTAAACTAAACCCAGAGAGGCTGTGACTTGCTTAAAGTCATATAATTAGCAGAACTGGGATTTGAATCCAGGTTCTCACTATGACTTTTTGTGCTGTCATCTTAGAGAGCTGGAAAATACCTTTGAGATTTAGTTCAAACTCCTGATTTCTATACATGAAGAAACTGAAGCCCAGAGAGGTCGAGTAACTTAGCCAACATCACAGAAATAGTATAATGAAAGAGACAGAACTAGAATTCAGATCTCATGATTTCTAGACAAATGTTTACCAACTGTACTATACCTCTAAAAATTTTTTTAAATTAAAGTTTTAGTTAAAATTTTAATTAAATTAATTTTTTTCAGGGAATAAAAGTTTTATTTTTTCTCTCACCTCTTTCCCCAACCCATTTAAAACAAAACTGAACCAAATTTGTACAGTCAATTCTTTCATTGGTTATGTCCAAAAATGTATGTCTCAGCCTGCACCCTAAGTCTATACCTCCATGCCAAGAGGTTGAGTAACTAGCTTCATCATTGGTCTTCTGAAATTGTTGTTGATCATTTAATGAAATGATCAGAGTTCATAAGTCTTTCTAATTTTTTTTCTTACATTGTTGTTGTTCTTGTATAAATTATTCTCCTGGGTCTGCTCACTTCACTCTGCATCAGTTCATCCAGGTTTGTTTGAAACCATCCATTTCATCATGTTTTATGTTGTAATAATACTCCATTGCATTTACATTCTGTATTTTGTTTGGCCATTCTCCAGCTGATGACTACTCTCTTAGTTTCCAGTTTGTTGTACTAAGAAAAGCTGCTATAAATATTTTTGTACATAAAGGTGCTTTTTCCTCTTTCTTTGGTCTCTTTAGGGTATAGGCCTAGTCGTGGTATCCCTGGGTTTGCGCAGTTTAACGACTGGGCAAGATTCTATATTTTTGAGAACGGTTGGATCATTTTATGGCTACACAAACCATTCATTAATGTGCTTGTTTAGTTCTAAGCCCTTCCAACATCGATCATTTTCTTTTTGTCTCTTTGACAGTCTGATGGCTATGAGGTAGAGCCTGAAGAGTTGTTTAATTTGTGTTTCTCTGATATTAGTGATTTGGATCATTTTTCATGTGGTTGCTGATAGCTTGGATTTCTTTCTGTGAAAATGCCTATATGTGTTGACCATTTATCAACTGGCAGATGGCTATTATTCTTAAGTATTTGATTCAGTTCCTTATGTACTTGGAAATAATACCTTTGTCAAAAACTTGCTTCAGCTTTTTTCTTTAGTTTACTGTTTCTCATTCAATTTTAGCTGCATTGGTTTTGTTTTATATAGATTATTTTTCTTATTTTCTTTGTCCTATCTCTGTTTTTGGAGATTTAAATTAGAAAATATCAGAATTCTACATTACTTTTCTTATGCACCCCTAACTCTATTTGGTCCAATTGTTTTTGTGTATTTTGACAGTAATGTCTTTATTTTGTTTCCTTTACAGTCTGTCTGAGGATACAGATCAACCCACAGAACAAGGGAGATTTCCAGGGCATCTCTCCAGAACGAGCTTTTGCTGACTTCCTCTTTGCTAGCACCATCCTGCATCTTGTGGTCATGAATTTTGTTGGTTGAATCCTTCCCATTCACTGAAACAAGGAGAAATAAAGAACTATGTAAGTAAGCATTTTTAGGGTTTTTCAAGTCTTGATAACTAGTTGATAAAGTATTTATCTGCAGAAATTTTCAGTGGCTTCTAAAATTCCTTGTTGGACCCCTCCTTTTTTGATATACTTGTGAAGCCTTAGGAAGTTTACTTTACCTTCACTGTAGTATGATCATATTGGACAAGATTAAATCCAAGTTCACTTCTAGCTATGAATTCTAGGATCCTACTGGTAGCCTCCATCCTTTTCCATGCTTTTTATACTATTAAGGTAATAGGAAATTATTTGCCTATAACATGTACATTTTCTATGCAAATATAATGTGAACATTTCCTTTAAATTTGGTGCCCTAGGTTCTTGACATATGACCATGTGGTATAATACTTATGAGTGATTTAGAATTTGGGTGGCAGGTGGATTTGACTAACTTGGCATCATAGAGAAACACAGCATTTTAAAGCCATAAGAGACTTAGAGATCACTAGTCTAACCCCCTTCATTTTACAGCTAGGAAACAATTCATCTCAATGGACCAGATAATTTTCCATACCTACTTACTGGCAGAAAGAGGACCTTATTCATAGTGGAAACTTAATGAATTAAACATAAAAATGACATTATGCCCAATGGGGCAAATGGGGGCCTAGGAAAATATTTCGCAAAATTATCTTAGAAAGTTAGTTCAATTTTTTCAGTATGTAGACACGGATCTTTTCTGAATACTCTCACAATGCTATAACAGAAAAGAATAACAGCATAATCTTAATTTTATTTACAAATTATTATTGTTATTTTTATTTTTCAGAAAAATAATAGTCTCTTTGTCAAGTACATAGTTGTCTTAGTTAAAAATATTATATATTTATTATATGATTTAGAATACAGGATGTCCCAAAAATCTTAGTGCAGTTTGGAGCTTTAATAGTTTTAATTTTAATAGCTTTAAATGGTACTAAACCTTTTAGGACACTGTAAAGCCTGATATTTTAGCCAACCTTCATTTAACTGAAGGAAAAAAGAATAGTTCTGAGATAAATTGGTGAGTTGACAATCTGAAAATGAACTGTGGGTATGTGATTGTTAAGTAAGATTTTGAGATGAACAAAGCCTTTTTCTTTCTTTCTTTTTTTTTTTTCTGGGCAATTGGGGTTAAGTGACTTGCCCAGGGTCACACAGCTAGTAAGTGTTAAGTGTTTGGGGCCGGATTTGAGCTCAGGTCCTCCTGTATCCAGGGCCAGTGCTCTATCCACTGCGCCACCTAGCTGACCCTCAAAGCCTTTTTCTAAGTCTAGAAGTTTTTGAGTTAGACTTCTGGGAATGCTTATATACTTTGAGAAAAATGGAGTTTTAAAGATAAATACATTCTTTAGGTAGGCAAATTAACAACTGTTTCCTTTGGAATTGTTTATTATACTTGAAGCAACTGGAGAATGAAGGAAACGGAAGATGTATAATTTTAATATGTGAATGATTGACTCTTGCTTTTCAAATTTTGTCTTAAAAACAAACTTTCTTAATACATGCTTCAATAGATTTTCTTTTTTTGTTTTCTGATTTTGCCTGAAGAGTAAAATTGGTTTACTACTATAAGTTGAAAATTAAATGTTCTGCTTTATGTAATGTGAAGGTTAGACTCTTATAAGATTGATGCTTAGAAATCATATAAATGATTTAGTTTTAAATGGCATTTCTTTCAATTTAATGTGGTGATTTTAATGCAAAATTTCTGATCTGTGAGGATTTTCCAGATTTTCCACAAGGCTTTGTAGCTTTCTAAGTCTACGGTAAATCAGTCTGCCAACTTATTGAGCACCTACTGTGTGCAAGCATAGGTAATATTGTCTTAATATGCATATCATTAACCATACTGTGGTTTATACTTTGACTTGATAGTGGCTTTACTTTGATTTATCATATGGATAAACTTCTATTAATAAAAATAGGGTATTGTCTTACTAAAAAACTTGATGCATGGTACATAGTAAGTGCTTAATAAATACTTCTTAATTTATTTGTCCATCTAATTTTGGGGAGAGCTTTTTTTCCCCCTTTTCATCTCCCTAGTGACCTAAGGGCTGTTTGAGACTTACTATTCTCCATCATAGTTCTGTACTCTTTATCTAGTATTGTTCTCCCCCCACCCCCAATCTATGTAAATTTATGTTATTCACTTATTATGTGTAACCCACAGTTGTGGGCTCTGGGCAGCATACAAGACCCTAGAGTACTATTAATTGTGGAAGACTCTTTAAAGACATTTAAAAGGGACAGAATAATATTGATATCTTTACACTAGCAAACAATCCAGACAGTTCTTAGGAGCCCTGATATAAGCTCTGCTGGACAGCACATGTTATTTGGAAATATCTGACCAGAATCAGATCCTCTTTTTTGTAGCTGTCATGGTGTTTGATCCAGACAAGGGCAGAGAAAGTATGGAAAAAATATTCTCAAAGCCCAAGGAAATACAAACTCATGGGAAATTATTTCTTAGGATGGTATGTATTGGAGGTGGCATCTGCTACAGGGAACTTAATATGTCAAAATTGGGACAACAGGAGACACAAAGGCAGGCTCAGCAGGAACTTCACACTGCCGACCAAACCAGCAACTTGGGGACACCTATTTTGTTTGAAATTGTGATACAGCAGAGGCCATCTGCTCTAGATTGGTCTATAAAATCATTCCATAGGTAGGTAAGATGTTTATCGAAAACCTTTCAGAAATTACCAAAGTGAATTTTTTTACACGGGCTTTCAATTTATTGCTCCACTTCCATTTCATTCACACTTTGACTTTTCTAATACCATAACTCAACTCTTTGTGTAAACACATCCAAAATATGATTTCCAAGTTCATGTAATTGATATCAAACTAGGAAGTAGAAGATAGAAAGCGGGGGCATTTTTCACAGATACAAATTAAATTCTGTTAATTGTGTGGGAGAAGGGTACTTAGACGCTTGTATATCTGTGACATTCTGACTTTGCCAGAATTTGTGATTACATATAAACCAGAATCTAATTTGAATGGGAAAAATCAAAAGGCAATTGTAACTGTGTAACAAAATAGTAATACTAAAAGCTTACATTTATATAGTGTTTTAAAAGTACTTTCTCTACATTATTTCATACAGCAATTAATCTCTAAGCACCTACCACTATATGTCAGGCACTTTCCTGGGTGTGAAAGATACAAATACAAAGAATGAATCAGTCCCTACCTTTAAGAAATTTACATTCTATTGAAGGGGACAGCATGTTGGCATATAAGTATAAAAAAATAAATTCAAGATGAGGAGGGAGCACACTTGCAGTTGATGAGTTCAGGAAAAACTTTCTTTTGTTTTGGTGGGGTTTTTTTGTTTGGGGTGGGGGCAATGAGGGTTAAGTGATTTGCCCAGGGTCACACAGCTAGTAAGTGTCAAGTATCTGAGGCCGGATTTGAACTCAGGTCCTCCTGAATCCAGGACCAGTCCTCTATCCACTGTGCCACCTAGCTGACCCTTCAGGAAAGACTTTGTATAGAAGTATTGAGCCATCTGTGGGGTGGGGAATCCCTTCTGTGAGAGGGATATGTGGAGAGAGCTTATTCTAGGCATAAGATAATGGCCAGTAATGGAGATGGGAGAAAGTTTTGTATGTGAGGAACAAAGATTTTATAATGGGAGTAGTATATAGTGAGCCTGGAAAGATAGTTTGGGGTCAAGTTGTGAAAGGCTTTAAAAACCAAGCAGATTATATTTTATCCTAGGTGTAATATGGAGCAACTGGAGTTTATTATGTAGGGGAATGAACTGGTCAGATATAGGCTGTGGATTCAAGGAAAATTGTTTTGGCAGTTATATGGAGGATGAATTGTAATGGAAAGAGACTTAGCAGGGAGACCAAACAGGAGGTCATTGCAATAGTCTGGGGCAAAAAGCTTGTACCAAAGCTTATTCTGTTTTGTAAAATCACTTTTCTAGTGTCTGTTTACTTTGAATTCTTTTGCCAGCTAGATAAATATCAATCTAATGGCTGCTGATTTTTGTATAATCCCATAAGATTGTGAGCTTTCTGAGGGCAAGGACCATATTTTGTTTTTCTTTCTATCTCAGCACTTAGCACAATGCCTGGCACATGGTAGCTACCTAATAAATGTTTGTTCTTTTCACTTGACTTACAGCAGGGAGGAACAATGTTTGGGTAATAGTATACAGAGATACAGAAAGAATCAGGGTTTAAACCCTGTGTGTACCAAGCTTTCTTTTGGCTGGAAGCTGGGCCAAATTGAGAGAAAGAATCTAATTGTTTTGCTTTATTAGCAATTTTTAAATGAGCTTCCCAAATGGTGTGTGTGTGGGGGGGAACCCTATACACACACACACACACACACACATGTAGGTAGGTAGGTTGGTAGGTTGGTTCTTCCCCCCATTTTGGGAAGTTCAGATAGATAGATAGATAGATGGATGGATGGATGGATGGATGGATGGATGGATGGATGGATGGATGGATGGATGGATGGATGGATGGATGGATGGATGGATGGATGGATGGATGGATGGAAGGAAGGATGGATGGAAGGAAGGAAGGAAGGAAGGAAGGAAGGAAGGAAGGAAGGAAGGAAGGAAGGAATCAAGGAATGAATCTGTCCAGACAATATTTAACATAAGAAAGATCTGAGGTTTTTGGTGGACTGTCATTTAGGCACAATAGCCAAAAAAGCCAGTGTTCTCTTAAACTACATTAAGAAAGGCAGTGTCCAAGACAAGAAACGGGGCAGTCCCAACCTTGGGGTGGACCATGCCTATGTGTAGTTTCAGCTGCCACCTTTTAGGACACCAACAAAAAGAAGAACACCCAGGAAAACCATCCAGGATGGTGCAGCCTCCCCTTCCTCCAACCCCGGGGTAGCACATAAGTTTCCCAAGGTCAAGGACTTCTTTTTGTCTTGGTATCCCCAGCACCAAGCACATAACAGGCACTTCATAGGTGTTTACTGAACTAAAATTAACTTTTGGACTTCGTCATATGAGGATCAGTTTAAGGAAGAAGAGAACAAGTAGGACATGACATATGTCTAAAAGTATTTGAAGGACTATTATGTGCAAGAAGAATTAGACTCATTTTTCTTAGCTAGGAGGGCAGAACCAGGGATAACAGAGGAAGTCTTTGCATGGGCAAATTTTGGCTGGATCTAAGAAAAAGTTAACCAGAAATGGATAGCTACACCTCAAAATTGTAAGTTCTACATCTCTAGAGGGTTGCAAGTGAATGATAGATTAACATTTGTTAGGAATGTCTTGAGAGGATTCTTTTTCAGGTACAGGTAGGACTAAATGGATTTAGAAATCCTTCTAACTCAGATTTCTAATTTTTCTAAATATCTGCATTCCCCTTTCCTTGCCTCCTTCCACTAACATATCATTGTTACATAAATTAAATAAGGCAATATAGCTAAGGCGTTTTCTAAACCTTAAATAACTAAAAATGTAATCTCCCATTGTTCTTTCAATTTTCCTTTAACTGAAAAAAAAATGCTTTTTGTTATCTACCTTGCAGAATCATTGAATTAGTATTAATATTTTAATCTACAAGAATAAATTCCATATAGATAGGGAATTCTTTTAATGAAGGGGTAAAATGTATAGCAACTGAATTCTACAATTAAATATTATTAAAATCCATTCTGGAAAAGAATCACTGTAGCTATGGTACCTAAACCCAGATATCTACTATAAGTACTGTATCTAAGTCACAGGACTGTCACTCAGTACCACCTCTACAGCTAGAAAACTCCTGCCACCCTCCCTCCACCACTTTCCCTCTGTCTTTGTATTGCTTAATTACTAGCTATTTGGGAGTCTACTATACCCAAACTCCTACTTCCAGTTATCATTCCCATCTTCCTCCTCAACGGTCTGCTATCTATATCTCACTCCAACTCTTCTGATCATTTCTGCTGTGCCCAGTGGAATGCTCTTTCCTTAATGGGGAAAAAAACCTATCTTACTTCCATTCTGGATTTTGTTGTTTTCTCCTAAGCCTTCCATCTATTTGCTCTGAGTCCTGGCTTTGCCCAGTTGACCCTGCATTCGTAGTCATTCTTTCTAGCCCCAAATGTATCTTTACTCAAACCCCATAACACATTGGCCTTGGAAAGGAAATCAGAATATTCCTTGCTTACCACTGCCACTTCCATGTTTTCCCTTTGCTGATAGCACTTAGTAGTCTCACTTCCTTTTCATTTCTAGTTCACTCTATTCCATTCTCCCCATATACAGATGGTGGTGGCTATTATCTACTCGTCCCCAAGTCATTCATTCAGCTTCACTGTGTTTCTCTCCTGACTCTCTCTTACCCTTATTTTAGGGCACTTCAATATCTTGATGCTCTTCAAACACCCTACTCTTCCAGTTCCTCAAATTCTTTAAATCCCATGACCCACTTCTCCACTCAATCACTGAAATCAGAATGATAACAACTTGGATTTCACCATTAGCCACAAGTGTTCCTTTTACTTAATCAAAAATGCTAATGTTCCTCTGACCATAACCTATCATTTCATCTCATCTTATGCCTCACCTCCTAAATCTATTCTTTGCTCTCTTGGTGACTTCCAACCTCTCCACATCACAGTAGTTTCTGTAGCCATTAGGTCTGCTTTGGCTTGTCTGTCTGTCTTCCCAGTGTGGAACTTTTACTTCTTCTTCTTTTTTTTTTTTTTGGTGTGAGGCAATTGGGGTTAAGTGACTTGCCCAGGGTCACACAGCTAGTAAGTATTAAGTGTCTGAGGCCGGATTTGAACTCAGGTCCTCCTGAATCCAGGACTGGTGCTCTATCCACTGTGCCACCTAGCTGCCCCCGGAATTTTTACTTCTAAACAATTCAACTCCATATTCCCAAATCTCTTACCCAGCTGTTCTACCACCCACTCATCCCCTGCCAAACCCTAGCCCTAATTATTCCCATATCTCCATCTCCTACTTCACATATTGTTGAATGAAGCTAGAAAAAGTCTCAACTTCAACAGGACTCTTCCTACAGTAAGGCAATCCTTTTATTTCCTTAATGGATTCCTTATTTCATTCTCCAGAGAAACTTCCAAACCTCCTCTTGTCTCCAGTCCCAGTGTTTTCCCCCCTGCCTCTATATAAGTGCTACAAAGGACTTGAAGTGGAAAAGGCCTTAGGGTTGTAGTCCTGAGGCTGTGACCTTAATGTAGGCATTTAACTTTGTTAGGCCTCAGTTTCCTCATCTCTTTAATAAGATCCTTTAGAATTCTCAGTCTATGTCCTTATGATCCTATGACTTAGTTCTGCTAGGAAGAGCCCACTCATATATTCCTATATATTTTCCCTTTTAAGTTGTGAGCACTTTAACAATAAAAATATACTAACAATCATCAATATCAGTTCGTCCGTAATTCACTCTTTACCTCCTTCTGATTTCTGTGATTGCACCTTCTCATATGTATAATTGCATATTTTTAAAAGATATTTTTAAATTTAGAGTGCTTAATTGCTGCCCAGGAGAAGGGCTGGCTGCAGAGAATGAGCTGAACCACCTACTGCTGTTGGCTTTTTTGAGTTCACCAATGAGAAAATAGCATGAGTAGGAATGGGCTGCTATTCTTTATACTCTTCTGCCATCTAGTGGCATGTTCATTTCTCATTGCTGTGAAGTGCAAGAACTTGAAGTGCGGGGCAAGAAACTAGGCATTTTGATCAACAAAACTTTGTTTCCTTCTAGTCAAGGGAGGGCAGCAGAGATGCAAGAGGCTTTGAATGAAAACAGTTGCCTTGTCCACATGTGGGCAGTGTAGAGTAAGGACCAAGAAAAGGGGTCATTTTTGAAATAACAGTTCAGCTTCATATTTCATTAAAAGTAGAATAATAGTGTGTCTGAGCCACAGAGCAGGTTTCTTAGCTTTTTTTTTTTGTATGTGTCATGGATCCTTTATAAGATTGTTTTTAAATAATAAAGCATATAGAATAAACATAGTATATATAAGCATAGTATATGTAAAGTATATAGAATAAATAGAAAAAAGTATATAGTATAGACGATTAAAAAAAAAAGAATCAAATTCCTGAACCCAGGGCCCATAGAGGCTTGGGGGGGGGGGGTTATGTGATTTGTCAAGTATCAAGTGTCAGGCTGGATTTGAAATTGGGTCCTCCTGACTCAAGGGCTGATACTCTATTCATTGCCACCTACCTGCCCTCAGAGTTTTTTTTTTTTTTTTAATTTAAATTTTTTCTCAATTACATGCAGTTATTTTTTGAGTTCCAATTTTTTCTCCTTCCCTCCCCCTTCCCAAGGCCAGCAAGCAATTTAATATAGGTGATACATTAACATCATGTTAAACCTATTTCCACATTAATCAGAACAAAAGGGAAAAAAAACTCAAGAAAAAATAAACAAGAACAATAACCAAAAAAGCAATAACAAAAATGGAAATAGTATGCTTCAGTCAGCATCCAGACTTCATAGTTTTTCTGAATGTGGAGAGCATTTTCCACCATAAGCCTTTTTGGCATTGTCTTGGATCACTGTATTGCTGAGAAGAGTTAAGTCTATCACAGTTGATTATCACAGTGTTGTTGATACTTTGTACAGTGTTCTCTTGGTTCTGCTCATTTCACTCAGCATCAATTCATGTAAGTCTCGGTTTTTCTGAAATCCATCTGCTTATCATTTCTTAGAGCACAATAGTATTCCATTACATTCATATATTACAGCTGGTTTAGCCATTCCCCAGTTGATGGGCATCTCCTCAATTTCCAATTCTTTGCCACTACAAAAAGAGCAACTATGAATATTTTTGTACATATGGGTCCTTTTCCCTTTTTTATGATCTCTTTGGGATATAGACCTAGTAGTGGTATTGCTGGGTCAAAGGGTAATGCACAGTTTTAAAGCCTTTTGGGCATGGTTCTGAATTGTTCTCCAAAATGGTTGGATCAGTTCACAGCTCTACCAACAGTGCATAATCTGTATTTTTTTGCGGGGCAATGAGGGTTAAGTGACTTGCCCAGGATCACACAGCTAGTAAGTGTCAAGTGTCTGAGGCCAGATTTGAACTCAGGTCCTCCTGAATCCAGGGCTGGTAGTTTTATCCACTGAGCCACCTATCTGCCCCTCTGCTTTCCTTCTAATCTCGTTTGCATTGATTTTGTTTGTGTAAAACCTTTTTAATTTAATGTAGTCAAAATGATCCACTCTGCATTTCATAATGTTTTCTATCTCATCTTTGGTCATAAATTCTTCCCTTTCTCATAGAGTCTTTAGAGAATTGGGTGGTGCTTCAGAGATCATCAGGTCCAGACTCTTGTAGTATAGCTCTTTCCTTTATTTCTATATTGAGATCCAAAAGTACCTTTTGTGTTCTGGACTTAATTGCCATCGATGATAACTTTTTACCACCAGTACCCATAATAATATTGATCAACAAGCATTAAGTGCCAAGTTTGTGCTAGGCACTGGTAATAGAATGTATTAGAATGAAATCACCCCTGCCTTCAGGGAGCTTAGATTCATGTTTAATCTATATAATATCAAGTAATACTCCCAATGTATAGAGTTGGCAAAACACTTTATATGTTATCTCATTTGAGATTCACAACAGTCCTGTGAAGTAGTAGGGACTATAGGTCTTATCACTATTTTTTTTAGATGAGGAGGAACTTGAGGCTTTGAGTGTAACGTGACTAGAGCATTTAGTCATATAACTAGTAAGGAACAATGGTGGGGTTTGAACCCAGTCCTTCTGTTTTAAAGTAGAATGACACTTAGGAGTATACCATAGTGTTCCTTTTCCCACATGGCTTCTACTTATTTAAGAGGTGAAGTTAATTCCTTACTTGTCTTTGTAACTAAATATTCTTGAGATAATTTAGAATAATTACTAGGAAAACATTTTCTCCTCTTTCCTACTGAAAATCCTATCCTTTGATTGTAGTTTAACATAAAACTTTTATGTTAGAGATTTGTACAAGAATTTGTCAAATATATATTTGTGTGTGTGTGTGTGTGTGTGTGTGTGTGTGTGTGTGTGTGTGTGTGTGTGTGTATGAACTTCAATGTCACTGCCTGTATGATCTTGACTTCCCTGGGCCTCAGTTTCCTTATCTTTGAAATGAAAGGGTTGAATTAGTGGCTGTGTGACCTTGAACTAGGGTCATATAATTTCTCTGGATCTCTATTTCTTCATCTGTAAAATGAGGGGGACTAGGCAGGTAATCTCCAAGTTAGCTTTAGCTATAAAAATCTTATTCTAATGTAAGTTTTACCATTGTGTTTGAGGTTTGGTTTCTCTACTGTGTTTGAAGGATGCATGCTTTTTCATACAGTCATTTAGTCTCATTCATACTTTTTACTTATATTCCTGTGTTCCAGTGATTTCCTCATTGGGATTGGACAAAAATAAGGGAGCATTTTTACAGCATAAGTAAATCAATCTAATATGTATGTAACATGTAATGCATCAACATAACAAATGATCATTGGTGATTCTTTGTGACAAATATCTGTTTCATATTAATTTTGAGCATTTTTTTTTCATCAAAGAGTAATGAAAAGCTATAATCATTCATTTTAGTCCTATGAGTTAGATGGCAAATGTTAAGCTTGTTACTCTTTTATAAATGGCAAAACTGAGGTCATAGAATCATATGATTTAGGACTGGAATGGACCTTAGATCTTGCTGCCCAACACTTTCATCTTAAATTTGAGTAAGCTAAGGCTCAGAGAGGTTAAATTACTTTTTCATATTGACCAGTTTTGCTTTTTTTTTTTTTTTTTTTGCAATTTATTTTTATTGATTGGATCCAGGTTGGATCCAGGATGAAAACCTCATTCTGACAGATTTCAAAGGAGTTTTTGGGTGAAAATTTCTTTGGTAATAACTGTCTCTCTAGAGTTCACTGTGGAAAAGAATAAAAGTTCCAAATAGAAATGAATTTGTGAAGCCTTGTATTATATTTGTGTAGAAAGTAATTCTTTATACATTGTCATAGATTGCTCTAAGCTTATTAAAATACTGATCCAATCACTGATTTTTTTTTCCTCTACAGGTAACTCTATTTTGTATTTCTCAGCATTAGAGGAGGGAAATTTTATCAGTCAGGTTCACAACTTGTCATTCATTCTTATTCTCTTGTGCTATTACACTGAGTTCATTTTTATTGGTTTAACTTTTCAGGAGTTGTCACCACCTCTGCTTTCATGGCATCACTTTGGAAAATGGTTTTTACCTCAAAAAAGGAAATGGGCAGGAGTTTTATTCATTTCTAAAAAAATTGTCATCAATGAGATTCTTTGTCCCCTGAGTCAGTTTTGCCTTTGTAGGCCGCATTGAAGCATGCCATTCAGCAAGGGACATTTCTCACCGCCTTCTATCACTGAATGTAGGATATTTTATAGAACTTCATTTTGAAGAATGACAAACTCACCATATGTTCTAAACTGTATTTTTATTCTGTTCCTCTAAATTTGTTGAGTATTTTCCCTTTGACTGAAATACCCTCATCAGTCTAGTCCTATTAATTAATTACCACTTACAAAGAAACAGGGAAATGGCCAGTGTTGGTGAATTTACATTCAATTTGGGTTCAGTTTGCATTGGACAGGATATAACTTGAATAAGTTATCATAAGTTAAATGGGCTAGTTGTTGAGATTATTGTGTATTTGTTAGGTTGTTGATAACTGGCACCAGATGGTGTAAAGGTTGTGTGGGCAGTTACCTTCATGCTACTCCCCTTCTGATTCTTCCTCCCTTTTGTCACAGGAATGTTCCACACTTGTGTATTTTAATAAAAACCATTTTTAGTGACTTGATTCAAAAGAAGCACAATCAAGAAAATGATGAAATCTTATCTCTGAGCTCTGACCCTTGTTAAGGCTAAAATTCTAGCTAGTCTGTCTAAAATATCTAATGAGTGGTTGCCAATAATTTATAAGCTTTAGCAAGAGTTAGGCTTTTAAGCATTTATTAAGGAGAATAAAAATTTGGTAAAGAGAAAGAGAAAGGCCTAGATTACTATCTATTAAAGGGAGAGTGCATTTCTAGCTCCCTTCTCCGCTGGAGTTCTCAGGAAAGAGAGCGAGTCAGAGCGCCCAGCTCTTCCTTCTTCCTCCCACTAGCAAACATCACTTCCTGACGCCAAAGAAAAGACGCATGTTCTTGCCCTCAAAGACCTTCCTTTCATGGCGGAACTTTTCTACAGTAAGTCTCCAGCAGGTGGCGTCATTCCAGTCCTTACACCCTATAGATCCCCTAACCCCATATGTAAGATCAGGTCATCTTTTCTCTTCTGTGACTTGTTTAGCTATTTACTCAGGACAGCAGAACCCTGAACTACATGTGAGATTCCAACAACCTATTAGCCTTCTGATCCCTTCTGGTCTCATCACTCCAGTAACAGTTAGCCTTTTTACTTCAGGCATATTCTCCTTTTTGCTTTTTTTTAATCCCCCTCAAACAAAACACCCTTATTAAACCCTCCCCCGACCCCTACACACACACACACACATGTCCTTTGTCCTTTCTGTATATTGACTCGTTTGTGAACTCCTCCCTTTGGTTTGAGTGCTTCACCTTACTTTGTTCACCAACCCCAAATCTAGAATGAAAGAAAAGATACTATGCTTTAGAATCTGAAAATTGTAGGGGTTGGAAGAAACTTCAGGAATTTTAAAATACTAACAGCTAGGTGGCACAGTGGATAGTGTATTGGACTTGGAGTCAGGAAGACCCGAGTTCAAATCCTGCCTCTGACAAATAGCTGTATGAACCTGATTAAGTCACCCATTCTCTCTTAGCTTCAGTTTAATCAGTAAAATGGGAATAATAGTAGCACCTAACTCACAGGGCTGTTGTAAGGATCGGATTAGATACATTTAAAGTAAATTACTTTGGACAGGGTTGCATAACTAGTTACTGGTAAGTTCAACATTGAAGCGTCTGTCTCTTGATTGGTAAACTGTGGCTTCCCCTACTGTAAGTGGGGTTTCCTTGCGTTTGGGATTCATATTTTTGGTACCTTCCTTTCCTGCAGACTGCTTCCATATACCGATGGAAACAGTTTGTACACCAGTGTTGAATTACATCTACCGCCCATAATTGAGATAATAGGGCTTGTCTTTTATCTTTTGGGATTTTGAGTTTAGAGCAGAGGATTTGGTAGATCATCTGTAGTCCCTAATAGACTTTTTAAAAATATTGGATGTCTATTTACCTACATTCTGTTACTGTTTTTCAGGTTTTCACTTCATGGTTTCCTCGGATAGAAATGACATCAGCTTGAGGACAAGCAGATTTTCATACTTCAGACTTAAAACTTGCTGCAGACATTTTATTTTGAAATTCGAGGTGGGAAACACAGGGAAGATTCTCTGCTGTCCTTTCTCTGAAATACTTTGTAATGAGCATTTAACACCATGACCTCTGCCATCCCCTTACTGTAATAACCTGTTTGCCTTCTAAATAAAGTACTTCTTGTTAGTCCTCCCTGGGCTTTGTGTTTTGACTTTATTTTGATTTGGTATTGGAATCCTTTGCTTTATATAATGCCTATAGCAAAGGCTTTTATAGGCTGACAATATGCAGTGAATATTGAGCCCGTTATAACTTCCTGGTTTTCATTAAATGAAATTGAAATTGGTAAAAGGTTGTACCAGCGTCCTTGGAAAACTGAAATCTTGTCGTCTTTGAGAAGACAGTCCCTTCTTAGAATTTGTACAGGTAGTCCCTGATTTTATGACAGAATGCATCCCAGGAAACCCTATCATAAAGCAGTCTGTCATAAATGGAACTGGCTAAATGGTAGTGTTCTTTACCCAAGGGAGTGGGTAAAAGTGGTAGGAAGTGAAATGCAGGTCTAAGTAGGCAGTGTTGAAAGAGTGTGGTGAAATGTAAATTGGAGAAAAGTATGAATTGTTTCTGTGGTGCTTTACACTTTCCAAAAGTACTTCCATATGCTAATCTGACTCTCATGATTCTGAGGTAAAAAGAGTGGTATCACATTTTGATAAATGAGGAAACTGGAGGCAGAGGGTTAAAATGACTTATCCACATTACTGAGAAGAGCCAGGACCAGAACCCAAGACTCTTGATTCTTATTTAGAGATATTACCCTTGCACCATGCAAGGGTTAAGTTAAGTTGTCAGAAAAAGCAAGACTATACTGAAGGCTCCCCTTCTAAAACTTGAATGTGTTGTGTTAGGGAGCCTATGTTGAGAATAAGATTGAGAGGCCCATGGGGTGGTTAAATAGTTTTCATATGTCTCTGGCTTGTTTATAAAGGCTAAATAGGATAAAAGTGGGTGCCTTAGAAATGGCTTTTAGTACTATTTATTTAGTACTATAGTATTCCTACTGAAACCTGAGATTAATGGGTTGAAAATTTAGGATTGACAGAAATGATATTAGGTGTGCGCGTTATTCCTAAATATGGGTATCCCTTAAGGGTTCCCTTAAGGAAGTTGTTCCCCTAAGGAACAACCTTAAGGTTGTTCTGGGCTCTTTTCTTCTCTCTTCCTTGGATTTAAGTATTTATGCAGATGACTCCCAATCTATGTATGCAGCTCTGATCTCCAAGATTTCAATACCAAAATTATCAACTGCCTTCTGTACGTAGGTTCATAGGATTTAAGGCTGAATGGGACATTTCAGGTCATCTTATTCATCTGTTTTACAGATGAGGAAACTGAGACCCAAGGAGGTAAACTCGGTGTCACACAGGTAGTTAATGGAGAGTTGGAATTAAATCTCAGTTTGATTCCAAATTCAGTGATCTTATTGTTACTACACCAAATTGCCACAGCTCTCCCCGAGTGTCCCTCCAGCATTATCAGAATCCATGTGCTCAAAACGGAACTTGTCTCCTCCCTAAATTCACCCCTTCTCTAAACTTCCCAATATCTATTGGGCACTACCATCCTAGTACCCTGTTAGTTATTGTTAATGTGGAATTGACCTACTCTGCAACATGTCTTGAATCTGTCTCCAGTCCCCTCGAAGCCCCTAATCTAGTTCAAACCATTATTCCCTCTCAGTGGGCTATTGCAATAGCCTCGTAATCCAGTCTGCCTTTTCACAGCTGCCGAGGCCCAGATGGACCTGACCATATTACTCCTTGCTCAGAAATTAATGGATCCTTATTTCCTCTGGGATAAAATGTGAACTCTTTAGCTTGCATTTAAAGCCCTCACACAATGTCTTCAACTCACCTTTCCAGACATTTCATATTCCTCCCTTTTGTTGCATTCTTTATTCTAGCTAAACTGATTGCCTCGATGTTTCTCAAACACATTTCATTTCTGTCCTTCATGCCTGAAATGCACTCTCCAACTCTACCTCTTTCTTATGACTGCTCCAGCTTCAAGGCTCAGCTCAGGTGCCACCTCTAACAAAGCCTTTCCTGATCTCCACACCTATTAGTGCTTTCTTACACCTCAGATTACCTTATATAAGGGCAGCTAGGTGGCGCAGTGGATAAAGCACTGGCCCTGGATTCAGGACTCCCTGAGTTCAAATCCAGCCTCAGACACTTGACACTTAACTAGCTGTGTGACCCTGGGCAAGTCACTTAACCCTCATTGCCCTGCAAAAACAAAAAAACAAAAACAGATTACCTTATCTACAATAGTTACTTTAATGTTATTACCATAGCATGTAAGCTCCTTGAAGGCAGGAACTATCTAGTTTCTTTGTATTCCTAGTGCCTAGTTTACTAACCATGTTACACAAGGTAAGTACTTAGATGTGTGTTGAATTGGCCTTTCATGTTTTTGCAGCAATCACTTTGGAACTGAACTGGGGGAAAACACCTTGTGGGGGATGTAAGGAGGAATGTCTTCTGAGATGCTTCAGCCCAAGGAGCAGACTGAAATAAAGTCATCTATAGATGATTGCTTTGTGAATTTACTTGGGTCTTTCTAATTAGATTAATTTCTGGAAGTAACAGCAGGTGTGTTGGGGGTGGTGTCTGATTTAGAAGGTTAACAGTGCTTTCAAAATGAAGCATGTCTTTTCCATTCCAATGGGTGGGAATTTCACCACACTTAGTTCTTTAGGTTGGGTGCACATCAACATAATACTAAAGTTCGCTTTTCTTCCTGGAGTATAGTGTCACCTTGTACTGATCTTCAAATTCAGATGCACTGGCAACCTCGTATGGTGGAAAGAGCACTGTATTTTGAGTCAGGACTGCCAAGCATAGTAGGTGCTTAAATGTTTGTAGAATTGGATTAGGTTCAAATCTTGGCTCTGCTACTACTTAGTACCTCTGTGGCATTGAAGAGTTCACTTCATCTCTCTTGGGCTTTAGGTTGCTTGTCTTTAAGTGAGAAACCAGACTAGATGCTTTCAGTTCCAAATCCTATGATCTTGGTTTTGCATTTTTATGGTGCTTTGTGCATGGGGACTCAAATATTGTATTGAATGTTGAAAGCATTGATTTTAAGAATTCTATATTGGCAGTGAGCTATGACCTTGCATTTGCTGTTTTCTTTGTTCTTTTCCAGCCCACTACCTCTATAGGGTGGGTTTATTTTTGTTTAGTGTGCTCTGTGTAGGGCCGGAAGTATTTACCACAACCCCTGTACACAACCTATTCCCTGCTATTCTCTGAAATGGCAGGAAGCCCAGCACAGAATAACTCCAGCCTACATGTTTCCTGTCCCCTATCACATGGAAACCATCTCTCTTGTTTTCCTCTTTTAACAGCTGACACCCATGGCCTCCTTGCTGATCAACCTCTTTTATTTCAAGCTTCAAAACATGTTTTTAAAATGAGTGAAAAAAACAAGGAGGTCACTAAAGCCTGTTTTCTTGCCTTCAGAAGCTTAGCAAACTTCCTCAGGCAGGTTATATCTTAGCCTAGTATCCTTCTTTCTAAAACCTAAAGTAATTTTACCCCAAGTGACCTTGTTGCTTCCCAGTCTGGATTTAATATTGCTTTAAAATGTGGGGATTGATGTCTTTGCGATTTTGTCCTGTGCGACTGCAGTCTCCTAAATGCTCAGTCACATTAAAAAAAAAAGTTCTTTCCTCATTAAGCATCAGAGGATGCTTTGGAATCCACCTGACAATTGGCTGATACTGTGAGGAGAGGGAAGAAGAAATCAGTTCCCAAATTCAAGAAATGACTAGTTCAGTTTCTCTAAACAGTATAGGTAGGTAAGAACTTGTACATACGGATCATATAGATGAAAAACAATGGAGGTATTTCTAAAATAACCAGTCATCTGATCTATTTGTGGAAATGGTTACTATATTAATAATAGCTACCATTTATATAGTGTATCATATATCTCGTTTTATTCTCGCAACAACCCTGCAAGGTAGGTAGTATTATTGTCCTCATTTTAGAGATGAAGAGGCAGACAGAAACTAAGTGCTTCACCTAAGGTCACACAGTAAGTGAAGCTAAATTCGAACTCAGGTCTTCCTGACTCCAAGACCAGTGCTCTATTCACTGTGACACCTAATTGTCTAAGAGAAATGACACTGTATACCCAACTGCACATCTAGTGCCACTGGGTTTTTTTTGTTTGTTTGGGTTTTTTTGGAGAGGCAGTTGGGGTTAAGTGACTTGCCCAGGGTCACATAGCTAGTTAAGTGTCAAGTGTCTGAGTCCGGATTTCAACTCAGGTCCTCCTGAACCCAGGGCCGGTGCTCTATCCACTGCACCACCTAGCTGCCCCTGCCACTCGTTTTTAATAAAAGGATCAGTGGAGCTATTGACAGGTCTTTTGCTTTGCTCCAGGAGAATGAGACTGACATCTGGCAGAATTGCTGAATGAGTGCTTTTCAGTTAAATAGACCAACCTTTGAACAATCTTTTGAGTCTTAAAACTATTAAAGATTTGGTAGTCTTTTGTTCAGTTCCTCTTCAGCCTTCATAGTACCTAGTTTTTGATGAGTAATAAGAGAAGGGGAACAGTTGGTGGTCCTATTTATTCTCTAATCCTTAGAACTACACTTGGAAGTGGAATATTTATTTGTAACAAGTACTGGTCCTATTACCATCATTAAAAAACCTTTATATGTGCCTATTAAAAATGTCACTGCTACTACTCTCATCCACTGATCAGGAATAGAATTCAGATGTGGAAATAGAGGCAGAGAGAAAGGAAAAGAACATCTGGCTAGGATTTGGGGGACAATCTAGTCCAGGATTTGCTATTAACTAGCTGGATTGACCTTGTGCTGCCTCCAACTCCACCCCAAAGTAGGACTACACTTAAAGCTACCTGGCTGGGGCTGCTGTACTCAGAAAAACAGGCCAGAAATATAGTCATGACTGACGTTAAATCACTGTGTGCCCTTGGGCAAATCACAAGAAGATCTTGGCTTCCATGGGTTCAAAGATCATTTTTACACAGATGATTCCAAAATCTCTATTTAACCATAATCTCTCCTGAACTCGTCAGTTATCAGTGATTTGGGTGTCTATTCTGGTTTTCCTGTAGTCTTCTCAAATTCAATTAAGTCCAAATTAAGCAAAAAATACCTCATCTTCCCTCTTTGTATTCCAACTCTCCAACCTGCCAGTCCTCCAAACTTCCCTATTTCTGTCAACAGCACCACCATCCTCCCAGTTAGAGGTTTATAACATTGGAATCATCCTTTGCTGTCTTCCCTCATAATCTACTCACCAAGGTCACCTCTACATTTTTACACCTTTCCTTTTTTTCTACTCAGCCACCACCTCTTGCCCCTGGACTTCTATAATAGCCTCCTTCTTGGTTTCCCTGCTTGGAGTCTCTACTCTCTCTATTCCATATTCCACACAGCTGCCAAAATAATTTCTCTAAGGCACAGATCTTGCCATGTCATTCTCCCATTCAAAAACTTCCAGTAGATTTTTTGGGGTTTTTTTTTTGGGGGGGGGGGTTTGGTTGGGTGTGGAGGCATCAAATACAAAGCCCAGGGCATAGCATCCAAGGCCCTCCACATTCTGGTTCCTGTGATGGAAAGAAAGAATGTGGAATTTAGTGTTAGGGTTTAGAGTTAGGATTCAAATCCTATCACTGACACTTAGATGTGTGACCTTTGGCACTTCACCCTATTGCTCATCTGTAAAATGAGATGGTTGGATTAGATGAGTTCTAAGGTCTTTTCTGTTTCATACTACTCTTCTTGAACTCTGTGTTCCAGCCAAACTCAACTATTAACTGTTCTCTGAACTTGAAAATCCATCTCTGTGTATCCCCACAAGTAGTTCTCCATTTTGCCTCACAATTCTTGTCTTTCTTCCAGTCTCCATTCAGGCACCTACCTCAGTGAAGTCTTTGCTGATTCCTGCCCTGCTTCTCCCAACACCTGGTGGTTAATGCTCCCATCCTCCATTTTCTTTGTATTATCCTCACTTGTGAATGTGGTATATCCTGCCCCGTTCGATCTTGCTCCCTGAAGGTAGCAACTCTTTTGTTTCTGTGTATTCAGTGCCTTGCACATAGGAATAGGGCCCAAATGTATGATTTCATTGGTATAAGGAATTCCGGATAAGGAAAACTCTCAGTACCAATGTAGAGTCAGCACCTTTTCTGCAATTTACAGTCTTTAAGAATAGCTGCTTAGAGCACTAAGTGAAAGTTAATATTCTAATATGTGAAGGCAGCACTTGATCTAGGCCTCCTGGCTTCCAGTCCAGTTCTATCTTATTTTCCTTCTGCTTTGTAGATAAGTAGGAGTTTAATAATATAATATTGTTATAATATATGACATGTTAATTAATATATGTTGGATTATCTTTCTCATCTCAGAAATAATTATAGTGAAATATAAAAAAGCACTTTGAAAAATGTGAAAATTTTATACAAATATGATTAGAAGCTCTTTGTATATATGGATTGCTTTATTCTTAGAATTTGTTTCCTGAGCACATAGAAACAGTGTTTATTAATTGACTAATGAAAGTTTTGCTTTTGTAATCTACTCTATTACTTCACTAACTTCACTGGAAGAAAGTTTCTTCCAAGGTTAAAACCTAATCCATCCTAGTGTGATTTCTTTCATTTAGGTATCCAACAACTAAGGGTCTACTATAATAGTTCCAAATTATTTAGGATATTAACTAAGATGTGCCTACCCTGAAGAAGCTTGGAGTATAAATAACTAGTTCCTATTTGTTCTGTCCTCAGAATGATGATTGTTTTTCACTGTTAATGTAGTAATCTTTCATGAATTTGATGTTCTCCTTTTAAATATTTGTATATTGTTCGCTTTGAATAATTTCATGCCTTTTCTTCCTTGGTCAACCTGATGTTATGGGGAAAGGTAAAATTCTCCTGGATCACCTTGTTCTTAGAGGGATTCGTGTAGGTCTTTGAAAACTAGAAGGGACTTCTTCACTGCATTTGGTTGCCTCTGGTAGAGGCAGCATTCCTCCACTTCCATAACAACATGTGATGATGTTGTCAATAACAAATTCCATCTTACTAGAGCAAAACTCCAAAGAACCCTTTATTTAAATGAGCTTTCTTGCCTTTGCCTTTGCCTATTGCAGCAAAAGTGCTATCCTGAATGGAAACCACTGGTCCCAAACAAGGCTATTAATTTGTTATCTGGTCTAATCCCATAAACACTTATGAAGCATTATCATGTGCAAGGCACTGTACTAAGTACTGGGAATACAAAGATAAAATGGAAAACAGTCCCTCCTCTTAAGGAGCTTAGATCGACTGTGGGAATGTATTTCATACTGTTAGGAGATTATCTCCTAGAGTGACCAAATATGAATTCTTGGTCTCTGTAAAGAATGTTGGGTACAGCTAGGTGGTACAGTGGATGGAGTATCTGCCCTGTAGTCAGGAAGACCTGAGTTCAAATATGACCTCAGACACTTATTAACTGTGTGAAGCTGAGCATATCACTTGATCCCAGTTGCCTTAAAAAAAAAAAAAAGGTAATGTTGATTGTACCTTTGTGCTCAGGATCTACCAAATCTATTCTTTAGGGAATTAAGAGGGTAGAATTCAGAGATCTTCCCTGAGAGGAAGAGGAAAGCAAAAAGTCCTTGTTATTCAAGATATATTGAGTTGTTATAAACACTTAGTATGGATACAAATATGCTAATGTGGGAGAATAGTTGCTCTCTCAAGTCTGAATTTGAGAAAGGTTGAATGTAAACAGAAATCAGGTGAACAATAAAAATAAGAGGAAGTTTGGAATATGAGGTATATGAGAGGTTAAAGGAATTGGGATTCATGTACCACACAGTATTCCTTTATGGACTTGGAGAGAAAGGGGAACATTTAACTTTCCTAATCTTTGAAAAACTATTATACAAAGGATGATGACCAGATGTTTTCCATCTTCACTGGAAGCAAAAAGAAATGGACTGGAACTGTAGAAAGAGGGGATTAGGTTAGTGTGAAAGAACTTTCAAATAGGGACTTTAAATTCTCAATGGTACATCAAAGGATACTGAGGTAAAAACAAAATTGAAGATTGACTGTCATTAATCTTTGATGCATTGGTTTATATTGGGAGTAGAGTGGATAGGAGGGGATGTAAGGCAGAGTTTAACCCCAGATGACCTGTTAATTGGAGGATTCCGTGGCTTTATAATTATTCTCAGAGGAAAGTTGGTGCCAAATGTCTGAAGCTTCCTCATCACTGATTCTACTCCAGGAGAACTTGTTATCCATAGCATAGGAAAGACTTCAGAAATAGAGAAAGTCTGGGTGGGAGGGAACTAGAAGAGAATTTTATGAGAAAAAGAGGATTCCTTGAAGCATTTATGGAGATATGATGGGATACACTGGAGGGGCACAGGGTGTGGTATAACACCAAAAATATTGGAACTTAAAATCAAACCAACTTAAGTTTAGAGCTAATGTGATGTATTTGAAAACATACCCTAAAACGTCATGAGTTTAGCTTAGGAAAATCTTTCTAAATTCTATCTCCCATATATACCGATGAAGAAATGGGCCTAGAGAAGTTTAAATGACTTACCCAAGATCATATGGGTGTGTGGCAGAATCAGGATTTTTGAAGAGTCCTCTGACTCTAAATATGCATTTTCCCCCCTATACTACATTTCTTTTGAAGGGAGTGTCCATGTCTGGGATCATGGATCTATTGGTATGTTGAAGCATTTCTTCACTTGAAGATTGAGGTATGTAGTTCACATATTACTATCTCTATTTTATGAGAAAACAGAAGGTAAGAAATGGGGAGTGTTTTGCTCAAGGTCACTTGGCTAATAAGTGATAGAGCCAGCAATTACAGGTCAAACTCCACTGTATTACAAAAGTACACATCCAAGCCATCCTTACACTGAAAATGATGGAGCCTCATCATAAGCAAATGACTCTTTAAAATTGTCATAGGAGGGGAAGGAATGAGAAACACCTTGAAAGAAGGTGCATCCATATTTTATCACTCAAATTCATAACTTTAGAATACTGATGTTATGGCCAAAGGAATTTTAAGCTCATAAAGGGAGAAGCCTGGGAAACTTCTATTATGGGTTTTTTGTTGTTGTTGTTTTTTAGTGAGGCAATTGGGGTTAAGTGACTTGGCCAGGGTCAAACAGCTAGTAAGTGTTAAGTGTCTGAGGCTGGATTTGAACTCAGGTACTCCTGAATCCAGGGCCGGTGCTCTATCCACTGCGCCACCTAGCTGCCCCTATTATGTTTTAATATGAAGCTTGACATAAGGAAAAGCTTGTTAACAATGAGAACTATCTAAAAGTGGTGTGAGATTCTTAGGAGATCCTTTCTGTAGTAGAGGTCTTCAAACAAAGTCTTGGTCACCACTTGTAGAGTAAGTTGTCCAGCAGTGGTGTCAAACTCAAATACAAACAGGACCACTAAACTGTACATAAGGATCCCTGCAGCTGTATATTGACTTAGAAAACCACACATAAAGATTAGATATAGTCTATTGTATTTTTGTTTTGTTAAATATTTCTCATTTGTATTTTACTCTAATTCTGGCCATAGGAGAATACTGTGGCGGTTCTATGTGGCAATATGTTTGACACCTTTTTCTTGTAGAGGTTACTATTCAGAGCAGCTGGGTGGCACAGTGGATAGAGTGTTTGGCCTGAAGTCAGGAAGTCTCATCTTCTTGAGTTCAAATCTGGCCTCAGACACATACTAACTGTGTGAACCTGGGCAAGTCACATAACCCTGTTTACTTGAGTTTTCTCATCTGTAAAATTACCTGGAGAAGAAAATGGCATACTACTCCAGCATCTTTGCCAAGGACACTCCAAAAGAGTTGGACATGACTGAAACGACTCAACATTATTATTCAGATGTACATTACCTTAAATGGCTTCTACAGTGCCAATTCTGATATTCTGGTTTTGGCAAATGTGATGGAGATGGGTATATCATGATGAAAGGAGTAAAATGGAAAGTAATATTTGCATGTCATTCCTCAGCTTAAAAACCATCATTAACATCTCCCACTCTCTCCTCCCTTCCCGAGGCTCTGAAAAAGAGGTGTGACCTTTCTCTTTGCCAAGGCCAACTCCTATATATGCAGTTGATTTCCTCCCTTCCTCTCTTCTCCAGCAGATTTCATCCTCAATCACCACTTCTACCCTTGAATCTATCTACTAGACCCATCCCTGCCTTAAAACAATACCCAAATCTCCTCCATCCTAAAAAACAAACCAAAAAACTTCAAATGACCCTACCATTCTCACAAACTATTATCTTATATTTCCTTTCCTTCTTAGATAAACTCATTGAAGAAGCTAACCACACTCATTTTTTCAACTTCCTCTTTCCTTTTGATCACTCTGAAATCCTTTGCAGTATAACTCCTAACCTCATCAAGCTTGCCAGATTTGAAGGGCTTTTCTCAGTTTTCATTCTTGCTGCATTTGACACTGTTGATCATTTTCCATTTCAATATATTTTCTCTCATCTCTGGGTTTTTATGACCACTCCTGGTTCATTTCCTACATGTCTGAATGCCTTTTCTCACTCATCAACCATATCACACCCCTTAACTATTCTCTGAGATTCTCCTCTTTCCCCCTTTGCCCCCATAGCCTCATCAGCATCCATGGGTTTAACTATCTATGACATTTACTATACAGAAGATACATATATGAAGACCATTTCAACCATGAATTTCAATTCTACTTTACTTATTCCCTAGTGAACATTCCAAATTGGATAGCCCAGACATCTCAAACTCAAGATGTTCAAAACTAAACTCACCTTTCCCCACAAACCTCCCTTCTTCCAAATGTCCCTACTTCTGTGGACAACAACCTTTCAGTCTCCCAGGTTCATAACTTTGGTATGTTTCTCAACTCCTCACTCTTTTTCTCCCCACAGCCAGTTAGTTGCCAGACCTTGGTATTTCTATCCCCATAATATCTGACATTCAGACCCTTCTCTCCACTCACACAGCTACAACCTCAGTTCAGGCTGTCATCACTTTAAAACTAGAATACTTCAAGTCTAATTCATCTCCCGGCCTCAAGTTTTTTACCTCTCCATCACACAGCTGCCAAAGTAATTTTCCTTAAAGGCAGATTTGACCCCTACTCAATCAACTCTAGTGGCTTTCTATTGCCTGCAGGATAAAATATAAACTGTTTAGCTTTTAAAGTCCTTCATAACTTGGTCCTGACCTTTTCTTTTCAGTCTCATTAGACATTATGTCCCCCTTCCTCCAAATTAGCCTCTCAGGACATTCCATGTCCAAGTACCAGGACTTTTCACTGGCTGTCCTGTATTCTTGAAATCCTCTTTCTGCCTCACAGAGATCATACCTCCTTTAAGTCAAAACTCAAGCACCACCTTTGTTTTTAAATCATAAAAGCATTTTATTATTTTCCATTTACATGCGGATATAGTTCTCAACATTTGTTTCCATAAAATTTCTAGTTTCAATTTCCCCCCTCCCTCCCTCCCCAAGACAGAAAGCAATCTGATATAGGATATATATTAAACATATTTCTGCATGAGTTATGCCATGAACGAAGAATCAGAACAAAAGGGAAAAACTCAAAAAACAAAAACAACAAAAGTAGAAACAGTATGGTTCAATCTACATCAGATTCCACAGTTCCTTTTTCTGGATGTGGAGAGCATTTTCTATCATGAGCCCTTTGGAATTATCTTGGATCATTGTATTGCTGAGAAGAGTTAAGACTATCACAGTTGATCATCAGACAATGTTGTTGATACTGTGTACAATGTTCTCCTTGTTCTGCTCATTTCACTCAGCATCAGTTCATGAAAGTTTTCCAGGTTTTTCTGAAACCTGCCTGCTCATCATTTCTTACAGCACAATAGTATTCCATTACATTCACATACCACAACTTGTTCAGCCATTCCACAACTGATGGGCATCCCCTCAATTTCCAATTCTTTGCCACCACAAAGAGCAGCTATATTTTGTACACGTGGGTCCTTTTCCCTTTTTTATGATCTCTTTGGGAAAAAGACCTAATAGTGGTATCACTGGGCCAAAGGGTATGCACAGTTTTATAGCCCTTTGGGCATAGTTCCAAATTGCTCTCCAGAATGGTTGGATCATTTCACAGCTCCACCAACAATGCATTAGTGTTTCAATTTTTCCACAGCTTCTCCAACATTTATTATTTCCTTTTTATGCCATCTTAGCCAATTGGATAGGTGTGAGGTGGCATCTCAGTTGTTAATTTGCATTTCTCTAATCAATAGTGATTTAGAGCATTTTTTTTTCATATGTAATAGATAGCTTTGATTTCTTTATCTTAAAACTTCCTGTTCATATTCTTTGACCATTTCTCAACTGGGGAATGACCTGCATTCTTATAAATCTGATTTAGTTCCCTATATATTTTAGAAATGAGACCTTTATCAGAATCACCATCTTTATCAAGTACCATCTTTTGTATGAAGTCTTTCTTGATCCCATAAATACCAGTACTGTCCCACTCAAACTACCTTGTATTTAACTGCTTGCTATAAATTTATATTCACTTCACATTTATTCTGTACTTATTTTTAAATCATAAAAGCATTTTATTATTTTCCTAACCCATTAGAATGTAAGATCCTTGTAAAGATTGTTTCGTTCTTTGTACAGTACTTGCAGCCCCAGTGCCTATCACAGTGTTTGGCATATAGGAGGCTCTTAATAAAATGCTTATTGATTCAGTGACTATTATCTAATGAAGTTAATATTTCTTTGTACATGGTAATATGTAGTGCTGCTTCCTTGTATAGCAATCACTGATATTTAATGGAGGTGCTAGAAACAGGCCTCATGTTTAGTTCAGGGCTGCAATCTAGGATGACACTTTGGGCAGATCCTAGTCCATCTCTGAGATAGGCCAACTCAGTGTGGTACATTAAGAACTGAGGAAACAATGGAGATTGGAGATTTAATCCAACATCTCTCCCCCTCTTCTTTCCATATATTAGGCTCTGTGTTGGGTATCAGGTATAGGAAGACAAAAACTAAAAAGTCCCTTCCCACTCTGAGTGCTTACATTATTTGGGCATGTGGTTTGGGGGCTTTCAGCCAATTTAACAACAAATTATATACAGCTTGGTGGCATCATATGGTTAAATCAGAGGACCTGGGTTTGAATCCTGACTCTGACACTACCCATGTGACCATGATCTTCTTGCCTTTGTGCTTTCCTCCAGGCCCAGAAATGTCCTGTCTCCTTCCTTTGTCCCTTAAAATTTCTAGTTTCCTTCAGAGCTCAATTTTAAATTTAGAAGGCCACCAAGTTATGAGTCCCTTTCTGTTGCCTGCCTCTTCAGACACTTCCCCACCATCTCCCAATTTCCCTTTGCAAGCTTTATTACACATTTATGCCCCTGCCCCTCAACCTCTTTTCCACCCCACTATCCAGCCCAAGTGGTCTTTCTTCTACTGGATGTTCAATTTCCCCCCTCTGCTTGGAGTGTTACTCCTTTCAGAATCCCTAGTTTCCTTTCAGGTTCAGCTCCAGCAGCACTTTGTACAGTAGAAGCAGCCTTTCCTGAATGTCCCAACTGCTAGTGTCCATACCCCATCCACCCGTAACCTAGTATATATTTTGTATATACCCAATACCTATATACTATCCCACTATACTGTAAACTCCTGGAGGGCAGGGACTATTTCACTTGTCTTTGCATAGTAGGTCATTAATAAATACTTGTTATTTAAATGCTTATTTTCCTCCTTCCCCTTCCCTAGCTATATAACCTTCTGCTCTTTGGCAAGTCATTTTACCTGTCTGCTCCCAGTTACTCCATCAGTAAAATGGAGATGATAATAATAGCATCTGCATCACAGGATTGTTGGGAGCAAATGAAGTGTGTGTGTGTATACACAAATACATACTTCATACATACACATACACATACTTCATATATATATACTTCATTTGCTCCCAACAATCCTGATGTAGATACTATTATTATCATCTCCATTTTACTCCATATATATGTGTATGTATATGTATATATACACACATACATATATAAACATTAATATATATGTAAAATGAACTGCTTTGCAAACCTTAAAGCACCATATATTATATATATTTATAAATATATTAAATATATTTATATATACATTATATCCTATACAGGGAGAACAAAGTATTAGTATATTTATACACACTAATACTATGCTATATACTAATATTATACTATAGTAATACTAATACTAAAACACACACACACACACATATATATAAACTAATACTATACTAATTAGTATACACACACTAATATTATAGTTTCCCTGTATAGGATGTAGCTTCCATAGGCACGGGGGCTGTCTTTGTATCCCCAGCACCTAAAGCAGAGCATGTACCTAGTAGCTACTTAATAAATCTTGTTGAATTCTAACTTGATCTTTCCTATACCTCTTCTGACAACGTTACCATCCTTCGCCAGGGCTTATCCACTGACAATTCCAGTCACTTTTCTGGTTGCTCTTCCTGCCTCTAATCTCTCCCTGCTCCAGTCCATCCTCCACCCAAACAGTCAATTTTTTTTCCTAAAGCCTAAGTGTCAGGAGCCCTTCCCGCCCCCCCCCCCCCATCCCTTCCTATTAAACTCCAGGGGCTCCCTATCCCGTCCAAGATCAAATATACAATTCTCTGTCTGGTATTCAAAACCCTTCACAACCTGGCTCTTTTCTACCTTTCTAGCATTCTCACATATGGATCCAGTGGCTAGCTTTGCCTTCTTCCTGCTCCTCCTACATTCCATTCCATCTCAGGGCTCCAGGCATTTTTACTGGCTCTCCCTCCTCCTCCTCTCTGCCTTTTGGCTTCCTTGGACAAGTCTCCCCTTCTCCAAGAAGCATTTTCTGATCCCTCTTAATTCTAATACCTTTTCTCGGAGATAATCAACCGAGTTATCCTGCCTTTATCTTGTTTATGCAGAGTTATTTGCATATTGTTTCCCCCATGAGACTGTGAACTCCTCCACACCAGGGACTACCTTTTGCCTCTTTGTATCCCCAGAATTTAGCACTGTGTTTGGCACATGGGCATTTAGGAAGTGACTATGTGAGTGCTTAGCACACAGTAGGTACTTAATAAATGCTTCTTGACTGACAAGACTGATCAAGTCACTCCACAGGGCTGCCTCCAGTTTCCTAGCGTATGAAACTGTCACTGGTTGAGATGACCTCCGGGGTCATGACCTCTGGTAGTTCATAGTCCTCACCCTCTCCTGAAGCCCGGTTTAATTAACCCCGAGCTGGCAGCGCCTCCTGCAGGCCACCCCTGCTCCGGCTTGGCGCGACCCTGGCGCCACCGGATCTCGGGTTCGCCCCGCCGTCCCTGAAGCTATGAAAAAACAGAACCCGCCGCGGTTGGGAATTTTCCGGTCTAGAGTCGCGTCCCAGAGCCGTCCTAAACCTTTCCCACACCAGCCTCGGCCTCTTGCTTCTGCCCCGCCGGCCATGGCGGCGGCAGGGGGCACTAACGGTGGAGTGCGGGCGCCCCCAGGCGGGGCCCAGCGGAAACTGCTCAGGGCCGAGGGCCTCGTGGGCGCCCCTCCCGGAACCCTCGAGGTAGAGTGGGTCGCACGGAGATGAAAGAGCCTGACTCGGGGCAGACGGGCCCCCCAATAGCTGCCCTCGCAGGGATAGCCGGGACCAGCCCTCCGGGTGGCCATGAGGCACCCCTTGGGATGGGGAGAAGAGTGGAAGGCGGTAGAGTGTGTGTGTGGGGGGGGGGCGGGGCTTCTAGGCGTCCTGTGGGCCGGACGCCTACCATGTTTCCCCTCGAGCCTCGGCCCCTTAGGTGCGGAGGCAGAGCTCGCGCTCAGGCAGGTTCCTGATCGTGACGTCACGGGCCCGGGCCAGCCTCTCCCGGCTTCTCCCTCCCCCGCCCCTCTCCAGGCGCCTCCGCGCTGGGGTGGGGTGGGTCTAGCGGCCGGGCCCCGGGGTGGGGGAGGGGGCCCTGGCGCCGCTCTCTCGCGGCCATGCACCTGCGGTCCGCGGTGTAACGGCCTAGAGCTCCTTTCCCAGACACGTGGCCTCGTGAGATGGTATCTTGCTCTTGGCCCTGTGGCGCGAGCTGCACCTAACGCCTCGGTATTTTTAACTCGGCTTTCCATAGGAAGTGGCTTCTGTGGGGGAGCTTCAAAGGATGCCCTACTTGTCCCGGCTCTACCGCAGTGACGTCACGGAAATGGGGCGAGGCCTCTCTCTGAGCCCCCCCAACGGGGGTGGGGTGTCGTGTCCTCTCCCCCACCCCCATCCTGCACCTGGGAGGAAGTGGTAGAGTTTTCCACTTCCTGCCCTACTTTGGGTTCCTGTGTCTGTGTCTGCCCCGTGTGTTAATTTAAACTCAAATAAGCTATGATGCGACGAGGAAACCCGAGTTTGTGGGGGGAGGGGGAGGTAGGGTTGAACTAGGAACCCCCTCCCTGTATTGACCCCGTGCTCAGGCGAGCGGTGTCCAAAGCTGTGCTGGGACCTTTCTTGTAACAGGCAATTCCTCCAACTGTTACCAGTCATTTATCAATAATGATGTTGGAAGTTCAGACGATGGCCCCAGGTTTCTCTAAGCACTTAGCAAGAGGTCGTGCTTCTCACACCTTCCTCATTAGGCAAGGTGGAGGAAGGGCTATAATCTCTGTAGAAAACTCAATCAATCTACCTGTGCCAGGCGCTGGGCTAAGACTTCTGACTCCCGGTCCAATGAATTTTTAAAATGAATGTTTCTCCTGTATCTATCTGGTGTAAGAATGCTGCCTTGGATTCAAGAAATTTGAGTTCAGATCTCTGCTTGGCAGTGTAATAGCTGATTTCAGCAAATCACTGAAGTTCTTATCTGTAGAACATTTCTACTCCCTGCCCCACAAGGTTATTGTTAATGCTTCAAATACCTTAAATAAATAGGAACTATAGTAGTGTTTATTTAGGTGACAGAAAATTTAAACTTGGAATGTATGTATGCCCATGATAGTATGGTGATTACCAATACATACTATACCCTTGACTCGTACTTAGATATTTTAATGTTTCCAAGCAGGACCAGGACTTTGACCTTTGGTAAAGGACCCAGTGCTGTTTGCATTTTGGGTACAAGTAGTGGTTCGAATCTTACAAATTAGAGCATTGCCTGTGGATACTGAGACACTTGTGCATAGTCTGGTTGAATTGGAAGCAGGATTTGAACCAGGTCTTCTTGATTCCAAGGCTGATTGATCATCTCTACTATGCAACACTGCCATGGATATGCCCTGCTTACCTTGGTTCAATTAAACAAACATTTATTAATGCTGTATTGCCACATATAAGTCTTAACACATAAGTTCCTGCTCTCAAGGAGCTTTCATTCAATTGAGGCATTACAACACATACAGTTTTCTGACTTTAATATTTTGATGGCTCTGTTACTTCATCAAAGTGAGTAACTCTACAGAAGGTTCACCCAATGAGATGGCTGGAAGTGATGTCTCCCTCTCTTGACATTATCTGATACAACATGTGGTCTATCTCTTTTTTCCTTCCAACTCATTAATTTTTTCAAGGATACAGCTCTAATGAGCTTACATATTGGGGAAGCAATATATACATATGTAAGCATATGTAGAATAAACATAGAATTAATACAATGTCACTAAATACTGCCTTTATGCTGTCTTTCCTATGTAATTTTCCACTGGTAGTTTATCATAATTACTCATGTCCACCATGTGCCTCTCTGTTGCCCTTTGGGTGACCTGAACCTTATTTTTTTCTAGAGACTGTGGTTTTACATGACTCTCTGCCATGTATCATGAGTAGAAGAATATTGATGTTTAAAAGATTTGTCTTTTTTTTCCAGGGAGAAGCTTAGGGTCATTAAAAATATTTCACAGTTTTCCAAAGGCAATCCAGCTCACTCTGCTTCTATTTGATTCTAGACCCAATTCATTATCCATCTACAGTGTCTGTCTAAGTTATATGTACTGATGGATCTGCTTTATGGTCCGTCTAACTGCATATGATAGAATGGGCAAAAATCATTCTTAATGTGCTTGGTTTTTACTGTGGAGTTGAATTCTTTTGAATGACTAGGGATTAGATCAAGAAGGAAACTAATAACTGGAGGTGGGGAGATAGTTTGAAAGGCTTCATGTAAAGAAGGTATCTGAACTGACTCTTGAAGGAAACTAGGATTGTAAAATGTAGAGAAGTGAGGAGGAAGTAAGTTCCAGGCATGGGAGGCAGCCTTTGCAAAGTCCTGGAGACCAGAGATGGAATGAGTTCCTAGAACTCAGTAGACCAGTTTGGCTGGAATGAAGAGTTGTGGAAAGAGGAGTAACATTGAAATGTCTTGAAAGCTAGATGGGAGGTCAGATTGTGAGAGGACTTTAAATGCCAGGTTGATTAGTTCACGTTTTTTCTCAGTGCAGAGATTCTTAACCTTTGTGTGTGTGTATGTGTGTGTGTGTGTGTGTGTGTGTGTGTGTGTATATATGTGATGAACTTCTTTGGCAGTCTGGTGAAGCCTATGGTTACCCTTTTCGAATCATGTTTTTAAATAACAGTAGGAAATGCCAAATATCAGTTAGTGGTTAGTGAAGATAAAAATGTAATTTTTTTCCATCCACGCTCACAGATCCCCTGAAATCTATTCATGAACCCCAAGTGAAGAACCTATGTTCTAGAGCAATATGGAGCCACTGACAATTTTTGAGTAGGTAAGTGACATGATCAGGTTTGCCTTAATTTGGCAGCTATGTGGAGGATGGAGCAGGGAAATACCAGAAGCAAGGGGACCAATTAGAAAGCTATTTAGTTTTATTGAGAGGTAGTGAGGAGCTTGAACTAGTGTTGTTGCTGTGTGAGTGGAGAGAGACAACTGGATTTAAGAAGTTGTCATGAAAGTTAGGCAAAATTTAGCAATTATTTGGATAAGGGTGTGAGGGAAGAAGAAGAGTTGATTTCCTACCCCCAGGCCAACTCTCAACACCTACTTTTGCCCTCCTTCTGACCATGTTGCTCTCCTACTCAGTAAACACCAGTGGCTCCCTCTTGGCTTTAGGATAACATGTCTACTCCTCTGTTTGGTTTTTAAAACCCCTCACAACCTGGCCTCAGCCTATATATCTAGCCTTACTATACATTGATTGCTCTTCTGTTTCTTCCATGTAGGACTTTATCTCCCATCTCCATACCTTTGTCCACTTGCTTGGACTGTATCCCCTCCTTATGGCTGCCTCATAGAATCTGTAACTTCCTGCAAGACACATCTCAAGCACCTTCTGCATGAAGTTTTTTTTTTTTTTTTGTCGGGGCAATGGGGGTTAAGTGACTTGCCCAGGGTCACACAGCCAGTAAGTGTCAAGTGTCTGAGGCCGGATTTGAACTCAGGAACTCCTGAATCCAGGGCCGGTTCTTTATCCACTGTGCCACCTAGCCGCCCCCCCTGCATGAAGTTTTTCATGCTCCCCACAACTTCTAGTGCTCTCTCTCCCTAACTACTTTGTATTTAATCACATTGTATTTATTTTATAGTTTGTATTGAACTACATTATATTTATTTTATATTTTGTATTTAAGGACATTGTATTACCTAATTCTATGTTTGTTCTTCATATACTTATATATGTATGTATTGCTTCCCCCAATATGTAAACTCCTTGAGGTCAGGGAATGTTTCATTTTTATATCCGTGTACCTAGAACAGTACCTGGCACATAGAATGTGCTTAATAAACAAATGCTTGTTGATTGAAAATCTATAATAGTTCACATATACATATTCACATTTACAAATGACTTTCTTTACAACAGCCCTATGAGGTAGATAGTACAAGTGTTATTATTCCCATTTTCCAAATGAAGAAACTGAAGTTCAGAGAGTTTGGTTAAATAATCTGGCCACATCCCATGGCTAAGTGAATGTCAGAATCAGATTCAAATCTATGTTTATCTACATTTCAAGTCCAGCATTTTCTCCACTTTCAAAGGTACCCTCTTTAATATCATGCTGCTTAAGGTGTTTGCTAACACAGGCTTTAATATTCAGGGCGTAATTGCATTTTTTTTTTTTTTTGCGGAGCAATGAGTGTTAAGTGACTTGCCCAGGGTCACACAGCTAGTAAGTGTGTCAAGTGTCTGAAGCCGGATTTGAACTCAGGTCCTCCTGAATCCAGGGCCGGTGCTTTATCCACTGCACCATCTAGTTGCCCCCCTGTAATTGCATTTTAATAAAGGACCAGGGGAAACTGAAAAGCCTTCAAGATTCACAAGAATACAATCGTAGTGTCAGTTGGTATATGGGGCAAGGGATTTTTTCCAGGATCTCTCAGATCATACCATGTTTGTCTTCACTTACTTATAAGGCTAATTATACCTCTTTAGTGAAAGTGACCTCACTGGATTATAGCTCTTTCTTTCTCAGACACTGTTGAACTCCTTTAAAAACTGGGTAGTAGCTTGAACAACGTGCAGGCAATGTGGAGATGACTTAAAACTGAACTGAGCCGAGTTTCAAACATCCTCAGAGTCTTCAGATTCGGATCTTGAGAGGTCATTTAGTCTGTCCCCCAACTTTTCCTTTTTTGGGTGGACTGTGCCTTAATCATTTTGCTAAAACAGAATATCCCAATCCATCAGTATTCTACCATTTCCCCATTAGGATATGCTCATTCAGTCTTCACTCTGTTTCAGCTTAAACCCATTTCCATTGAGAGTAAGACAGTGGCAATTTGGGGGAGCCATTTCTCTCCTCTGGCAATTGATCTGTTGCCTTCTTAGCCTTTTCTTCTCCAGATGAAATAATCCTAAATTCCTATGTCTAAGGCTCTCTGTTTGGAAGGATTTTGCTCCTGAGACCAAGTTCTGAACCCACAGCCTTTTCTCATGTCCTTATGATCTTCTTTTAGCAACTTAGCTCCTATCAGGCTTCGGATCTAGCTTTGGGAGAAGAAGCAATCTCCTGAGACTAGACAGCTGACAGAAGGTCCCCGCCTTCATTTTCCCACACCACTCGTTGATTGATTTCATTTGAGGGAGGATTTTCCTAACAAACCCTCTATATGTGGCAAGGTTTCTTCAAACACAGATTTCTTAAGAGGCAGTGCTGACCCATCTCTCAGGGATGCCCTTTAACTTGTCTTGATGAATCATATAGATATATTTAAGCTTAGATGCAGAGGGGCAAAAGAAGGAGATTATCCTCTGTGTGGATGTGGGGGTGGATTGAAGTAGGCCTTCCTTATTCTTTTTATACCATGTAAATCAGGGTCTTAGTACCTCTCAAAGTGCCTAGCACTTATGGGGAGCTAGAATGCAGTAAAATTTTTGGTCTTGTATTTGGTATTGGCACCCATAGGTTCTACACCGAAGACAGCCTGAATATCCCAGGCCTAGCCCTAACAGCTAAGGACAGCACTATCCATTAATTAGTAAACATTTATTAAGTGCCTACTATATGCCAGGCACTGTGCATTATACAAAGTGCTGGGCATACAAAATGAAGCGAAAAATAGTTTCTGCTCTCAAGGAGTTTACAGTGTAGGTTGTTTGTTTTTGGCTCCTTTCCATCTTCTTATTCAAATCCATTCTCCTAGTATTTCTTCCCATCATCACCAGGTACTTCTCATACAAGAGAGAAGAGCTGATGAAGGGAAGGGAAATATGGGGCCCTCTTCTTAATTGCCCCTACCTCCCATTACCCTGTCATTGTCTCACCCAGGACTAGTGAGTATCCCATGCTTTTTAGATCTGTTTCCCCAATCTCCATCTCATGAAACCTTCTGCAGTCCACATCTTACTCCTCTAGAATCCTGCTCACAGCACAAGCTATCATGCAGTGTGCTATAGTAGAAAGACTTGGAGTCAGAAGGATTGTGTTTGAATTATGGCTCTGCCACTTTTTAATTAAGTGATGCTGGGTGAATCACTTACCTTCATAAGGTCATAGATTTAAAGCTTGAAGGGACTTTAGATAGCACCTTGTTCAACCCCCTCATTATTCAGTCGAGGAGACTGTGGCTCAGTGGGATGATGGTATTGCCCAAGGTTATGCAAATAGTCAGTGGCACAGCCAGGATTTAAATTTGGAGTCATTGGGCTCCAAATCTAGTTCCCTTTCTACTATACCCTGTTGTTTTCAGTTTCTTAATTGATAAAATGGAGATAATATTTATAATACTACTTTACAGGCTTGTTCTGTCAAGTGACAATTTATATTTTAACCTGGGGTAGTTGAAAATGTAATTTCTTAACACAAAGGAATGAATCACTAATGGTTAAAATCTCAGGCAGGCTTGTGTGGCAGATATTTTTGGAGGTAGTCTGGCCTTCTTGGCTCCTTCCTAAATCACATGCCCATTTTGTATATGTTTGAGATCAGCCCAGTTGTGATGTAAGATATCCTTTCCAAGGCCTGTTCCTTTCAAAGGTGAACCTTGCTCAGTAGTTCCCATCAGCCACCTTTCTAATTTTGACTACCATGAGCCTCCCACGGTTAGATGCCTTAAGAAAGGGTGGCTCATGAATACTGGAGATGGGGGCTATAGCTTTTACATAAAAGGCAGCTGTTCAGAAAGGAATGGTTTGGACTCAGGAGAAAAGGCTGATGGCAGTTGAGAGATGGTGACTAAACTGTCTGTTTAGTGGAGGTCGTGGCCCATGGAGCTCCCATGGGGATGGACCTGTGGAGTTTTATCCCAAGGAGTGTGTGCTGAATGTCTCCAGAAGTTGCCATAGTAATTGAGTATGTGTGCTTCATGGGAGTGAACCCTCTTGTCCCCTCTCCTCTTTAATCTCTGTAGGATTATCACATAGAAAATAGAGATCTGAACTTCTGTATTTTCATGAAATATGAGATAAGAGGAAATAGGATTTAACTCTAAACTGGGTACACTTGGAAATTTCTGGCCAGTGTGATTTGGAGACTAGATTAAGTTTTGAAGAAGGAAGTGATAGAATCCTCTTTCCCTGGGAACCTGGATGTGAAAAGATTGATTTGGATTGGTTTAAATATAGAGAAGTAGGAGGATGGATAAAGTGACCTTTATGGTTTCTTCCAGATGAAGTTTTTCTGACCCCACGAAAAGATCATAAATTTGTAGGATTATGGATCTAGTATTGAAAGGGACTTCAGAAGTCACTTGTCCAACTCCCTTATTTTACAAGTGAGGAAATTGAAGCCCAGAAAGAGTAAGTGATTTGCTCAAAGTCACACCGGTAATAAGTGGCAGAGCTGGGATTTGAACTCAAGTTTTCTAACTGTAAGTTCAAAACTTTTGATTGTAGCACAGTGAGATGTTCCAAGGTAGGGTTGGGTTAGGGGCCCTTAACCTGGAGTCAGTGAACTCAAAAAACCTTTTTTTGGGGGGATAATCATATTTCACTAAAATTGCTTTCCTTTGTAATCCCATGTATTTTATTTATTTAAAAACCTTCTGAGAAAGGGCTAAAGACTTCACTAGACTGCCAAAGGGTTCCCTGGCACAAAAACAACTCCTGGGGTAGAGAGAAGACCTGCTTCAGGAACATCTTTTGGAAAGAATGAGTGTCTTAAGGCTCGAAAGCATTGGGATTGCTGCACCTATAGTCAGATTGATATCATCTTTCTTTCATCTCTTTCTGCTTTTCTCTGTGGAGAATGTAACTCCTCTGTTATGGTCCAAATCTTTGAGAAAATCCACTTTCTCCAAACCAATGGTGCCATTAGACTCTGAAGGGGTGATTTTACTTTCCCTTCCTGCATTCTCATTGGTGAGTTTACATTCAGTAGAACTTATGCTACTTGAGGGCAGGGAATATTTAATTTCTTAATATCTCAAATACCAAGCATAGTGCTCTGCACACAGTAGGTGCTTCTTAAATGTTTGTTATTTATGGGAGTGCAAAAGATTTGAGCCTCAGGTTTCTTCTGTGTATCACTGAGGGCGTGACTGACCTTGAGGCCATTCAAACCTTTGTCAAAAATCAAACAAGTAGGGGGCAGCTAGGTGGCACAATGGATAGAGCACTGGCCCTGGATTCAGGAGGACCTGAGTTCAAATCCGGCCTCAGCCACTTGATACTTACTAGTTGTGTGACCCTGGACAAGTCACTTAACCCTCATTGCCCCACCAAAAAAAAAAATCAAACAAGTATATGCTGAGGCTCACAATATATCCATCATAGTAGTAGATACCAGGAGCCTGAGAAGATATGTGTGGTAGAGGAGAATAGTGGTCTGACCTCAGTCTTGAAGCTGGGGCTCAATGGTAAAACATTTTTAGAGACCACCCAACAGATGGTATATCTGAAGGGAGAAAGGCAGGGAGATGGTGCCAGAGAGCAATGGTCTGGTATGAATGCCCTGTATTTAGTGGTTTTATTTAAAGGTGAAACTTACTATGATGCTCATGTCTGTCACCCTCTTACTTTGTCCACCATGATGTGTCTTTCTAGTCTTCCACTCTTGGAGGTTTTAGGATATGGTAGCCTAAGTTTTAGAGCACAGGGGAGCATAGCTCTTAACTGGGCTTTTAATGATACCCAGCATGACATTCTATGTATTCTATGTGGGTGCTTTCTAAACATTATTTCAAGATGAGGTAAAGTTGTAAAGCCACCATCTGTCCATTTGGCTCTATTTCAACACTCATATGGGAGAGATGCTTTCTTTTCTTCCTCCTTACCCTTTAGCTGGTGATCATCTCCATCCAGGTCAGTGTTACCAACTCAACCCAGAGACATAACAGCAGTCTTTGCTTTTCCAAAAGTACCTTTAATAAAGCCTGTCAGCATGGCTAGATGGCAAAATACAGTGCAGTTCAGATACATGATAAAGGTTGTCTTGCTCAATTATATAATCTCTTCTATTATAATAATAATAATGATAAAAGAATTGAATAGATTTTTAATGAACTCTTAAAAAATAAAAACTTCTTACAATTCATACTTATATGGGCGGGAGGAAGGGAAGGTTGAAGAAGGGAAAAAGGGTCAGAAGGCAATTTTCCCAAGGACTAAAAAGGTCTGGAGATACCAAGGCACCTTTAGGGACCTACAATGTCCTTCTCTCTTCTACTCTTATAGAAGTTTCTCAAGAGGCCTGAGGATGCAGGTATAGCATTTCTTCATGGTCAGAAGTGTCTCTGGTCATTCCTTTACCATCTCCATTAAATGACAGATGTTAAAAACATCAATGAAGGAACTGACAGGGCAGGGTTGGTATTCCAAATAAATGGTAGGATCAGGTCTATGGTATCTCCTATGGTCCTGGAGAGTAGAGGTATATACTCAGTCATCAGGGTCTTGGCAAATATTCCCATTTCATGCTAAAGATGATGAGCAGATGAGTAAAAACAGAGCTGGAAGTTTGGAGTTCATTTGTTTTCTTGTCAGACCTAGAATGAAGAGAATAGGGAAATCAGTCACAGGAATATTAAGGTCTTTGGCAGGTAGAACAACTGGAATTGTTTGGTGCTGTGATAGAAATGGTTTGGCCTGGAGTCCCCTTGGGGGCAAGGACAGTGTTATTCACACCATACCCATACCTAGGCACAGCACAAACAACTAACATTGATTAATAAGATAATATAATAATTTAATTAATAGGAATTGCAACCTTAGGCAAGATATTTAGCCTGTTTCCTCATCTCTAACATGAGGATTACTTGTTCTCTGTCCATCTTATTGGGACTTTGTAAGGCTCAAATAAAATAATGGAGATGAGAGTGAATTGAAAAAGTATAAAGGGTCATGGAAGTTTTGAGTGCTAATCTTATAAATATATGTACCTTGTAATCTGAGGTGGGAAAGTCTCATGGGTAAAATCACTTTAAGTGGGACCAAGTTTGTTGTTAGCACTTAGTAAAAATCCTAGAAAAACCCCTTCCCTCCAATCTCTGGTGCCATCTATACCAAAAGATACACTACTTACTTTAGTTTGACCACAGACGAAGTGTCATGAGCAGGTTAAATCCTACAGTCTTCAAGAAGATGACACGGAGACCAATCAGAGATAGGTTTATCAAGTTCAAATTTTTGTCTAAAAAACAAAATTGGCATAATGTTACCCATTTTGGCATAAGGTAGCCTATTTTGGGGGTCTGCACCCACACTCTGTTGAGGCCTCATTTCTCTCTAAGGAAGGCCTGAATCTACCAGGCAGTCAGCCCCGTGGTGAGGATTGGCCATGATAACTCTTGGCTTCTCTCTCCTTCTAATTGTGAACCCTACCTTTTGAATAGTCACTCATCTTCTAAACTAAACTATAGGTTGTTAGAGCTGGAAGGGACCTTATAGATCATCTATTTTTAGCCCAATTCTTATTTTACAGGTGAAGAAACTGAGGTCAAGTGATATTCATGAAATCATACAACTAGTAAGTGGAAGAGATGAAACAAACATTCAGTTTTCCAATCCAGGTTTTTTTTTTTTTCTATCATGTAGTGCCTGTCTTCCATTAACCTTCAGACCTGAAGCATTTGTAGATTTAGGAAAACCACTTTGGTTATTTAACTTATGGTAGTTAGGTTGCAAGATGGGTTGATTTAAAGAGCCAACATAACCTGAAGCCAATGCATGGTTCAGGTAGGCAATGAATGATTGAAGGACCTCTCAGTGGAAATAAGTACAGCTGCAAAAAACCAAAACAAAATAAAAACACTGCCCCTCCCTAACAAACAAACAAATAAACAAACAAAACCAAAACTAAGGAGATAATTAGGTCCTTGGTTACTGAAGGGTAATAAGTTTAGTAGTGACTCAGCTGTTCAGTGGTCTGTTATTGTTTAGATTATTCCAATCATATCATTCAAGGGTTTCTCACCTTTGCTAATAAGTAATACACTTTGGCTAACATACAAAAAAAGAGCCCTTAAGTGAATAACTGTTCTAGAAGAGAGAAGAATAAAGACTGGAAGAAGAGTGACCTTTGAAAAATTACTTAATCTCTCTAGTTCTCAGTTTAATTATCTGTAAAAGGAAGGTGTTGGGCTAGATCAGAGGTTCTTTTTGTTTTGTGTCATGGACCCCTTTGGCAGTATAGTGAAGCCTACAGATCCCTTCTCAGAATAATGTTTTTAAAAATCATAATGGAAGGAAATGCTAAATTTTGGTTAAGTGTTAGTGAAAATCAAGATGTATTTTTTTCTCCATGCAAGTTTATCAATCTTCTTTGCATAGGTCCCAGGTTAAGAATGTTTGGATTAGATGACTTCTAAGGTCCCTTCTACCTCTAAGTTTTATGTGATTAGAAAGAAAACAATAGACCACTCTGGGTATAAACTGTTGTACTTTTTCCGCTCACCCATACCTGAGATAGGTCTCTTGGTTCTAGCCCACTCCTGTCCTTCTTAGGGTTACTAGGTGTTTTTTTTTCTTCATCTCCTCCCCAAATTCTGTATTAAGGAAGTTCATAATTTCTGTTACATACCTGTTTCGAAGCTTTGGTTTACATCCTTGACGTTGCATGTGGAACCTGCAATTAGAAACAAACAGAATCACCTTCATGCATCCTCAAGTTGGGTGGTACCTCTGCCCATCCCAAATCATCTATAGAAAATATTTATGGAAAGAATATATATGTACATATGTCATATATATGAATATGCAAAATGTTATAAATATGGAAAATAAATATAGAAAATAGACATAGCACCTTTAGCTCTTGGGAGAAAGACACACATGATGGTCAAGAGCCAGTGTTCTCTATGATTTCTTATGGTTGGCTTATTTTATTTGTTGTTTTGTTTGTTTTTGTTTTTGGATTTTTGGTGGTTTGTTTTTGTTTTTTGCAGAGCAATGAGGGTTAAGTGACTTGCCCAGGGTCACACAGCTGGTGTCTGAGGCCGGATTTGAACTCAGGTCCTCCTGAATCTAGGGCTGGTGCTTTATCCACTGCGCCACCTAGCTACACAGTGGTTGGCTTATTTAATTTATTTTTATTTTTTATTTTATTATTATTATTATTATTTTGGTGAGGCAATTGGGGTTAAGTGACTTGCCCAGGGTCACATAGCTAGTGTCAAGTGTCTGAGGCTGGATTTGAACTCAGGTCCTCCTGAATCCAGAGCTGGTGCTCTATCTACTGTACCACCTAGCTGCCCCTTTTTTTCTTTTTCTTTCTTTCTTTTTTTTTTTTTTTTGGTGTTGGCTTATTTTAGATCAAGATTCCCTCCTACCACTGTACTTCATGTACTCCCCCTGCCCATGGCTCAAAAAGGATTGCCATTGGGCTGGTAGGAATGGAAAATTTACTGACAGCTTGACCTCTCAGTAATAAAGGTACAAGGTAAATGCCCTCTTTACTTGGATCTAAGGCAGAGATCTCCCATAGCAGAGATTATTGGAATGGGAATAGATTTTAGAAGCTGTTTCTCTATACTACAGCCATAGCAGAATCCTGTCAGGATAGAGAGACTCCTTTTCCTAGGGAAGGCTTTATACTGACCTGAAGGTTCAGTCAAATTGACGATGTTTTTCTGGAGGGCATGTGTGCAATTGAAGTCTGGTTTGGTACCCCAGACCACTGTTCCATAGTTCTTAGATTCCATTGTCATCATCTCTAGCACTGTTGGGTCGCTTTTATTTATAGTCGCATTTATGATGGAGTTATCAAAGTCGGTGAAGAGGCAGACTGAAGTGTCCTTTGACTTTGGGCTTTTTAGTTGGTACAAAGCTGGTTCAGGGTCCCTGACAACTGTGAACAGAAAAGACATGGAGTTTAAGAGATGCTACTTTCTCCCCACTTCGTGCACGTTCCTACCCCACATTAACTCTCCACACTGGGATGGAATTGGAATGCCAGAGTCTAAAAAAGGTGAATCTTCCCTGCTCAGAAGATAAATAATAAAGGTCCTGTGGTTAGTTAGACATTACACACTACCTCTCAAGGCTGAAGAAAGAAAGGTCCTATATACAGCAAAATATAGCAGCGCTTTTTGTGGTAACAAATAACTTCAAACAAAATAGAAGTCTATCAATTGGGATAATGTCTAAACAAATCATGGTATATAGTGACATATTCCTTCAATATGAATCAATCAACGAGCATGTATTAAGCGCCTGTTATGTTGCCAGGCAACAAGCCAGGTTCTGGAGAAAAACAATTTATATGATGAACATAGAGAAGCATGGGAAGACTCATATGAACTGCTGTGCAATAGGAAAGAAGCAAAACCAGGAAAAAGGCATCACACAATGAGGAGAACAATGTATGGAATAAAAATACACAGCTGAGTGCTGTACAGTTATAATGATAAAGCTTGACCTCAGGAAGAGATGGGGGCTGGGTTGTGGAACATTAAATATATTGTCAGATGTGTTGATTAGTTTCACTTATATAGATTATCATCCACTATATATTATTATGTAAAGATGCTTTCAAGGATAATGAGTTGGTATTGGAGTTGAAAAGGGGGACGGAAAGCATACTGGGTTGCTTTTGGGAAGTTGTGAACTTTGTTAATGACCCCAAACTCCCTGAAACAGTCCCATTTTTCATTACGAATATTTTACAGGGGTGTGTGTGTGTATGACTGTTAACCCTACAGTTAGAACTAAATGTGTGTATCACTCAGGCTTATCGTGGGTGTGAAGAGCCAACATACTGTAAACACAGAATTACAGAGAAGATCTGAAATAAAGGATGATATAAAGAACATGTTATGGTGAAAACTATGGACTGGCCATGTGCTAGGAGTGATGGATGATTGACGGATGTCCTATTTTCTCCAGAGGCATCTTTGTGATGTCACAAATGGGGTGAACTCATGAGTTATATATCAACACCAATTTGGAATGCCTGTCCTGTCACTAGGAGATTTCTATCACAGTAACTTATTATGGTATATGCCTCATGGTCTTATTATAACATTAAAAAACCTAAGTAATAAAAATAATTTTTCTTTACAATATACTTCTGTGAAATAAGATCTGGGCTCTCTCCACTTATTTCTAGAAATTCTTCAGCATTTCTTTAGATAGTTAGGGTTTTAAGAGATTCTTAACGTGTGTGCTTCACAACTTCCTATGTTTAGAAGAGGAAGTAGAAGTTTGTAGGGAAAAATTTACCCATCCAGGCCACCCAAAGAGTAGAACAGAATTAGGGTTAGATTCTCCTGTGCCCAAAGGCCTCCCACCAAGCCAGCAGCATTGCTTGCTTTTTTTCTACTCAGACCTTCTACCACATACACTAAGCCATTGTGGTCTTGGTTACATAAACATCCTGCAGGACTGAGACCTGCGGAAACCAGCCCTAGGCATAGATGAGGGAAGCTGAGTCAAATGAAAAACAAACTGGAGAATTGACCTTTATTCACAGGGCTGCCCCTACTTGGAGATAAAGTAGGTGGTGGAAAAATCTCCTCTTACAACTTAGACCATTCAGATATTGAAGAATATGTAGCCACATTCTATTACCTGCCCTGAGGATTATTGTGAGGAAAGTCTGTAAGCTTTAAGGCATTTTATATATATCCATGTGAGTTTTTATTACCATTACTCATTAAATCTGCTCTTTTCCAAGTAAACACCCCCACTTCCTGAAGTAACAGGGTTTGTTGAACTTGGAAAAGACGGTGTTAGGGGGAAACCCTCTATCTGCACTAATAAATTAAGAAGAGAATAGAAAAAAGGGGAAGATTTTGAGTTCATTAGAGAGGATTGGTAAGCATGTGAATGGATTATGAGGGGAGCCTATCTAACTACTTTCCCTTGTGGCTTTTAAATGTAGGCTGGATTCTCCTCTGTATAGCATGGTTATAGGATGTTAGTGCCCAGAGAATGGGGAATGGTCTGGATGGCTAGTCTTTCCTAAACTATGAGCAAAGGAACTTGCTCCAAACATCCTCAAGTCCTCCTGCAAATGAAGGAGACAGAGTGAGGCAGAACTCATTACAGGATTTACTTGTTGGCATCTTAATTTTCTTTAGGCCCTAGGTAGGCATGGGGTAATTTGGAAGACTTCTTTCAGCAGCTCCCTAAGCAGCCACTTAGTGTACTAAGCAATTCAGAAGCTTCTAGAGTTGTGTGGCAGCCAGCCCAGGCCCAAATCACATGGTTTAAGCCTCACCTTTTGCTCTCTGTGCTGGAGGCATGTGGGCTAATGGGCCAGCCCTTTATCTCTCTGTTCCTCCCCACATCTGCCCGCTGCTCATTTGGGCATGTGGTAAAATGAGGGCTTGGCTCAGGGCTGGGGAAATTTTAGGGTGTTCCGAGTTGTTGCTGCTCCAAAATGGTTAGTACAGTAAGTACTAACTCCTCAAACTAGTTCCCATTTTTCAGTTTACAGATTCCATTCCCCTCTTTACCTTGTTCCAGAACTCCAAATCAGTCCATCTATATGCAAGACAGTATACTAAGTGATGGTGATAGAAGGATGAGGAATGTTTATACATAATTGTTTGCATATTTTCTCTTCTGTTCTCCACCATTAGTTTATAAGCTCCTCGAGGGCAGGGGCTATAGTTGTCTTTCTTTGTATACCATTCCCCCCCCCCCCATGCCCAATGCTTAAAGTGCTTGGCACGTATTTGATGCTTAGTTAATGCTTGTCGACTTGACCTTCAAATATCTCACAACTTAAAATGGGCAATACAGAATATACTAAGCTAGATATACTATAAAGAAAGCAAGAAGAGATTCAGACTAAGGGCCCTAAGAAAACAGGGTGATGGAGAAAACACTTTCTTTTATTTATTTATTTTTGGTGAGGCAATTGGGGTTAAGTGACTTGCCCAGGGTCACACAGCTAGTACGTGTTAAGTGTCTGAGGCCAGATTTGAACTCAGGTCCTCTTGACTTCATAGCTGGTGCTCTATCCACTGGGCCACCTAGCTGCCCTGAGAAAACACTTTCAATTGGTTGAATGTGAAATCCAAACAGTTCTTTGCACTACTTAATTTTGCACAAGAGCTAAATAAACATTGTGAATACTGTAGATGTTGGCATGGCTATACATTTCTCAGCAGGGGGGTTTACCTAATCTAAGTCCCAATCTACTACCAACTACAAATGACCAAAAAGCCATAAAAGATCTTGGGCAAATAGCAGGTGTCTGAGTGTTCTATAGCTCACATAGTATTTATGGTATGTATAAATATATTTATGCAGGCCTAGGAACCCAGAAATCTGAGTTAACAACATTGGCCATGGGCCTAGACCAAGTTTGTATTCTTAGTAGAGATCTTATAGCTTACATAGGATCCTAGGATATGGAACTGTTTGGGGTTTAAATGATCAACTGGTCAAACTCCTCATTTTACAGGATTGAGAAATTGAAGCCAGGATTGGTGAAATAACTTGCTTAAAATAATACAAGCAATAAGTAAGTGGTGAAAATGGGATTTGAACTTGTCTTACAATTCCAAATCTAGAACTTTTCCTACTATATCATGCTATCTTGACTCACTCATTACAATTGTACTAATGGTCAGTAGATCCTTGGATGAGAAATGAAGATTAGCTTTCATTACAGTCATTACATTTACCACATAAAAGTTGGCTATTGGATCTCCCACCTACCACTTCCCATATCTCTATTGCAGAAACTCCCAGGTACCCACTCTATTAAATAATAGGCTAGCTTTCCAAAGAAAAGGAGATCAGTACCTGTAAATGGGCTCCACCCTAGGAGATCTCAGCTTCAGGCTGGCACTGTGTTTTTAACTCTGGCTCTGGCTGCTTCTCTTATTCCTGCCTGGAGAGTTTTGGCTTTGGACTCCCCTGTTCACATCAAGACATTGGTGCTCCTATTTTCTCCACCCTTGGGATTTCTAAGGAAGTCAGCTTCTCTGCCTAGCTTTCTAAGTCTACTATTATTTTGCTCTATTCAACATTATTTTCAATATTCTCTCTACATACTTTTTGTCCCCACCAAGAAAATCATACCATTCCCACCTCCATTTTCCATGCTTGTGCTATTTAGCCTAGAATGCTCTTCTTTCCACCACCCATCTGTCATGGCTCAGCTCAGATTCCACTGCTTCCAAGAAAGCTTCATCCTTAGCCTTCCTACTGGACTGACAAAATATTTTAACAATATATTGTAACCTTACTATTCTATGTGTATTAGTTTTGGCTCAGCTGAAAGTTCCTTGAGGGAGGGAACCATGTCTGATAATTTAAAAAAAGAATCCCCCATAGTACCTAGTATAAGGTTAGGCAAATAGTAGGTATTAAATAAATACCACTCTATTGAGGTCATTTTTGTATGCCTGAGAAAGAGTTATTTGTGGCAAATCTAGTCAGCAGTTAGCATTGCTACTAGTACTATTGGCCATTTCAAAGGTTACCCTCACAGCAGACACTTGAATTCCCTAGTCCCCTCCTTAAAACTTCCACCACTGAACACATGAATGGTCATTATACTTTAGAGCCAGGCTATCAGCATCTCATCTTTGAGAGCAGGAATTTTTTCCTTCTCTTTTTTCCCCTTCCCAGTGCTTAGTACAGTGTCTGGTATATTAGAGGTACTTAATAAATGCTTGCTGATTGATATTGACTTGTGGGTTTGGATATGCTGACAGCTTACCCAATTAGTACAGTGCATTTTGAATCGGGGCACTGGGATTCCAATCCTGACAACTATTTAATACATGCATGACCTTTGACAATTGACCAGTCAATAAGTATTAAGTGCCTATGTTTTGCCTTTCTTTGTATTTGCCATGCTAAGTAGAGTGCCTAGGATCAATTACATGCTAAATAAACTTGTTGACTGACTAGGTATCACTGTGCTAGCTGCTGGAGATACAAAAACCAAAACCAATTGATCCTTACCCTCAACCTCTCACGGCCATTTCCTAATCTAAAAAATGAGTGTACTGGACTACATAGCCTTTACAGGACATCTTTTGATCCCTTCTAGGTCTAAATCCCATAATTCCCTTGAGAAGAATAACTCACCAGATATGACAGTCAATTGGGAGCCTTTCCCAAATGTGAGCTTACTCCTCCAGTATTTACACCACCAGTGACAGCATTACAGAAAACCACTGGTCCCATATATTTCTTTCTTTCTTTTTTTTTGGTGAGGCAATTGGGGTTAAGTGACTTGCCCAGGGTCACATAGCTATTAAGTGTCAAGTGTCTGAGGCCAGATTTGAACTCAGGTCCTCCTGAATCCAGGGCCGGTGCTCTATCCACCGCACCACCTAGCTGCCCCCATATATTTCTTAACAGAGGTTAAGAAGTGGTAACTAGAGTGATTACTATTCCATTTTCAGTCTTTCCTCTCCTAGAGATGATAGCTGCTCTTCCTCTTCTCTGTCATACCACAGAAATACTTGTAAATCCATATTTTTTCTTTTTTTTAGTGAGGCAATTGGGGTTAAGTGACTTGCCCAGGGTCACACAGCTAGTAAGTGTTAAGTGTCTGAGGCCGGATTTGAACTCAGGTACTCCTGACTCCAGGGCTGGTGCTCTATCCACTGCGCCATCATAAATCTTTAATTTTGAAGGTATTTCTGGTACAAGGTAGAGCAATCCAAAATTTTCCCCCAAGGTATCCAGAGAGTGACTCTCCTTTATTTTTACCATTTATATTCCTAATATCCAGCCTGAGGATAGAGCTTCTCTACTCTCAAACACTGAATTCTACTCTAGGAAAATTTTGGGAAGAAACATACACTAAGATCTTGCAGTTGTTAGCCTCATATAATCTAGTACTATAGAAAAGAAGGAAACCCATCATCTCTGGCATAGAAGGATTGATTACCATTATTTTCCCTTGCCCCAGCCTACTCACTCACTTGGGCAGATGCTCAACCTGGTCCCCAATCCAAATACCAGAATGCCGCCACCTCCTGCTAAGTTCTCACAGTAGGGGAGGTCTTTGCAATAATCTTCACAATGATACTCACTGCTAATGGAGTTACTCTCAAGAACCACTTTCAAACACTTGGGATCCTTTATTGCCTGACTCTCTTCCTCTCTTAAGAAACATCTTCTCCTGAGAAGTTTAGTGTTAAGGAGATTGGGGATGGGGGGAAAGAGAAGAACAATAGTGGTATTATCATAGCAGTGACCAAGCCTTGAAAAGTTCATTCAGATTTAGTGTATCCTCTGTCCCTCCTCCCCAATGCTGGGATCAGAATCATCCTCATTAGAGTGTCTATAATCTAGGCTTTACTGCTTACTGTTGACCTTGGGCAGGTTACTAAAGTTTTTCAGAGATATACATTTCCCCACCTGTAAAAAGAGGGAGTTAAGCTGAAAATGACTCCTCCTCCTTCTTCTTTTTTTTTTTTTTGGCAAGGCAATGAGAGTTAAGTGACTTGCCCAGGGTCACACAGCTTGTAAGTGTCAAGTGTCTGAGGCCAGATTTGATTTGATTAGGTCCTTCTGAATCCAGGGCCAGTGCTTTATCCACTGTGCCACCTAGCTGCCCCCTGGCTTTGACTTCTAAGGTTCCTATGAACACTGTTGCAGTCAAATGATTATCACACTGAAAATAGGAATCATGTTAAACATGCTTATTAATGCCAGGGAATTTAGCTACTCTCTTGCAATGAGTGAATTTATATTTGCCCATTAACTCACCTCTTATCCCCAAAGTATTTAGATAATTTCTAGAATATTCATATTACCTGATGCTGATATCATTGACTTTATTCTAAATCACAGAACATCTGGGATCCTTTTTATATATCCATAAATCAAGGATATAATCTAGGGTCTGTGAACTTTTTAAAAAAATATTATGATTGCCATATTTCAATATAATTGGTTTCTTTTATAATATCATGTAGTTTAATTTATGTATTTAAAAACATTATTCTGAAACAGGATCTGTAAACTTCACCAGATTGCCAAAGGGGTCCATGACATATGAAAAGGTTAAGAATCCCTGACATAAATTGTCCTGTTTTCATTCCTATTTGCTTGGTTTACTACTGGTGCCTCTTAGTGAAGTCATTTAAATTGGGGAATCTCCTAAAACTGGAAAATGACTGGTTCTCATTTGTCATAAATCACTATCTGGTTTTCCTTTTAGTTCCTGCCTGGTCATTTGTATCATACTTACAGGACTGTATAGTCAGCCTGGTCCCTACTCCAAAGGTCAGTTTAGCATAGCCTTCAGGATGGGCACAGCAGGTAACAGTTTTACATGTACTCTTTTCATTTCCCTATTAGCCTAGATGGGTGTGGGAAAGGACATTCTCTGCTCCACTTTCTACCTCCAGCCTCTAGGATATCAATGGATCTCAAAAAATAATCTTCCCTTTGGCTATTGCAGCAGAGAGAATTTAGATATGATGCCAGGAAGGACTTTCAAGCTGCTAGAAACCTATAGGCCTATAAATTATTAGAGACAGAAATGACTTTTAGAGGTCATTGAATCTATTTCCCTGGAGAGGACTCTTCAAAATAAGAATAGGCATCCATCTGGAATTATATAAATCCTTGGAGGCAGGAGAATGGAGGATCAGGGTGGGATGTCTTGTGTAGTTTCTAGAATCCCTTACTGCATTTCATTTATCCATTCATATATTTATTAACCACTTGTTCAGTGTAATGCAGCATTCTACGGACCTCTCTTCACCTCACCAACTCAGAGAAATAACTAGAAAAAACATTGGACCAAGATTCAGGAGATCTGGGTTATTGTCCTTATTTAGTTACTAATTTAGTTACTGTGGCACTTTGGGCAAATTATTTAAACTCTCTAGGACTCAGTTTCCTCATCTATAAGACAAGAAAGTTTGATCAGATAACCTCTAAAGGTCTGTAATTCTAAGAAACATTAAAAAAATTATGCTTTGCGCATAGTTGAATATTTGTTGAACCAATATTTGTTGAATTGAATTGATCATCAGTGTTTCTTCCTAATCATCATGATTCTATTCAATCTATTCAATCAAATCACTGAACACTCAAGACTGCTGTGTGGCAAGTGCTCAGAGCACATCTTCAGTAATTGCTTGCAAGCAGATATTGATGCAGACAAAAATTGTTCAAAGCAGATACTGATGCAGACAATTACATGCAGCTCATGCAGAACCCAGACACTCAACTTTTCAGTCTACTTACTAGGAACAATGACCACTTTGCTGCCTTTCCCAAAAATAAGTTTGGAGTTTCCTTCAGTTTCCCACTATGGAATCATACATTGCAAAAACTATTGCTCTTAAGCTCTAACATTAAAAGGAGAAAAGGTCCATTGGTGAGATGTGAAAATATGCATGGTTTTTGAAATTCTACTAGTTAATATTCCATTTATCTTTTTGGTCTTTGGAGGAGGGATGGATGCTTACATTTGGAATTAGACCCCTTTTGGCTAAAGGGTTGTGATACCTTCTTTGCTGCCTTACTAGCATGGCCATTGGATTTCTGATGGTCAGGAATCTCCAAATTGTATCTACAATTGCTTACCTTTATTTGGTATTTTATTTTATTTTTTTGTTTTTGTTTTTGTTTTTTTAGTGAGGCAGTTGGGGTTAAGTGACTTGCCCAGGGTCACACAGCTAGTAAGTGTTAAGTGTCTGAGGCCGTATTTGAACTCAGGTACTCCTGACTCCAGGGCCGGTGCTCTATCCACTGTGCCACCTAGCTGCCCCCTTTATTTGGTATTTTAAAATTTACAAAGCACTTTCCTTTCCTCACAACAATCCTGTGATGTAGGTATTGCAAGTTATTATCCTTATTTTGTAGAAAAGGAAACTGAGGCTCAGAGAGATTAAATGACTAGCCCAGGATGATACAACTGCTAAAGGATGGAGTCAAGAATCAGATTTAGGTCTTAAGCACTCTTTTCATTACATGCCCTAAGATCCTGAAATGACATGATTGATGAGCACCACAAATCCAGAACAAGGAAAGGAAAGGGATGGTTTTTTGGACTATAAGAGTCTTACAATGAAAACAAGGTGACATGGAGAAGTGCAGAGGAAGACTACACTTTGAGAGATGGGATTCCAACCAGTTCTTTAGAATCTTAAAGGAAAAAGATTCTCTCACTGTTAGGGATTACTTTCAAAAGTTTAATGTAAGTTACTCTTGATGCAGTGAAAACTCCCATTTTGATCTTAATTTAGATGGCAGACATATGTAATGTCTTCTATATAGTTTAATGCTATGATTTCATTGCAATGAGTGTTCTTTCCACTGATACAGGTCTCAACCCTTCTATAACTATGGTATTCAACCACTGGCCAAGTTCTTGCAGATCATCACTCTGTGGCCAAAATGGTAATAAATCTCTTTGAGGGGCAGCTAGATGGCACAGTGGATAGAGCACTGGCCTTGGAGTCAGGAAGACCTGAGTTCAAATCCGGCCTCAGACACTAACCCCAATTGCCTCACCAAAAAAATAAAAAAATAAATCTCTTTGAACTTAGGCTAGTTTTGAGGCAACAGCTGTACAGCCCATCATTCAGGGACATACTCAATGTCTTTCCTCCTTGCTAAAGACCTACTAGAACTTGTGCTATGTTGGCACAGTCTTTGAGAACCCATTGTCACTTCTATACTGTAATATGACACCAGGGCAGGACTTTGGTGGAGGAATTGAGCATTACAAAATATTTCAAAAGGTGGTCCTCTGAGCTGTGAATTCACCATTATGGTTATAATATTTATAAAATGTTTAGCACAGCATATAGTAGGCACTTAATAAATGATTGTTTCCTTCCTTCCCTCTTCTGCTAATTCAGATCACAACTCCTCCACATCTTAGTCATTCATTTCATGAGTTGACATGGCCAAGCTTTCTCATGATAAGCCTTTCCAAATTTCCTTTTGAGAACTGTCTGGGTCATTTGAGAACCATTTGGATGATGCTATGGCCATCATCAGAGTAAGACTTCCATTGTAACATACGTTAGTGTAGGCCCCAATGGAAAATAACTCTCCAAGTGTTTTTGTTCAGTTTTAAAGTGCCTCCAGCCTTTTCTTCTTTAGGCTAAGAACTCATGCCACTTCTTTGTTCATATTTTCTCATAGTCCCATTTTCTAGTCTCTTTATTTAAAAAAATAAGATTTCTACATTTCTCGTTAGATATGGAATTCTAATCTAGATTTCGTGTTTTTGTGAATGTCTGAAAAAAACTCAGGAACCTTGAGGAGCTTACTTATCTCCTTTAATGACAACCAGATGGTGCCAAATAAATCTCAGATTCATAGCCCTATTTTGTCTCTGCAAAAAACCTTTTGTCTCAAATGGCCATAGATGACAAGTCATCAATATATTATCGCAATGCTGATTCCCTTCACCACAGTTTTCTCTTTCCTCTATTCTCCTCCCCTAACCATAATCACACATTACTGTTAGAAAACAGTCTTCTTAGGCATAGTGCAGTAAACAGAATCAGGAGAACAATTTGCATGATTGCTACCATTGTAAAGAGGAGAGCAACATTAAAAGATTTCAGAAACCTTGCCAACAAATTGACCTGTCATGACTTCAGGAAACTGATGGTGAAGCAGCCTTCTGCTCCTAATCATCAGAGATGTGTTGGACTGGAGTGTGGAATGAAGCACACATTTCCAGATGTGGCCAGTGTTGGTTTGGTTTATCTGACTGCTTATTCATTATAAGGGGGAGTTTCTGTTAGGGATGGGCTGAATCTGTGAGAAGTGACAGTGGCATAGAATAAGAAAAGGATATTGATAAAGCAGTAAACACAACAACAAAAGAACAGCATTTACTCTTTAAACTAGTGACTGAGTAGTCAGACCTCACCTATTCAAGTTTCATGATTAACTATAAAAAATGAGCAAATGAAGTAGAAACTTAGACTTAAGAATCTATGAGAACAAACTAGGATTCCCTAGATCTTTGACCAAAGTAGAAGATACTTACGTGGATGGATTTGGAGCCTGGTCCCACTCCCCCAAATGAGATTTCTAGCTCCAGTGTTTGCACTTTGGTTCAAAGCATTACAAAATTACCTGTACCTTATATCACAAGATGGCTTCCTAAGCCCATCTTCTAAGTTCACTATCACATCTCATATACAAACCTATTTCATGGTTGCTCTGTTCATAAAACTTTATTTTCTATGTCACTCTAATCATAACAACAAAGCCTCCTAAATCCCCTTTCCCTCATTACACCAATCTCTTCCTTAAATGACTAAAATGTAATTTTTATCCCAGATACAAAAGAGACTGTAGAAATGGTGCTATAGTCACCAGAGGCAAGGAGGCTCATTGCAGGGATAGAAAAAGGAAACCTAGATCCATTTTCCCTTGAGTCAAGGCATCTGTCTCTATAGGATTTTACAGGCATAGTCTAGGGAGATATCTACTTATAAAATGAAAAGGAAGAAAGCCGAAGGGTCTGGAGGCCACAGAGGTGTGGTGGCAAATGTTGAACTTCATTGCTTGAGGAAGTTTCTTTTTCAAAGGCTAAACCTTGGAAAATGGCCTCATTGCCTGGAGACATGCTCAGAAACCAGTAGACAAAACCCCTTCCCAATACACTCCCAATAAGTTCATTAGATCAGCTTCTCAGCATGAAAGACACAAGCAAACAGCCCCTACACTACACAAAAGTCCTTTATCGGTGGAAAGGAACTTGTCATAGATCTCAGAGGGCTCATTTCATAATCCTCTCTTTGTCTGGAGAGTTTCCTTTATCGTTTCTCTAAAATTCACATGGATAGATGAATCTAGTTTCTCCTCCACGTAGGAGAATGTAGCTTCTGTTAGATCTACATCCTAAAGGCAGTGTTTGCAATAAGCCACCTCACACCACAATATTTATTCTTTTATATTCTCTCTCCATCTTTCTGTCTCTGCCTACCTTTGCCTCTCTATCTCTTTGTCCTTCTCTCCATCCCCCCCCAATAACTTCATCCTCTAATTTCTTAATTCCCCCTTCCCTACTGCTTACAATCTGGATTGAATAAAGATGACCCACAGGGCTAGGCTTACCAACTCATCCAGATTTCAAGAGTGCCACCTAGAATTATCTCAGTTGCTCCCAACTTCATTGCAAAAGCATTTTTTCTTTCTGGGTTTTTGGGGAGCAGAGCTGGGTCGGTTGGACAGGGTACATTACTCCTCCATCCTCATTCTTCCGAGAGCAGAGGAATAAAAGGAAACACAACTCCTGAAAATATCTGGAATGTAAAATATTTAGATGGCATGCTGTCATAGAACTGAGAGACTGGGGGCCTTAGTACGCAGAGGAAACAATAATTTAGGAAAATTATCCAAGGGTCCTCAGAATGGGCTGAGAACCAATATTTGAAAGTCATAGTTTGCCAACTGAGAACGCTCAGTTTCCTGGCCCTTTGTTATCTCATTTTGATTTGTCAGATAAATAAGACAAATGGGGCTAGTGAAAACAACATTAGATTTGGAATTAGAGGACTTGGGTTTGAGCCCTGGCTCTGTTATTTACCACTGGCGTGATTTTGGGAAAGTTACTTCACCTCTTTGGGCCTCAGGGTCCTCTATAAAATGAGGATATTGGACTTGATCTGTAAGGCCCGTCTAAATCTGTTAATCCTGTGTGATTTGTCCACAGTCATTAGTGAGCGACTGGGCTGGACAGAATCCCAGGTCTTTGTTCTCTACACTACAGTGTTCTCAACATCTTGTCTGCTTCAATGGCTCTGTGAAGGTCACTACTTTCAGACTACTCCTTAGTTGCTTGGAACTCAAGAACGAAATACAGTTATTTCTTTTTCTATATTAGTGACTCTGCATCCTATTTGTAAGTCAGTGTTCAGAGAAGTCCAAGAGATTTTCTGATTTCCCAGCTTCATACTCAGATACATACAGGGTCTTAAATTGTAGTCAGTTTTTAAAGGATTACAAACCTCACATGAAAGATCAGAGATGCTGCAAAAAGATATGGGAGAGCAGGGATAGGAAAAAATAAGGGACAGGTGGCACAAAGTCTGGTATTGGTACAAGGCGTGGGGTAAATTAGAACAAGAGCTCCCATACTTACTTGGCAGCACTGTCACTTGGGTTCCCTTTCCAAAAACATTTGGGCTGTTTCCATAGCTCACACTCTGGGTTACTGTCTTACAAAAAGGCTAAGGTACCACCCACTATATGATAGGTTGGGATATGTTAAGCTGTATCAAGAGTTTTACCTCTTTGCCACACCCCAAAAGCAGGAAAAACTGATCCAGATGACAAAAGGACTGTTTTTAATGCTGGCTGCTATTTTTTCTTATTATGGTTTCTATCTGCCCATAAATGTAGTCTCTGAATATTTCCTGGAAGTCCAAAATTTTGTCAAAACACCATAGAGAAAATTCACTATGTCTTCCCAGAGATAACTTGTAAGACCATACTAACTTTCCTGGCTTCACTCCTGAGTATCTGTTATCCCTCCTATTAATTTAGAAAGTGATCTTCTCGAGTATAAGGACTGTCTCACTTTTTAAATTTTTGTGTCCAGGGCTTAGGATAGTGTCTGGTTTATAGATGCTTTTTTATTCATTCAGGGTGAGGCATATCTATATAAATATGGACAGAAATGCTGCCATTGATCTGTTTCATCTCTATCATTTTGGTGAAGAAGGCATCATTTTTTTCATTCAGACATTTCTTACTTTGCCAGGGCTGAGGCAGAGTGAGAATGTTTTCAGCATCTTAGACCAAGACATAAAATAAAAACACAAGTATAGCATGACTTGGAGACAATGTGTCCTTTCTATATCTGAATAAGATTCTTGGGTGACTCATTGGTGATTCATTCATGTACTTCTTGTTGTTTCATTTACTAAGGTGGTCCCCTACCCCCTATATTGGAAGGACATCTTAGGAGAGGATACTGGTCTTTCGGTTCTATTTAGGAAATTTAGTAAATCAAACTATTTTCATTCGGTGCCCAAGGAAGAATGGACAGGCAAGAGATAATGTACATAAAATACTTTGAAAAACTGTAAAAGTATTATGAGAATATACATCACTGTACAATATGCTATAAGGCATATATATATACATATTATATATATACATACATACATATATGTATGTATATATATATATATATATATATATATATTGCCTCTTCCATGTGGACATGACCCTTTACAAAATGATAACCTGAAACTTTGTCCAGTGACTGAATTTTTGTCACATTATAATAGTCTAGGTTAGTTAATAGATAAAATATGAAGAAAGGCAAAAAACAGGTTCTGCTTATAAGGAATTTCTAGTCTAATGGGGAAGACAACATGCAAATAACTATCTACAAACAAGATATAGACAGAATAAATTGGAGATAATCAGTAATGAAAAAGCACCATTTCTTTTTTAGTTATTACAATAATCGGACCCAATTGTTACATGTAATACTAAATCTGGAAAATAAGTCTATCTCCCAGAATGTCTGTGAAGACTTACTATATTTTACCTCGATTTAACCTGAATGCCCTGACCAATAGTATTATTGAATATATCAAATTATCAGTTCCAATTTATTTCCTCTTTTAAATAACATCTTACTCTTTATTAGGAAATATGTTCCCCCTTAAGCAAAATAAAGTCAGGTTATCTCACAGAACTTACTTGCTTCAACATTCAGCCTAGTTCCTTTTCCAAAAGAGGCTTTAAAGTTTCCTGTGCTTCCCACAGTGATTTTTACTGCAACAAAATGGGCAATTTCATCCCTTCCTTTCTACTTATACACCACAGCTAGGGAGCTGGCCCTTTTATGGGAAGTAAGGTTTGAGAGAAGAAACTATTAATAAGTAGCATCTTTTAAACATTTCCTTTGTGAGATATATTTAGTTTTTTGGTGAGGTCTGCAGTATCCTATTAACATATGTCCTTTGTTTATTCCCTTCTTGTTCCTTTCTCAGTCAGGATTTTTTGTGCTCTCTCTAGATTAGCTATCAAAGTCATATCCCTCATATCATCTACCCTCTTAATCTATATTTTTCATGGCTAGGGCTTTTTTCTTTTAAATAGCATTGTATTTTTTCCAATTACATGTAAAACAATTTTTAACATTCATTTTAAAAATAAAATTTTGAGTTCTAAATTGTCTTCCTCCCTCTCTTCCTCCCCTCCCTCTTCCCTAAGAGGCTAGAGCTTTCAATGCTGGAGGCCCCCAGTCTCCAAATAAGCCACTGCTCCACCTCAGGATGGTCAGGACCTCTGGTCTATGATTATGAATATTTTCCTTCCTTGGATCTATGCAAAGAAATGGGATGTATATGATGTACTCACTGGATGACACCAACAGACGTGTCCCTCTCCCGAAGGTCAGTCTTCCCGTGCCATCATTCTCACTGTGTCACAAGATCTTACAGAAACTCCTTCAAGGTGCAGGAGCATTTTTGGTTCCCTAGATATAGCTCTAAAGAGGGCCAGTTATTTGAGTTTCATCTTTGATTCAAGGGATGCAAATTTGAATAGAAAAATGATAAAGGCTATAACTATAGCAGTTGCACAAGCAAGTTCTACACGGCTCAAGGCATAGGAAAGACTGATTTTTGGGAGAGGGACACAGAAAAAGGGATATAGCCCTTGTTCTACAGGGGTCCTTTAGAAATACTAGAGGCACAGGACCACATTTTCAGTGATCTTATTGATGAAAAAGCTAAGGATAGATTAAAAATAATTCAGATACAGTATGTACATTCAAAATTTGCAAGATTTGCCGACAGTTTTTATCTCATTTGATTTGCCTAACAAGGTAGGTAGTGCAAGTGGTATAAGTGGAAAAAAGCACTGTTTTTGGATTCCAAGGTCTTGGGTTCAAATTCCAATTGTTTGCCTCAGTTTCTTCATTTGTAAATGTGGGCACTTGCCTAAATGGCTTCTGAGGCCTCTTATAGATCTATGATCCTATGATATATTTATTATTAAACCCATTTTACAAATGGGTAAACTAAAACCAACAGAGGCAAAATGATCACATGATTTACCCAAGGTCACACAGCTATTAATTGTCAGGGTCATAACTGGGACATAGTATGTGCCACGCATTGTGCTGGTCACTGGGGAATATAAAACCAAAAATCTTCAGTAAGATTCTTTTTAATTAGGATATTTCCTTTGCTTTGGGATATGGCACCCACTTATCTAGGAAATATCTTTCAAGTCCCTTGTCTTGAGTGATAGAAACACTGGGAAAACTTTGAGGCAAATTATTTGTTGGTTATAGACCTTAAAACCATGTCACCTGTTAGCTGCATGAGTTTGGGCAAGCCATTTATCCTCTAAGGGCCTCAATTTATTCATCTTTAAAATGTTTTTTTTTTTTTTTTAGGAAATGCTCTCTATAGCTCCTTCTAACTCTAAACTATGATTGTATGATTTATAATCCTAAAGGAGCTTTGAAATCATCTAATCTGAATTTACCCTTTATAGATTAAAAAAAGGAAGCTCAGAGAGTTTAAGTAATTTTCCTAATATCTCACAGCTTTCTAACAGTAGAACTGGGACCTCAAACTCAAGTCCAATTCCCAGTCAGTTTCCCATTCTGCAGTGTCACCACATTTCATCCTGGAGGGCTTAAGAAAATGCAACATCTCCCCCCTTCCACTCTAATTTTGCTTCTCTCACCCTTCCTTCCCAGCTTTTTTCTCATCAGAAATAGACATGATCTAATGGACGATGGCTATCACAATGATCAGCTTCTACAGTCATCTCCCCTGGGGCTCAGCTCTATTTTTATTTGCAGGTTTCTAGTTAAGGAACTTCCCTCAGAACCTCTTGAGAAAAAGCACCGCAGTTTGATAATGTCCACCTCCCAAAGAAGATAATGTCTGGAGATTTATCTTATTTTTTTCCTCATCTCATATTTTTGGTGTCACCATTCTTAGTAACTCAGTGAGGTTCAAAGGAAAACTTTCTATAAGCCTGAAAGGGCTTTATAAATGTGAGTTATTATAATGTAATTATTTCATTAAAACATAATGACAACTTTCTTCTCCCCCAAATCCCATTCTATCCATCTCACTATGATACTTACTGGGTTTCACTCTCAGTTGTGTCCCTGTCCCAAAGCTGAGTTTGGTTCCTCCTCCCCCATAAGACACACAGTGATTTATGCCATGTGATAAACCCTCTGCCTGGTACCTTATCCAGTTTCCTGATTTTGCTGCACTTTCCCCTCTCCCCTTGGAATTTAGGGAATATTAAAGACTCAAAATTGGAATTATTTGCCTGATTTGCACAGATGAAGAAAAAATGTCTTTCTCCTGACCACCCACAATCAAATAATCGATATTGCCTTTATATGCTCCCTGAATTTACTGAATAATTCAGTTATAATTTCAGCTCACACTGATAATGGAGACCTGACTTTCGTGGTTTGATTATCCTCCTCTGTGAAAGGAGACCTCGTGGCTTATATGGAACAGATCATCCCCATCTCCAGTTAACAGGAGGCCAGGAAGGGATAGAAGGAAGATAATGACTAGGGGAGGTTGTGATCCAGATAATAGACATCAAACACTCGACTTGAATTTTTCTGGCTGTTTCAGATAAAATAGTTTGATGCCTCAATTATCCTGGTTCAGGGTTTCTGACCCATTTTAACTTGGCCAAAGAGACCTGGTCCTATTGGCTTTTCTGTACCTTCACATGGCCACTTTAAAAATCTCAATGTCACATTTAAGGGAAATGGCAACCAATTCTGTCAAACTTCAAGACAAACAGAGGTCTGGATCTCACCTGGAGAGATCAAGAGTTTGGTTCCCTTTCCAAAGATGAGTGTGTTAAATCCAAAGTTCACACTGTGAATCAATACCTTACAAAATGGCCCTGGATATATGTAGCAACTGAGCGATGTGACAGGAAACCGAGGGAGTTGGATTAGATAAGTCTCTAAGGTCCCTTTCCAAATCCTAGGAACTAATTAGGCTGAAATTCCATCCCAGAGAAAGCCTTGGGACCCCATGTGATTTGAGGCATTTAGTTTGAGGGGGATAAAACTAGGAAAGGGGCTGAGAGGAAGATCTTGCTCTGGGTCTTACTTGAATAGAATTTTAGCTATGGGGTAAGCAGTATGGTGTAATAGCAAAAACATTAGACTTGGAATCAAAAGATGTGGATTAAAGTGCCCGCTCTACTAAATCATAACCCCATATCCTAAGTTAAATTATAATCTTTCTGAGCCTCAGTTTCCTCATCAATAAAATGGAAACAGTAATACTTTGATTCTTTACCTTACAAGGATGTGGCAAGGATCAAGAGATAAATGCAAAGTATTATGATTACTAGCAAGAAGCAGTTTGACATGATGGCTATGAGGTGGGCCTTGGAGTCAAGAAGAGCAGGGTTCAAGATTTGCCTCTGGAACATACCAGCTGGGTGATGGTGAACCAATAAGCTAACCTCTCACTGCCCCTGGAAAGTCTCTAAAACTATAGAATTCATATAAGTAGTCTATATTTACGGGTGGAAGTTGTTTTTATACTTGGGGGTTGCCTACCCTGATGAAATAAATTATAGGTCTACACCACGGTTTCTGAAATTTTTTCCACTTGTGACTCCTTTTTGCCTGAGAAATTTTTACACAACCCCAGGTATATAGGTATGTAAAATTGGTATGATGTAACCTTTTTCTGTTGCCAAATTTTTTGCTACCCCTACATTCAGTTATGTGACCCCATATGGGGTCACAACCCATAGTTAAGAAGCTTTGGTCTAGACCATCCCCACCAAAAATTCAAAGCAATACAAATGCTTATGCTGCAGCCAGACTTCAAACCTCCATACCAAAGATCCAAGTTAATTCACTATTACATGCACCAGGAAGGGATTCCAACCTAAATTCATCCTTCTACCCTTCCAAAGTTTAATGGTCTGACAAACAGCCTGGCCCCTTTTCCATTGACCCATAGATGGCTTCCATCACACACGCACAATGTGTTTTACACCATGACAAAAATATTCACAACACTCCACAGTCTGTTTCTCCTTGAGAGCTGGAGGCATAATCCTTCTGCCTATAGAGATGACCACAAAGGGACTTTCGTTTATCTCATGGATAACACACAGCTCATTTAGCTCAATTACAAGTTTGGAACATTCACTGAACAACATTCATACCACTGGACCACAATGCTTTCCCTCTTGGAGAGCCAGTATAATCTGTTTGGGAAAGATTAAGTCCAGTTTTACCTGGAGGTTTGGCAATGGAAGAAATGATCTCTGAAAGTTTCCCTTTCCCTTCTCAGTCCTAAAACCTATCGCTAATTAGAAATGGAAAATACCTATTAGTTGATTTCCCTCGTAGCCCTCTGCTCTTACAATTATTCCCTCTAAGGCTCAATTCAGTTCAAGTCTCTAGTGATAGACTTTCCCTTGGGACATCTTGGGAAAGGCTTTCCAGTTTGTTAATGTCTCCTTGCAAAAAAGTATGCTTATTCATTTTCTATTTAATTTTATCCCATTTAAGTGAAATTACTCTTAAAAACTTGGTAAGGTCAGAATGTACCAAAATTTAAACAGTGATATCTCTTTTCTTCTCTCTAAATCACTTAATTTCTACCTGACTCCAGTACTTACGTGTCTTCACACTGAGCTGTGTCCCTGTCCCAAAGGAAAGTCTAGATGTAGTCCCTAATTCACACAGTGATTCATGCTATATTATAAACTCCCCACCTATCTTTTCATGTTTCCTGATTAGGCCCTGTTGGTGAGTAAATATCCCTTATTTATTATGATTTTCCCCCAACTTGCCTAGAGGGAGAAAAGTATGCTCCCTACTCCTTAAAAAAGTAAGATCCACATTCTCTCTCTATTGCTGCAATAATTCAGTTATACTTCAGTTCGCTATGGCTGTGGAGACTGCTTCTATGTGGGTTTAAGTTGAATGACTTCTGATCACCTTCCTCTGTGAAAGGGGATCCTATCTGTTCATAATGAATGCCCTTTGCCTTAATCTTCTAGATCTGGCTCCCTACTCTGTTGCCTTTGCCATTCTCTTACTTTCATTGACCACTTTCCCCAAGTAAACCTAGGGAGGACTCTAAAGAAGACCAATTCAGGCAAATCTGTGGAGTGCACATTAAAAAAGTCTGGCTGACAGACAGAGAGTGGGCAGAACTTTTCTGTAGAAACTAGGAACTTGGCCTGCTTTTCAAAGATAAGTTTGTTAAGTGTTAAATTCACACAAAGGGTGGCACGATCTTTTTAAACAATGGCCCCTGGGATTTTTGCCATAATTCTCTTGAATTAATTCCCTTCCTAGCCTTGCAGCCTTGGGAAAGACATTGGACCTTTTTGAGACCCAGGTTCCTCATCTGTAAAATGAAGACTATTAATACTTTTACAATGCACCTTACAAGGATATGGTTCCTATCATGTGGTTCTTACCATGAGATCATGTGTGAGAAAGCACTTTAAAACTGTAATCTACTTTTCAAATACAAAATATAATTATTAATGACAATCAGAATAGCAACTCTTATGCTAGACTCACTCCAAATTTCCACTTAAAAGACCCCAGTAAATCCATCATCACATGTTAACAGGAATGAATTTCAGCCCAAATTACTTCGTTTCATTATTCCAAAGATATTCAGCTCACTTGGTTTGACAAACAGTCTGGTCCTATTTCCATAGACCCATACGTTTTGCTCTTATAACCCCACATTTTTACTTCCATAACCTAATCCTTCTGCCCACAGAAATGAGCAATTTGGACTTCCCTTTATCTCCTGAAAAAACACAGAGATTATTCAGTTTAGCTTCAAGTTTTGGATATTCAGTGACAACATTCTTGCTACAATATTCTTTCTTAGAGAGACCATCTTCCTCTTCCTCCCCTACCCCCTTCTCTGAATCTGTTTGGGATAGATTAAGTTCAATTTGGGAATGGATGAACTGATCTCTGACATTTTCTCTCTCTTAGCCCTAGAACCCTTTGCTAATTAGAAATGGAAAAGGCTTATTAGATGATCTCCCATATATCTGTCCATTCTTTCAGTTTTTCTTTCTAAGGTTCAGTTCAGTTCAGTTCAGAAAAGTCTCTAGTGATGGGGCTCCCATTTAGACATTGTGGAGAAATATTTTATTGTTTGATAATGTCTTCCTTTCAAGGAAAAATATTCATTGCGCTCCTACATTTGAATACTGTCTCAGGCACTTGCTAGAGTTATTCCTCTTTCCTTCCATTCAGTTTTCTCATCTGAGTAAAGAGATCATTGGACTTGATGACCTCTAAGGTCTAAAGCTGTGATCTTATATTTCCTCCTATGATTCCATTTCTCCCAGTGTTAGTATTCTTACTCAGTAAGATCATAATGTGCCCATAATTGAAGCAATGACAGAAGGGAAACAATCTACTAGGGAGACATCTTTGTATAAAAAAAAAAACAATAAAAAAACTATTCCCATTTCTCTTGTTTACTATCTTCAAAATCCCTTAGTTTCCATCTGATGCCAGCACTTACTTGGTTTCACTTTCAGCTGTGTCCCTCTCCCAAAGGTGAATTTTGTTCCTGCTCCCCCATAATATACACAGTGATTCATGCTAATATCATAACCCCCCACCCCCATCTGCTATCTCGTCCTGTTTCGTGCTTTTACCCTTTTGATTTAGGAAATTACTCAGGTGAATAAAAAGTATTCTTTCCGCCCAGTAAATAAACCACATTCCCTTCCAACATTGTCCAAATGCACTGAATAATTCAGTTATGCTTTAGTTAATAATGGCTCTGGAGACCTGGCTTCTGTAGGGATTGAGGCTGAAGGACTTCTGACTTTTTTTTTTCCTATGAAGTGGGAACCTAAAGCATAATGAATGGAACAGACCATCACATCTTCACAGAAAAAGTAGATCAGGAATGGGTAGGAAGAAGGTAATACCTGAGAGAAGGCAATAATCTAGATAATAAACGCCAAACCCACTTTTCCTGAATTTCCTGGACATTTGTAAGCTAAGGGTAGTTTGGTGCCTTAATTATGTTGCATCAGGGCTTCCCCTTCCACGTTATACCCTGGTCATAGAAACATGGTGCTATTGCCTTTTCCGTCCTTTCCATTGCTCTATACAAAATATTCCCTGTTGATATTCAGAATCATTTTCAAAGGTCAGCTGCTAATAGAGGGTGATATAGACTCATAGACATAAGTTCAGAAGAAATTTTAAAAATCCTGAAGATCTAGAGAGCAAGAGAGACAAGTCTCCTGTGGAAACTAGTAGCTAAGTCTATTGGTCACTTTTTAAAGTCTGTCTCTGTTGGTTCAGCATTACTTTTGTCGATGACCAATTTAGGTAAATCTAAGAAACTTTCAAGAGAAGAAGGGGAGGTAAAAAACTTACCTGGAGATACTAGGAGCTTGGTCCCCTTTCCAAAAATGAGTTTGTCAGAGACTCCATATACACCATGACACAACTCCCTACAAAATAGCTACCAGAAGGGTCAACTAGGTGGTTCAGTGTATAGAGTGTCAGGACTGGAGTCAGGAAGACCCAAGTTCAAATGTGACCTCAGACATTTACTAGCTGTATGACCCTGACCCAGTCACTTAATCCTTTTTGTCTAAGTTTCCTCATCTGTAAAATGAACTGGAGAAGGAAATGGCAAAACCACTTCTGTATCTTTGTCATGAAAACCCCAAATGGGGTCATGAAGAGTTAGACATAACTAAAATGATTGAACAACAACAACAACAACAACAACATACATAAAGCTCTGCATGTTAAGTAACAGGCACCTGTGTGGCTTATGATATTTAGCATTAGGATGGGTAAAATTGGAAATATATGAGAGTAGAACCCTGCCCTGATGAAAGGAAGATTTCAGCTATATTGAAATTAACACCAGTTGCTAGAGTAAGACTTTAAACCACTATGCTGAAGATCCCAGGTTTTTCACCGTTGTATAAAATAGGAAGGCATTTTAGCCTAAAATCATCCTTTTCTATCATTTTGTGTGTGTGTGTGTGTGGGGGGCATTGAGGGTTAAGTGATTTTCCCAGGGTCACATAGATAGTAAGTGTCAAGTGTCTGGGGCCAGATTTGAGCTCAGGTCCTACTGAATCCAGAGCTGGTGCTTTATCCACTCCCTTTCTATCATTTCAAGGACACCCAACTTACTTGGTCTCACAGAGAGTCTGGTCCCTTTCCCAAAAGTCCATTTATAGCCTCCATCATTCACACAATGTTTCTTAGTTTGACAAAAACACCCACAATCCCCCTATATTCTTTTACCCTTTGATGACTGGCTACAGAGGTGATCACACATTGACTTTGCTTTCCTTTCGGATAACACAAAACTCATTTGGCTTGATTGCATAGTTGGGGTATTCACCAAACAACACATTTATATTTGTTTGTATTTGCTCCTATCTCTAGACCTATCATGTTCTTTCTTACCATTAGTTCTACTATCTTCGCTTCCACTTACTTGTTAATTGCTTCTTATCATTCCTGTCTGGCCAGCCTTTGCACTATATTCTAATCCTCAGTCTCTCTTTAAGGTTCCTGCCAAATCCCCTCTTAATTTTAGCTTCAATAAATCTAAAACTGTACTATAAATTACTTCCAGATCATTGTGAGTAGTAAATCTTTTTCCTTTCAGCCAACATTTTTTGTTATACTCAGTTATAGGCTTGTGACTTACTAGTCCTTATTGATAACTGAATTTTAGTTCCCAAAATACATTTATTTTTGGCAAAAGCATTCAGCTGGTAAGACATACATGTATAAGTACATATACATACATATGTACACACATATTTAAGGAAGAAGGCAGAACTCAAAACATATTATATTTTATATCCTCTATAGTCCTTTCTACTTTTTGCCTGTTGCTCTGGAATCAGCATTAATTTTGGTTTTCTGTTCTATTTAGAGAGCACACATCTTGGACAATAAAATCCTATTGAGTCTTACAGAGAAAATAATAACAATAAGTCACATTTCTTTGGCACTCTGTAAACCTTGGAGGGCTGCCCTCACAATAACCCCGTGAAATAGGCAGCATAAATATTTTGCTTTTATCAGAGGACCTCAAACAGAGTGTTGTAGAGACACCTTTCTGGGTATGTGGTGGGCTACATGATCATTGTGTTCCCTCCCAACTCTAAGATTCTGTGATTCCATTAGGACCATTTTTTTGAGGGACAATGAGGGTTAAGTGACTTGCCCAGGGTCACATAGCTAGTAAGTGTCAAGTGTCTGAGGCTGGATTTGAACTCAGGTCCTCCTGAATCCAGGGTCGGTGCTCTATCTACTGCACCACCTAGCTGCCCCCCTTCCCCAATTAGGACCATTTTATAGAAGAAGAAACTGGGATCAGAGTTTAAGTAATTTGAATAGGCAATAATATAATGCAGTGGGAAAAGATTTCTGACATGGAGTCGGAACCTGGGGTTCAGATCCCAGCTCTGCTATACTCAATTAGTTAGGATCAGATTTGAAATTCAAACCCAAGTTCCCTAACTCTAAGCCTGGCACTATCTCTGTCTAACCTCTCTTTAGCTTTATTTCTCTCCCAAATGTCCTATAAGGGGAGGAAACAGGAGCTATTACATATTATATTCTCTCTCTCCAGATACATACACACATATAAATAAATATCAGAGTAATACTCAGGAAGTAGACTAACCTGAGATGACTTGGAGTCTTGTTCCAGTTCCAAATATGAGTTTGTTACCTGTATAAGCCACACTGTGATACAGTCTTTTACGAAATGGCTTCCCTTTCCCTGACTCTTTTAATTTGAATAACTGACTATAGCACTGACAAGGGTTTAAGAACCTCTCACTGTTATCAGTAACTTAAAGCTTTTAGGGAGGGTCCATCTAATAAAGCTCATTTGGATCAGTTATAGGTTTGGGATGTCCAATGAACAACATTTTTATTGGAATTTTTAACCCATATATCTAGTTCTGTCATTTTGCTTCTCACATTTCTACTCACAGGTGGTACATCACCTATGTGTTACAAAGGAATATTATAAGCTAGCATTTTTTTTTTTCTGATGACCAAAATTTCTTTGCCTACAAGACAGGGTGTAGGTAGAAAGGCTCTTTCTACTGCTATCTCTCTCTTCAGGGCCAAATCTTTGTTCTTTTTGATGCCCTAGGGGTCTGTTACAATCCTATTATGTTATGTAGAATCATGAGACTCTTAGAGATCACCCAGGTCAATTTTCTCATTTTATATATGAGGGGCCTGAGTCTCAGAGACTTAGATTTGCCCAAGGTCACACAATTGGTAAGTAGTAGAGTAGACATTTAGACCGAGTTAGGTGTTCTGACTTCAGAATCATTGCTCTTTCTATGATTGTTTCTCTTTACTATGGGATCTTTGCATCCTCCACTATCTACCTCTGTGAAGCTGTCAGAGTCCATATATTCACCCTCTTTCTCAAGCGATCCACAGCTACCATTTTTCTATTTCTTCTTATATCTGAATGTTTATGTCTCTACAAGCCATCAGTTTCCTGACACATGAGTCCTACAAACACGGGGCTAAATTTAGTTAGTCTAAGTAGTCATATTAATCTCTCCTACTTTGCTGACATATTGCCTGCTTATTGGGTTTTATTGATAATCTTGTGCCATAACCAAAGATGGGTCTAACATAATTCATAGTGCTGCACCTCTATTAAAAATGCTCCAGCTTTCTTAATAACAAATTAAAGTCTTTATCCTGTTCTTGTCTCCTTCCTCACTGAACCTCCTGCTGGGATTTCCCCATCCCTTCCCACCAACCCCTTACTAGAATTAGGACTAAATAGTGGGAACCAAACTGTGAGTGTCTGCTTGTTGGGGACAAAATGGTAAGGATGCCCAGGGAAACCTAGAAAATGCCAATTGGATATTCCTAATAAAATGGGGCCACTCATTGTTTCAGAAACACTTGAGAAATTCCCCAGAAAAGTCTCTCTCAGGACAACAACCTTCACATCTTGTTTTATGCAGAGATCTACACCTGTGCAGAATTTCTTCCTAGTATTATTACATGCACTAATTTGGTTGTATATGATATACACACACATATATACATATACATTCTCATATACACATATAAAAATATATTAGTGTATGCATATATTTGTGTATATAGGTGTGAATATACCTATTCTTCTGTAATAAGTTTAATGATCTATTTAAATTATTTTCTCATAATTTGATGTAGAAGGAGGGGTGCGTATGTGTGTATTTGTGTGTGTGTATTGGACTGGAAAATAGGCAATCCTTTTTTTCTTTTCCCTTTTTGTTACCTTTTACTTACGATTTAGCATCTACTACTCCTCCAGCCAAAAGAGAGAGATTTAGTTGCTTGTATGATTTCAAAGGACAAGATTAGTACTAACTATACTATAATCACTGATAACTAGAGGGTATACTTACTAGGACTCACTGACAGAGTAGTTCCTTTCCCAAAGTTGAGATTATATCCCTGAAAATTCACACAGTGACTCAAGGTACTACAAATATTTCACAGAGTACCTCATTCCCACCTGCCTTGCCTTTGAGGTTTTAATAACAATCACACTTTGTCTTCAACCTGCTCCAACAAAGCCTGAATATTTTCTATATCACATTCATATAAATGAAGGATTCTTTGCCAAAGACCAGCCTTGCTAAGTTTGGAGGAAACGTTTGTCAAGGGAAGGACAATGGTATTTTTAAATGTGACTTTGGGATGTTGATGGTGGGTAAACTTGGTGAATGTGGAACAAGTCATTTATGGCATGCTGAAGTGTAAGAAGATGCCAACTAGAAGTATTGTAAAATATGTTGGCAAGAAGGAATAATCCTCTATGATGAAGCAGGACACATTTTCCCTGAACTAAGGAGAACCCAATCTTTGCTCCTCACAAATCAGTTTCCAAACAATACCTCAACCAGCCAGTGAACTAACAAGGTTCTTTCTTATATTGGAGAGGTCCTGCTTCTTGTGAAACTAACATTATAGATTTCATGGCAAATCTTGGGTATTGTTTAAATGAATGCAGTCTAGGCTGCTTGGCTTACCAACTCTTTTACTGCTTCTTGGAGTAACTAAAGAAATTCTGAATTCAACACAATACTTACTCGGCTCAACTTTTACAAAGGTACCATGTCCAAAAATCAGCTTTCTGGCACTCATGTCCACACAGTGATTCGTAACTCAACAAAAACCAATAGCTGCCTCATTTTCAAACACAATGATTCTCCTAGGAACTCCCTAGATGATAGTATCTGATCTAAGGTTAGGCACTTATCTCTGTAGATTTCATCAAAATGTGGAATTCACAGAGATCTTGGGATGGAAGAAATGACCCACGGGTCAATTTCAATTCATCCACACTTCTGCCTCCACGTAAGACTTTTCCTAAACCAGCTTAGACAGATACATTCTTAGGAGTCTCAGGAAGAAAGATAACACAACTTCTCTTGGTTATCTGTGTTATTTCATATTCCTAGAAGTTCTTTCTTCTGTCTAACCTAGATTCTTTGTGAGGTCAAAGCCTATTTCAGCTTGCTTGTCATCTTGTTGAATAGCCTTAAAGATGACTTAAAATAAAAATAAATTTTATTTCTCTTGGATCATTGGGGACTATTCCTTTCCTTATACACTCACTTTCTATCCCATGATACTTTGAGAGATCTGTGATTGCATTGGTATGGGTACCCTCTTTGCCAATGTATGTTATAATTCTTCTATGCCTTAGTACCTGTATGTTACCATGAGCTGTCATAGAGAAAAAAGAATCACCTATTGGCCAAAGGTCTGGCTGTTTGGGCTCTCTGAACTATGCAAGAGTGGTTCTTGGACAAGTGATGCATAGTTTGTTATTAGGACCATACTTGAAGCCTTTTTAACTTGGGAGGCTCAAAGTCTTGGGCCTTATTGTGTGACTGTGATCAAGTCCCTTCTCCCTTCTGTACCAGTTTTTGTTATCTGTGAGATGAGGAGATCTCTCCCTTAATTCATTTGGATAATTTCTGGGACAATCAGAGGAAAAACTAGGAGATATGGAATCACATTTGTTCCCTAACAATGAAGGCTAGAAATAACATGTGATGGCATGTACTCCACTGTTAGTCGCCTTAAAACTAAGATAACTTGTCATATCATAATAAGGCATAAATCAGGACTTTAGTAGAAAGCATTCTCTATGTTACTATCATATTTAAAGTACAATTTATGTACACTCACACACCCATGCTGATCAAATCACCTCACATTTCCACGTCTCTCTCTCTTTCTCTCTAGAGACCTCCAGGAACTTTACCGATAGCATCTCATTAATCTTCACAATATCCCTGTGAGGCAGTGAGAAGGCAGGCAGCTACCATTGTTTCCACTGCATAAATTGGGAAAAATGAGGCCAAGGAAAGATTAACCAGGGTGATGATGACAGATGCTGCAGTTTGGCACAAAGAACATCATTTAAAAGTTAGAAAACTTGGGTCCTGCTGTGTGACTTTGATAAAGCCCCTTCACTCCTCTGTATCCATTTTTGTATCTCTGAGATGAAGAGATCCCCACCCCCGACACACACACACCTTAACTCATTCTGACACGTTCTGGGACAATCAGAGGAAAGATTAGGAGATATGGAATCATTTTTGTTCCCTAATAACAAAGACTAGAAATTACATTGGAATGTCATTAGATGGTTTTCTCATCTTTAAAATTGGGATAATAATAGTACCTACCTTACAGGGTTGATGGGAGGATCAACTGAGATAACATGTAAAATGCTTTGCAAGAGTTATATACATGCTATTACTATTATCACTACTATTGCTACTAAATTTAATAAGATTAAATGTAAAAATACTCACTAGAAATGCTACATTCAAATAATATTTGGCAATATAGCATATGTGAACACATCTTCATAAGACAACATTAAATGCCATTATTGAGGAAAGATAGTACAGAATAAACTGGATCAACAATATAGTCCTAAAATTGATCATCTGACTCCTGTTTTTATGTTAGAAAGAGAACTGTGGCTTTACCTCCATTACTTACTGGGTTTTATTATGACCCTGGTTCCCTTTCCAAAAGTCAGTCCAGTTGCCCCAGTGTTGACACAGTGATCTGTGGCCCAACAAAAACCTCAAAGAATGTATGACAGGAATAGACTTTTACAAGCAGTGAGCTGCTGTGGTACAAGAGGGGTGATTTTTAGGTTCACTACACATGTTTTAGTCCTAGTGCCCCAGCAACACCACCAAATAATCCCACAACTCCACGCCTCAGGAATGTAGGCCCTCTAATTTTCTTAGAGCCCTACCTGGGTGCGTGGCGAGAGGGAAGACAAGACTATAGGAGAATGTGGGTATAGGAAGCTTAACTGGAAAAGAAAAGAATAACCACTTCCTGGAGACCTGGGATTTAAAGAGAACACTGATAGGGGTGGCTAGGTGGCACAGTGGATAAAGCACTGGTCCTGGATTCAGGAGGACCTGAGTTCAAATCCAGCCTCAGACACTTGACCCTTACTAGCTGTGTGACCTTGGGCAAATCACTTAACCCTCATTGCCTCACAAAAAAAAAAAGAAAGAAAAAGAAAAAATAAAGAGGACACTGAGAGGCATTCCTAATAAACAAGGGATTGCTTCAAAATGTGAAACCCTTCTAGGAAAGCTGAAGCAACCGCCTGCCCAACAGCAGTAGTCCTAAGCTATGAGTTACTTGGTAAGATTATTCTCTCATGTCATTTTGCCCAGCCTTTAAAGTTGGGTTAAGGTCTACATTTTTAGTAATGGGGCCAATGTGGAAGGAAGCTTTCTACTGAACAAATTGTGATGGATAATAAGAATAGCTGGCATTTAGTTACTTCTGTAAGGTTAATGACATGCTTTGACATACATTATCTTATTTCATCTAGTTACACTGGCCTTCTTGCTGTTTCTTGCACACCACACTCCATTTCCTGACTCTAAGCCTTTTTCCTGGCTGTCCCCTATGCTTGGAATGCTTTCCCTCCTCAATTCTGCCTCCTGGTTTCCTTCAAGTCTTAGTTAAAGAACCACCTTTTTCAACAGGCTTTACCTGATCCTTCTTACTGATAGTATCTTCCTTCTGTTGATTCTTTCCAATTTATCTTGTATGTATCTTTGTACATAGCTGTTTGCATGTTGTTCCCCCCATTAGACTGTTCACTCCTTAAGACCAGGAACTAGGTTTTCCTTTCCTTTTTGCCATTCTTTGTATCCCCCGTGTATAGCACAGTGGCTGGCATATAGTAGGTGCTTAATAAATGCCAGTTGACTGACTGCTCCTCACAATGACTCTGTATGACAGGCACTCTAGGGATCATTATCCTTATATTTAAAGACGAGTGATTTGAGGCTCAGAAAGGTTAGGTTATTTGTCCAAAGTCATACAATAAGTTCCAGAAGCAGAATCCAAATTCAGGTCCCTCTTAACTCCAAGTGTAGACCTCTCTTCCCTACATACTACACTGCTTCTAGTTAGGCTTCTGAATAGTTCTTTCTCCATTCTAGAATTTCAGAGTTGAAAACAACAGAACAATAGACGTTATCTAGTTTGGCCCATAACTTGGAACCAGAATCTTCTTTATGCTATCCTCCATGAATGGTCATCTATCCTTTTGCTTGAAGACTTCCAGTAATGGAGAATTCACCATGTCTCAAGGTAACCCCCTTGACTTTGCCCTTTTCTTATTTGCTAGGAAGTTTTACAGTTTCTACCAATTAAGGCTAGTTCTATCCTCTGGAGCCAAGCAGAATAGAATAAATGTTATGCTCTAGCAGGTTTCCAGTTTACTTCCCAACCCCTCTCCTGGTTTGGGCAGAGAATGAAGCCACCTCTGTGTACTTCCTAACTATAGACCATTTCCATCAACTTCTCATGTAGATCACTTTGTCAACTTTTGTTTTCTTAACTATTCCAACTAGATATGGGGAGGGGTTCCTAGGGAAGGGAATTCTATAGATTACCATGGTTACCTGTTTCTGTATTTCACCCTCATGCCCCATCTGTAGTTAGATTGAATTAATTTAGTTCTCTTTTCAATTTCGCTGTAGTCATATGGTGTTGTTTCTGGGCTAGCACATAACTCACCTGACTGTATTACCAACTCTGTTCCTCTTCCAAAGAACAGCCTCCCAAGGGATGTCCCCCTGTCAACACAGTGCTTGGCCCCTTTACATGAACTTTGTCTTTCTTAGATCTCTCTTGCTTTGCAGTACAGGATTGAAAATTTAGCCCCTCTTTCTTGAATGCTATTCTTACCCTTTGAGACTCCAGAGGAGTCTAAGTGGGGTATTTACCAACAGATAGATTTAAGCAAGTGGTCATTGATAACAATTCACCTCTTTCCCCTTGGTCCCTGCTCTGTTCCCTGACTGTTTCTTAGCATTAGATTCTTCTCCTATCAGAAAGCTCCTTTTGAATGACTTTGGATTGAAGGTAGCTGGATGTAAGTTGGCTCCTTACAGTTATTTCCTAGTACAAAAGGCCATTCCACTTACTTGGATTTAGTTTTTGTTCCTTTTCCAAAATTGAGCTTTTGAAAGCCTGATGAATCTCTTATACAATTAGGTATATCCTTTGCAGAATCCTCTCTCTTTCCCCCATTCTATCCCAATCCCTATCTCCATTAATTCACTCCAATTCTCTCTTTTCTGACATCTCCTTTTATTTCCCCCATGCTACTGCACTGTGAAATTATTTACCGTCATCTTCTTGCATAAACACCCCATCAAGCAGGCTTTAGTTTGACAAATCCAATTTTTTTTGATGATCAAAATAGAAAACAGACTATCAGGCAGAAAAGCTAGGTTCGTGCTCATCTCTTCTATTCTCTAGGCTTGAATCATCAAAATCATTCCATTTGGAGTGGTCCTTAGAGGTCTTTTAGTTTAACCTCCCATAAAGTACAGAAATCTCATCTGTGGGCTCCCTGACAGACAGCCCATCCAACTTCTGCTTGAATACTCCTACTGATTGGGAACTGTCTCACAAGTCAGCCTATTTCATTGTCAGATAGCTCGGATTGTAAGAAAGTACTTTTTATTTTGGACTAAAATCTGTTTCCTTACAACTGTTACCCACCGGACCTAGTTTTGCCTCCGGAGTAACATTTCCTATCTGTGTTGTCTTAGGCAATTAATTTAACTTCTCAGAACCTCCCTTTCCTTACCCCATAAAATGAAGGGATTGGATGACAGTGACCTCTAGGATCCTTTTCAATAGAAAGAAGTCTATGGGTCTATGATTCATGTCTCCCCCTAGTCTAAGTAGAAGGGCTTGGTATAATGTCAAATACCAAATGGCCTTTAAAGTTCAATTTTTATCTAATCAAGAACATTTATGCCCTCAACAAACACATCACTCTGAAGGTAAAGCTGGGCAGGAAAACAATTAGGAGATGAGGGAGGGGACAAAGGGAGGCAAAGAAAGATGATTATGGCCCTGAAGGAAAAAAAAGTCACCATGAAAAATTTCTGAAATTTAGTTATTGGCCGTTTTTCATTCACTTGGTGAATTCAAGCCTCAGCAGTTTCAATCATAAATCCCCCTCTCACTTCAAAATGATTTTGGCTTCTCTTTTAATGATTACTTGGTCTTACTGTCACCCTGGTTCCTGCTCCAAAGGATAAGCTTGAAGTTGTAGAAGCCACAGTGTTGTACCTTTGTACACAAACTCAGTGAAGGATAAGAGGCGTATCTTAGTCCTCTCTATCCCTTTCATAGACAGGTCCAGGTGCCTAGTCTGGACGATTTCCCTTCCTCAAATGCCAAGGAATTTTTAGATGCTCTAATCAAGTCCTATTATGACCTCAAGCAAATAGTGATAGGGATTTGGGAATGCTCCTTTGCATGGGGCACCATACTAAGGAAGGGGTGGTAGTTTGAGGATACAACTTGGGTAAGATTTCTACAAGCTGCCATACAAGCTGTTGGTTACTTTGCTTGAGATGATATTGGTGACATGATAGCATGGAACTGCCTCTATCAAAGAGAAAGATTCTATTGAAATGAATGCAGGGAGGATAGAAGAATATGGTTGAACCAGTTAGTGACTTTTCCTTCTATACACTTACTTGGCTTCACATGGAGTTTGGTCCCAGACCCAAAGTAGAGTCTGGTATTTGTATACACCATGTTCGACACCATTACAAAAACCTCATGAAACTTCCTAAGTGAGAGGCATATCCCCCAGCTAGGACCAGGACCATGTTGTTAAGGACTTCCCAGGTCCAGACTAACCTGATCCTACCAGCTCTTTGCAGTTCCCCTGGAAAACCTCAGAACCAAAGTGAGGAATGAACTGAGAAGACACATTCATTATTACAGACAAGGGAGATAAGGGCAACTGATTTTCTTCAGTGGTTCTATTGATTTCTTTCCCTTTATTTGCTGCTTGGATTAATTCTCTTTTCTGTGCTGCATGTACTGAGTATTTGAAATGAAATACTGCATGCAAACTCATTTATGCTTTTTCCCCTTAATTGCAGATGAAAACACTCATTGGACACATTTGTGCTGGTCTGTGAGGGATAAGAAAGACCATGCTTATTTCCAGGCTATCTACAAATTCTTTCCATCGCCACTGTTGGTTCCATGTTGTATCTTGACAATTGATTTGTGACCACTGCCAATCAGTTCCATGAATTACACCCTAATATACGTTAAACGTTGGCATTCATCCTATCTTTACAAGTAGACTGCTACCTATTATTTGCCACAGCACTTGTATCATATAAGTCCATTTACTATATCCCTGTCCCTGGCCACTGACCTCAGAACAAAAGGCTGTCTCTCTGTTTGCATATTCTCTTTACACACCAAGAAGACTATGGTATCGAGGGTAATGTGCAAGTCTAGATGAAACATTATCTGTGGATGAAATAATTTGCTGACAATTTCAAGAGAAAAGAAGCAACTTCACTGTTGGCTGTCACACCACTAGGATTTAAAGGGCTCTGTACTGATGAGCAAAGTTATGAGAAAAAAAGAAGAGGTGACTTGAGTCTAAGCAAAGTAAATGCGTTTCCCTGCAATTTTGGAGGAACAGGGGCTTGTTTCCACTTGCAGAAACTATGAGCTCTGTGTTGTGGAAATATTTAGCTTGAAGGGTACCAGAAAGCTAAAGAAACCAGGCCCAGCTAATATATCACACAGACACCTTCCTGTTTAAAACACACTGGAGAATCAAGAATTGCCACATCTGGACCTTTAAGGCCAACTTTATTTCCTTATAAAACCATCTCATTTCATTTAGTGAAATTCCTTTAGAAATAGCACAAGAAGCAGAGACTTCCTCTAGGGTACTGTCATAATTATACAACAATTTTCAATTCAGGAGGTTTACTTTCTGCTCTCTATCACAACTCAGCTCAAAAGAGACCCTTTCCCTGGTATTCCTTTAAATGTTCTCTTTGTCTTTGCTAAATTATTTTCTTTCCATTTTCACTTCTCAAACACTTATTGACAATAAGTGATGCCTCCCCATGCCCTTAAAATAAAAATATTATACATTTGGAAATGTAATTCCTATAGGAGATCCTTTTAAAATTATTTTTGGTTACAGAGGCCTACCAGGTACAATAGTGATTGGAACAGGAATCTAAAGGTGAATTTCTAGCTCCAGACAGATCCTCTCTATGATAACAACAACAACAAGATCCTCCAGATCATGCAGGCTGGGTTGGCATAGCAAAAGGAGCAACGGTGGCAAACGTCCTATCATGGAGGACCATGTAGCCATATAATCCAGATACAATTCTGGTTAATTACAAGTTGGATGTCCACGAAACTCAAATTTATAGAATAATAGCTTCCCTAATACCTGAGACGTTATAGACCTGGCATTAGAATCCCTATTTCTCGTGAGCAAATCTTTTCTTCCTACCTCCTACCACTTGAGGCTGAGTCCTGCAACATGTCCATTTCATGTCTCCATGCATATAGACAGCCAGGCAGAATACTTGTTACCTTATTCAGCTGTTGAAAAGACAAAGACATGGCTGGTGGTTTATTTAAATAGGATCCCAAGAGGACCAGATGGGGAATTGTTTTCAAATGTCACTGGCATCACTTACATGGTTGGACAGTCAGCTTAGTTCCCAGCCCAAAGATCAGAATCTAAGATAAGCCAACAAGAGGCCCAGTGATTTAGTAAATTGTAGAAACTCTTCAGTCTTTTGGGCTAGGTCTGCATGACTCACAGAGAAGGATAGAGTTGGCAACTCTCTAGCTAGTTAGATTGGACTGGTTTGGTGTTGGTCAAGACAGTCATTGGTTCATCAACTCTTTGTTGAATGATTTCCAATTCTGTTTAGGTTGCACATTTCACCTAATGCCAAGGTGGTTTGGCTGCTGAGTTTTAGAATATTCAGGGAAATTAATTTATGATGGTCCCCAATGCCAGTGAACAGTAAATGTGACAAAAAGAAAGCTCCCAACTGGGAATAGCATGGGGAAAGACATCATAACATTCTGTGATCCGGGAGGACACAGGGGATTCTTTCATGGGTGGGATTCATGGTTTATGAGGGACAGACATACCACCTACAGATGTTTTGACATTTGGGTCAGAAAGAATGAATGATGAGACTCAGGATTTGGGCTTGAAGCCTCAGGGATTCACAAGCTCCCACTGTGCTTATGAATATGCTTTTATTTCGTTCCTATGTATCCTGGTCTCCTGGATGTTATTTATTTACAATGCACTATATTTGCTTCAGTCAGAGCTTGTGCCCCTGGTCAAAGGGACCTGATGACAGAGAATTTGTTATTTCCACTCCTATCACAGCCAAATATTTGGCTTAGCCCAGAACAAGGAAACCTATGCTACCCATTGGGAAGTCTGTATGAGACCCTTTTGTTTCCCAACAAATAAATTGGGAGAAATAACCAGAGAGTTCTCTGGAACACCTTTCTATGATCTATAAGATGTCAGATTCTAACCAAGAGGGACTCCAACCTCACTAAATAATGCTTGCAACTCACTCATCAAAACTAATATCCTCAGCTACAGGGTGTAATTGTGTAGGGATCAGCACTGGCATTGCTTTATCTAGGGATAAGTTTGTCTACTTACTGGGAATCACAGATAACTTGGTTCCTCCTCCGAAGACAATTGAGTTTGCTGTATTATAATTCACACCGTGCTACATGTCCTGTCAAAAACACATCCAAGCTGCCTGAATGCCTTTCTAATCTTCCACATGCAAACCCATTGTTGCTCTCCCCCACACCATCGAATGACTCATTGGCTGCACTCTTTCCTGTGGATTGATTTCTCCTTTATCCAGGGAATAAAGAGTTAGACACAGAGGGACTGACAGGGAGGAATGAGGATTCCTACTTGGGCATAGATATTACCATTGGGTCAAACAGCTTCTAAGCTAACTTGACATTTCAGTTGAGTGGCTCTGGATACCACTGCCCACATGAATGGTTGTCTTATTATCGCACCCTCATGATCTCAGCTCAAAGTACTTGTTATTTTGAGGTTAGAATCCAAGGACAGGTGATTTACCTGGAAAGATTCAAGGTTGGGTTCCCATCCCAAATAGGAACTTCCCCCAGCTTTTACACTGTGCCAAAATCCTCCCCTAAATGGCTTCTCTGGGAAGACATTTGCTAAATGAAGACAAACTGTTCAGGAGAAACAATCTTGCTGCAAAATGAGGTAACTAGGAGAGATGAAGCCTAAAAAGGTTCTCTCCCTCTGGCCCTCTCTTTCCCTCTTCCCCTGCATCCCAATTTCTCTTCTTCTGAGATTCTAGGGATGATATGAACAAAGCGAGGCAGTCCGCCAATATTAGGGCCAGTGAAACCTTTTAAGTTTATGAAGCCCATCACATCCTGGGGATGATGAAAACTCACTACCATCTAATAGTTTTTCTATTCCCAGTTCTAGGTCTGAAGATCTTTAGTAATTCACACTCATATGGTAACTGATTTATTGCTGAATTTCCATTTAAAAAGGAATTTCAGTACCTCTGGGTTCTGTCCCAGTTAGATTTTAGCTCCCTTCACTTTTCTGACTCGATTTTCCCATCTACAAGATGGAGCTAATTGTATGGGAATTTCCCTCTAACATCATTTGCTAGTTTTTTTATAAATTGGGTATCTGGCAAATCTAAACCAGTTTGGATGCTGAAATGCCAGGGAGACTTTGATCTAAGGTGGTTTCTTTGTAATATATGTATAAAACAACTCCATAGCAAACACCCTGAGGATGAATTTAGAGAGAAGTTACTTTTTCCTCCCTCTCTGATAATGCTTCTTTAAGGATTCCTAAGATAGGAGGCAAGGATCAGTGGCTGGCTCTAAATGCCTGCTCAGAGCTCCTTCCAGTCTGAGAAGTCTCTGATTCTCTGGGATCTGGGGGAGAGAGGGAGGACCATGAAAGATGCTAGTGCTGTACATACCTGGGATCATTATTATTCAGTGCACAATTCAAATTATATGCAACTTACTTGGTTTGACAAGCAGCTTTGTTCCTTTCCCAAAGGTAGAGAAGCCTTGATTTTTCACACAGTGATTATCCCCACATCAAAAACCTGCCCAGCTCCAGTTCACACAAACCCACTGACCCTCACAGAGTCACCTTCCTTGGGGAAATCTATATTTTCCCTCATGTCATTCATATGGATCAGTGAATTCCTTTCCTATACAAATACCTCTCCAAAATGCATCTTCCTTTGCCTCTAGTTCTCGATTCGTCTCACATTCTTGATTCCTGTGCTTTCTTTTCTTTGATCAGTATCTTCCCCATGTCTCCCTCCCCTGTGTTACAAAGCCTGGGCTAGTAGAGGGTCCCTTTAAGCCCCTTTCATTGCAGGCTTTTGTTAGCAGTCTAGGTAATGACCCAGGTCCCTACTCTTTTCCTCTAGGATTTAACTCTACTTACTGGGTGTCACTGACAATCTGCTTACAGGCCTGAAAATCAGCCTCCAACTACTGCCACTCACATAGTGCTTGTAAAAAACACCCCAGCGTTGCTTTCCTCAGGGCATGACTCAGAATGAGTAGTTTGGGCTTGAGGAGGAAAACTCATCCTGTCAGTTCTTGGGCATGGAACTGAAAACAAGTTGGGGACTGAGCAAAATAATAGTAATGATAAAGACCTGCAAAACAATGGAGTAAACCTCTGTGTCTCAGGGGACTTAGCCCTTTATCTCCTGAGTTAGCATCTTTTTCAGAGAAAGACTTCTGGGGCTGGAAAGAGACTTAACGTTCTCTCATTTTTCCCCCGCCTGCCTGAAGGCAGGGCTGCACTTCAGTCATCTTTGACAGATGGATGTCTGTCTTTCTAAAACTTCTAGAGAAGAAATTTCTATAGCCCTTCTACACAGCCCATTTTCATATTTAAAAATCTCTTCAGAAGGGCAAATCACTTGATTTCCTTCCTTTAGCCTGAATCCAGGTCTTTTTTTCTGAATCTCCACAAAGTTTGAGATCTGTGTCTCGAATTTCAGTATATACCCCATTCTTCTTTCTTTGTTTCCCCCTCTATGTTACTCAGAAATTCAGTTTCCTTTGGAAGGGGCTGAGAAAGCTTGGGGAGAAGTCCCTGCACAGGTCAAGCAATACAATGGGTACAAAGGTTAGCTCAATACTCTCCCTGTGGGATTGTGACTTGGGTTCCACCTCTAAAGACAAACCTGAAGCTATCGTCATAAGATCCTTTATAGAAACCTGGTGGCTTGTGATACCTGGATGATTCAGTCTCCAAATCAGCCAAAATTATACCTCTCTTCATTTAGAATTCATTCCAAATGCCATGGGAAATTTTTCATATTATAGATTGACACTAAGTATTTTTCCTCCTCCTCTTACCAACACTTTTCCTGATGTTTGATGTCATGTTCTATAAAGAACATGAGGGGGAAATCAATCAGTCAATCAATCAATCAATCACATTTATTAAATGCCTACTATGTGCCAGGCACTGTGCTAAGTACTGGGGATCTAAAAAGAGGCAAAGAACAATCCCTGTCCTCAAGAAGCTTAAAAGACCTTCTCGCTGTGGAAGAGTCTAAAGTTGTTTAGGGCCAGAACATTCCCATTTATGGAAAATTTGATTTCAGAACCCATTTAGATAATACCTTTAGAGATGGATCCAACCAACCTCTTCATTTTACAGATGAGAAAACTGAGTCCTAGAAAAGTCAGGTAACTTGCTTAGATTTATTACCTGCTAACAGAGTTAGGATTTGAACCCAGATCCTTGAATTCCAGATCTATTGTGATCTTTTGGTAAAGTAGACTTAGTATGCTGAAGTTCACATAATTACTGGGAGAAATTTGCTTCTCATCTAAATGCACAAAGTTTCCTTAGTCCTTTTAAATCAAGGAATTAAATTACCAAAGGAGAGATTACGATTAGAAGTAAGAAAGCACTTCCTGATGGGAAGGGTTGTTAAATGCTAGAATGCAATATGGAGAGAAGCATGGGAATTTCTTTCCTGGGACTACTCTTTATGAACCAGCAAGACCCTTGTTTGGTTCAGATGATTTAGTTGAAGCCTGACTACAAGGAGAGAAAGATGCAAGAAGATCCACCTCACAGGATTGTTGTAAGGAAAATGCTTTGTAAACCTTATAGCATTATACAAATATGCGATATTATTAGCCATAATGATGGTAATATATAACAAGACCTCTGGAGGTCCTTTCTAGTCTGACAATTCGGTGATTTTCCTGGTGCCTTTTTATTCCTGTCTTTCTTTGGAAGTTGTAAGTTGTGTGTACAATCCCAATGCCCCCACAAGGAGAGAGGGAGAGAGGGAGAGAGGGAGAGAGGGAGAGAGAGAAGGAAAACCACACAAGATTGGCCTTTGGAGAGAACAGTAACAAAGAACTCAAGCAGATGCACAGGATTAAAGTATTTTCAGGTGAATGCTTTGATTGATTGCCCAGACCAGCTTAGCTTAAGAACACAACTTACTTGCTTTCACGGTGAGCTTTGTTCCAGCCCCAAAGGTTAATATGTCCCCACCAGAACTACACAGTACTCAGTGCCATTGCAATAACCTTGATGGAGTCTTTTGGGGAGACAGGTAGAGGTGGAGCTGGAGGTGGGGGTGGGGTGGGGTGGGGAGGGATGGTGGGAAGGGGAGAAAATGAAAGCTGGAATGACTGCTGATGGCCAAAACAACCTCCTAGTAATTAGGTTAGAATGGGTAATGAATACTAATAACTTAACAATTTCCCAGCTTGATTATATTTGCCTCTGAAAGAATAGGACTTGGTGGAGGTTGAACCTTTCTGGAATCAGAAAGATCTGTGAAAGAAGTTACTGATCTGTTTGTGGTGCTTCATCATTAGTGCCTGCTATTTTTATCTAATTTCTATCTATTTCTACTTAATTTCTGCCTGTCTGCCTGCTCCCCCCACATCCCCCCCAATGTTGCATATATTTTCTTTGCTAGATTGCATAGATATTAAAAGCTCAACTACAATGCCCCGGGGATACGTGCATTAATAACCTTGTTTTCCAACTGGTGTCACGAACCACCCAACACAAACCAAGCAAAGAAAACACCACCTGTGTTTTGACAGCTTCTGCATGATGGAAGATGGGCTTCTTGGGAAGAATAATTAGCTGGAAAGAAGAACTTACTTGGTGTCACTGTGAGTTTGGTACCCTTTCCAAAAGAGAGTTTATCAGCTGCAGAGCCACTACCTACACTGCATTTCCTTGCTTTGCAAAAAGGGGCACTGACAACCTGGTTGCCCATACCCAAGCCAGGAGCAGAGGGAGAGTGCTCAGAGTCACCAATGCAGCAGTAATATTGCTAATGGTGCAGTGGCATGCGACAGAATATTGCAGTTAAAGGCATGATGGATTTGGAGGCTAGTGACCTCAGTTTGAATTTTGTCTCTGCTCCTTGCTACCTGTGTGATCCAGATCTCAACTTCTTCTGTAAAATTAGGGGACTGTACTAGCTGTTCTCTAATTTTCAGTTCTAAATCTATGATCCTATGATCTTATGACTGGAACATAACTTGTGAATTGCCAGCAAAGGATTAGAATGGGTCACCTCTACACTCCCAATTAATTCTCTGATTTTCACCTGAACTTCCTTCTTTACAACTTTTGGAGGTCATCTAATATCTTGCTTTTTATGCAAGAGGAGTTTTAGGGAAGTGCATGAAACTCTGAGAGGGGAAATAACTTACCCATAGTAATATGCTAATGTATGTTAAAGGTAGGATTTGAACCTTGGTTGGCCTGACTCCAAGTCCTTTTCCCTATTCTCTGCACCATGCTCCATCCCTAGGCAAGACCACACCTAAATTAAATGTCTATCCTTATTTTTTTATTTTTTATTTTTTTGGTGAGGCAATTGGGGTTAAGTGACTTGCCCAGGGTCACACAGCTAGTAAGTGTTAAGTATCTGAGGCCGGATTTGAACTCAGGTACTCCTGACTCCAGGGCTGGTGCTCTATCCACTGCACCACTTAGCTGCCCCCATCCTTATTTTTTTTTTTAAGATCTTTGGGGAACAAGAGGACAGTATCTCTTTGGAAACTTGTTTGGATGTCATTTGCCCTGCTCTGCCATACTTTCTGCCTATTTAGGAATTTTGTGTTATATTTAGTTCAAATCCTTCCATCCTTGTTGTCTGTCCTCAGTGGAGAGAGGGCCATGGATTGTCATTTCCTGCATGATGCCTTTTCACATACTTGGAGTTGGCTCTTAAATCTCCCCCAAATCCTAATGTTCCTAGGCTAATAAATAACACCAATGACTATTCCCATGGGTTAAAGGTTCTAAGTCTGATAGAATTTGGGGAAGGGACCTCCAGGATGGGATTGGCAGGCAGAGCTATAAGGGGCTATTTCAGGATTATCTCAAGACTAAAATAAAATGGAGGATCTGAGGCTGGAGTCAACATCTAACACAGTAACTCATCCACAGCAGGTACTCAATATATGTTTGTTGATTGACTTTATAATTGCTTCCAAACAACATGTTACTCTTACTGCTTGAAACAAACTATGCTATTACAACCAGAGCTTCTTGGAGGCCCGACTGCTCTTCAAAACATAAATAACTCCTTTCCATGGGATTGCCATCGGGAGGAAATGAACTGTTACAGCATTAACATTAAGGAAGGTCAGGGACACTTACTTGGAACCACAACAAGCCTTGTCCCCTTTCCAAAGATAAGTCCTTGGAAGCCTGTATTCACACAGTGGTTTTCACCACAGTAAAAACCTAGAGTGGTTGGTGATGGTGTCTTTCCCTGGTAATTGCTCAATTCCATTATTTATTTGGTCCCCAAGGCAGAACCATTAGATGACATTTTGTGAAACCCTGTGGACTCACAAATCCTGACTCAGACTGGAAAACATACTAAAGGAAGCTCATTTCTGGCCTCACACTGAACTTTGCTGAGTGTGACCTCTGAGATAAAAAGGAGAGGCTGATTTTCCAAAATGGAGAATTGGATGTGGAAAAATGGCATGAATGGATCAAGGAGGCCCAACATTAGAAGTTGTTTTTGGCTGATCTTACGGGATCTGGTATCAAGATGACCTTCCCATGATATCCCACCCAGTCAAGGAAGAGGGGAAATAAAAAGAGATTAAGGCCAGGATCCATGCAGATCTGACAGAAGTTAAATAGTGATACATGGAAACTTACTTGGGGATGTAGGATGTGGTAGTGGCCAAAGTTAGGTTGGTACCATTTCCAAAATCAGCTTAGTCAGGGCCAGAAGCTATACTGGTTTTAGAAATGTGTGAGAAAACATGGTGAGGATAGACCCCAGGGGATTAACTTTACAGATGAACTTTCTGAACAATGGATTCGGAAAGTTTTAATCTCTTCTGTGCTACATAATCAACCAAGGATACAATTTAATGAGTTAAGGAGGCTAGGGCAATGACCAAATCTCTTCCAGTTAGCCTCACAGGACAAATTTTGCCATTTGGTGAAATTTTGCCATGTTGCCAAACTGTACATGTTCTCAGAGCTGAGCACAAGAGCTGGAGGAGGGTTTCCACTAGCCTTTGGCTTTAAGCAGCCTATCCTTCTCAATAATAGCACTCAAAACTTAAGAAAGAAAAGAAAAAAAAATCAATTTAAACAGAATATAAGAAAAAAGATCAATTAAAAAAAAGCACAGCTACTTCTTAGTGGAACCAAAGGGATAAGGAATCAGTGTTAGGGGAATACATAAACAGCACTTACTGGGAGAAACTAGAAGCTGGGTTCCTTTCCCAAAGGTCCATCTGTTTGCATTATTCACACAGTGATAGGACCTACTACAAAAAATGTCAGGTGGGACCTCCCCAGGAAACCAGTATACCTTTCTGCAAAGATTTCCCCTTCATGAAGCTTAGAGATCCCCATCCACCCTGGTCTCCTCTATCATGATGCATGGGCTTCATTATCTCCCTGGCTATCTTTATCTTTCTACCTCCTGGATGTTTGGCTTGAATTTTTTGTTGCTATAGCAAATGTGCAGCAGGGAAATTGAATGACCTCATCTGACACCGGGGAATGAATAATAAAGCAACAATTCAACAAACTCTTTTCCGATACCAAACAAAATTCTATTATGTTACTGCAGACTAAAGTGACTGGGCAGACAGCCACTGAGATAGAAATCCACTTTCTCTAGAGCCAAGGTGGGAAAGGGGTGGAGATGAGAGTCATCTCCTCCAAGATATACATCTCTATTTCCTGCTAGCAGAGCTATGCAAGGTATTCTTGAACCCAAGACAATTTCATTTCTTAGTTACATGCATTCTTCTAGCACTAAGTGTATGATACTACTCCACCTACTATTAAAGTCATTGTCACCAAGGAGAACTAGCCTAAGCATAATCAACACTTAGATTCTGCATAACCCTGCCAACTACTGTTCTTCACATGCATCCTGGCTGAGAGAGGACTTTTCTCTCTCTTTTGACTGATCAATTAATATCATATCTCCAGAGCCAAGTCTGGGAACTGGCCCTGGACTCAGTGCTTACAAGGATCATCAAACACCTATAAGAAGGTAACATTGTATAGTCACCTCTGTATCTATATACTCTTCTGGGACAGTGAAAGGCCGGTGACAAAAGCCTGTACCCTGTCTCCCAATGAACCCAACTAGTCCAAAGAACACAGCTTTTCACACTGTCATTCAATAACAATTCAGCACAGGTCCAGCAGTCATTTTGATTAGACCCTCAAGGACCTTCCTAGACTTAGAGAGCCAGCTAGTATATCCTGCTCTGTCCTGGCAAAAAAATAGCTAAGTTACTCCAAACATACTAGATAGGCAATGTTATCCTGAAGGATCTATTGGGTAGGCCATTTCACAATCTCCTTTATTTTATAGAGTGAAGTAACTCAGTAAACTTGACAGTTTGCAATTCTTAGGTTTGTGCGCAATTTCCATTCTCAATCTTTGACTCCTCCACTACTACTCAGGGCACTAGCATGTGGGCAGTAGTAAAACTAGTCTGGACTTCCCTGACTTCCTACAAGTCCTAAGTAAAATCCTATTTTCTACAAGAAACCTTTTCCCAATTCTCCTTAATGCTAGGACCTTCCCTCTGTAATGATCTCCTGTCTATTAAATACACACACACACACACACACACATACTTTGTACATAGTTGTTTGCACGCGGTCTCCTCCATTAGATTGTGAGCTTCTTTGGAACAGGAACTATCTATCTTTTGCTTTCTTTGTATTCCTGTCAGTACAGTGCCTGACACAAAATAGACACTTAATAAATGCTTATTGACTGACTGGGCAAAGCCCATACTTGTTGTACCCTCCACAATGTCCTTGCCTAATTACTTAGGTGAATCTACAGTAACCACTTGTCCTAGGTGGTATTTGGATAGGACTAGCTGCCTCTGCAACAATGGCTTGGAAAAGCTGACTGGAGTCCTTGCCACTCCCAAGCACACAAATGCTGCTAAATCCTCTCTTGTCATTTTCCCCCAAGTGCCATTTATCCAGTCTCCCTCCCTTCTACCCTTTTATTCTCCCTTCCCCTTGCTGGAATAGGTTGTAAGGTAAAAAAAAAGCTTGACATCATGCTTGCACATTTCATTTCACATGAATTTCCTTTTGGATGTTTTTAAAACCATCTGGGCTCATCCATTCATGCTTCGATTGTTTTTCCCATTTTAACTGAGTGGCAAACCAGATTTTTCAGTGAAATTTTGACAAGCCACGGATAAAGTATGGCCATTTGCTAAAATTGAACAATGTCTGCACTTCTTATTGGTTCCTTTAGAATACAAAGTGTGGGCAGTAATTTGGAAGAAAAGAAGGCACCTTATAAACATGATTATTGTTTAAATGAGCCTGCTTCTTTCTACTTTGAGTGAAATAGAAGATTGGTCTTATGGGAAAAATAATCATAAATATAAACAATAGCCTCTAGTATCCTAGTTTATGGCACTATTGTCTCCTGTCATTCATATATCCAAGCTCTGAAGCCCTTTGGAAGAAGGTATAGAGTTATATCAAAGTACAATTAAAAGCACACATTGGGTTTCAGTCTTCATTGAATTCATTGTCTAGTAGACACTTGACTAGTAGTCAGGAAATATGGGTTCTAATCCTCACTCTATCCATGTGGTTTTCCCCCAGGAGAAGGTAAGTTCCCTGAGGGCAAGGACTTTTTTTTGAGGGGGGGCTCATCTTTGTATCCTCAGAACCTAGTATAAAACATTTCTTTATTTGAATTTAACTATGTAACCATGGGTGAGTCACAGTATCTCTGGACCTTATTTTCCTTTACCATAAAATCAGGAAATTAAATTATATGATCTCATGTCTATTCTGGTCTTAAAGTTTCATGAGAGAAACCAATTTCATATCTCTACTGAATTTACCAAGTTCTTATCCTTTTCTTCATATTTAAGTATTTTGTTCATATTTAAGTACTGCACACTTACTGGGTTTTACTTGCAGCTGGGTTCCACTTCCAAACACAAAGTTGTAGTTATTGTTAGACCCACAGTGTTTCTTACCCCAACTAAAACTTCGGGTTATAGGACCCATGATTCTCAGCCTTTCCCTTTCCCCCAGAGGCACAGTGTTTGGGCAAAGACACCTGTAGGCTACAGGTGCTTTTCCACTTGTCTTTGAACTTAGGGAAAAGTTGTTTCTGATTCGTAATGCTAATAGTATTTTTCTTATTCTGGAAGGTCAAATTTATGACTTTTCCCATTAACTTCTCTCAAAAAAAGAAAAGTAGCTACCAGGTCCCCTTTCATAGGATTTAGAGTTAGAACCTCAACCTCTGAGTTCACTTAGTCAAACTCTCCCTTTACAAATGAGGAAACAGGCTGAGAGGAATTAATTGAATTGCCCATCTTCACCCAGAGAATAAATGACAGAGCTGAATTTGAACGTAGGTCCTCTTCTGACTCCAGATGCAATATCTGTCCCACCCCCCAACTCTACCGTGCATTTATAGGATTTGATATGCCAAACCTAGGTAAGGTGACATGCTAGGGATTTTTGCTTTCTGTTCCAGGTTTTGCTATAGAGGCTTTGAATTCAACCTTCTAATGGGAGATAGAGTAGGTAATTCCTTTCCAGATCCAGAGGGGAGTGGTGTTCATTTCATTGTACCCAATGTCACCCAGTGCTGAGCTCTGTCAGGCAGACTTCACAAAAAATCTCCCCCCAAGATGGGGGAAATAGTCATTTAACCAGGAATAGCAGATTTTCAGGCTATCTTGAAAGAAAGAGGCAATGAGGAAAAGAGGAAAGAGTGCTAAGTCATGAGTTGGAGCCTTACCTGAGTCATTGGTGGGTAAGTGACCTAACTTCTATAAGCCTTGGTGTTTTCATCTATAAAGTAGAGATATTGCTTGTACCACCTTCCTCACAGTATTGTTGGGAAGAAAGCTCTTTCTAAACATTAAAAGACCATATATGAGCTATTAACATGTGAGCTATTATTATGAAAGAGTTACATTGGTAATAAGAGCTAGAAGGAGCAACTAACTCTCTAGGACAAGAGCATATAACTCCACAACACTGAAAGGCTGCATTTACACAAGCAAAGGGAAGTAGTAGATAATCTATATCACTTACGGAGAATGGGAAAACTTTTTCCTCAATCCTTGTCCCCATAAGGGTTATCAAGTGAATTAGCCCTGTTTTCTGCTTCTCATTCTCTTCTGCAATATACTGCCAGGATGACAATAGACTGTGAGAACCTGTCAGAGTCTGCCAGCAAATTAGGATTGAGGGAAACAGGGTCAACCCTCATTTCCACCAAGTAGTGGTCATTACCTTCCATCAGTGCCACAAACACAGAACCAACCTGACTTACTTGGCTGGACAAAAAGCCGAGTTCCAATACCAAAGACAAGCTTGTTGAAACCACTCTCTAAAGTCACCGCCCTACAGGGCTTTATAATAACCCTGGGGAGAATTGTTTTCCCTTTTCATGTAAAGCAGGCACAGGGTGGCAAAAACCTGTCATCTTTTCAAACTTATCTGAGACTCTTTGGGTTTATATCACAGTTTCTTATCCCTCTAATCTACCATGGAGTGACTTTTAAAATCTAGGGTTAGCCTTAGGGCTCTATAATACATGGCAAATAAACTAGACCAAAGGTTCTCAAGTTTTTTGTTTGCAGGAGATCTTAATACTCTAAAAATGATTGAAGGTCCTTTCTTCTCCTGACTTTAAAAAAATGTAGGTTATCTATTGATATTTTTCTGTGTTAGACATTAAAATGTCTTTGTATTATTATGAAAATAATTTTGACCTTGAGGATGGCCGAAAACATCTCAGGGGCCCCCAGGAGTCCTTGGACCACAATTTGAGAACCACTGAACTGGACAACTCTGACCTTTCATTGGCTGTAACAAAGCAGCAGCAAGGGTGATTTAAAAAAAAAAAAGGTAAATTTCTTGCTACTTTACATTTACTCTATTTCAGTGGTATCTCTTCCTTCTTAAATTTTCTCTTCAAAAGGGAAAACAGACTGGGGTCATCCTTGGGAACTGCTAAGGACCATTTGGAAGTAGATTAAATATTTCCTTCTCCATCTTCTTCCCTTCCCAGCTTCCCCAAGAAAAATTGGAGTTAATTAATTTATTTATGAGGTAATTCACACTTACACCAATAGGACCAAGTAAATGATTTTAAAGAGCCAGGAGTCAGCTATCGGACAGAACCTGCTGTTAAGAGGGGAAAACCCCATTAGCTTCCGATGCATTTTCTTTGACAGCTTGAATTGCTCTTTAAAATATGCTTGGAACCTCGTGTATTATTTAATCATACTCTCTTCCCTCCTACAACCATTTTTCCAGAGACTTACCTGGCTTTACAATTAGCCTTGTCCCTGCTCCCCAGTTCCACTGATAGTTGCTATTCCCACAGCCATGAAAACCTTAACAAAAACCACCATTGTCCTTCTAGGGAGCCCATTAGAGATAAAACTCAGATAGAGAGCCTGAAGCAGAGCACATAAAACAATGTCAGAATATTGACTATTGAAGATTATTTGCTCATTTAATTACATTTGATTCCCCTGCCTCTAATAGATTCCAGGCACAGATGATGAAATCCAATGATTAAACATCAGAAGTCAAGAGAGGTCTCTCTGCACATAGGGGGAAGCATAATTCGTAAATAATTTTTAAATTGGGGGAACTGAACTTGCTTTACCTTCCCTGTTGTTTTAAAATGGAAATGTAGAAGATAGAAACGGATCATTTGTTTAGAGTTATAAATACATGTGATGCCCTAGCCTTCCATTCTCACTGCTGATAAGATTTTAGCAGCATTACGGTCTGAACTTAGAGATTAAGACATTTTGTTTATTGAAGGCTTCTAGCTATGAGGAACATCCCAAGAAAGCCTGAGTCTTGAAAGGCAAAAGGATTTTGCACTGCTTAGGATGAGTCAACTCTCTCCTCCTTTAAAGAAAGTGCTTTTTACATGTTGGTTGTTTAAATAAAAATATCACTTAAAAACCACTTCCTTGTTTTTATCTCTTACCTGGAAAAACTTTTACTCTGGTCCCAGACCCAAAAATTAGTTTGAATCCATCATTTGCACAGTGATACAGTCAATTACAAAAAAACTAAAACAAACCCAAAGGAAAAAAAAAAACCTCATACACTATCCTCTTTGTTACTGACCCAGTGCTTTTTCCACTCAGGCTACCTTCACCTTCCAATCACCCCAACAGGTTCCAAATAACCATCAAGCTGCAGAAAATTTCTGGAAGAATTGTAAACATTTTCACAATGAAAATGTTTCAATTACATGCATTCTTGTCTTCTTCCTCTCCTAAAATACCCAGTCTTGCTTTTGTTCTGTTATCCTTCTGGGTAAGAGATAGAGAGTAGAGCATTTTACTTGTGAAAAGCCTTGGACCATATGATGAGAACTAGCTTCAAATCCCTGTTTTTTATAAGGGTTTATGGGATTTAGAGTTGGAGGGGACCATAGAATTCACTCTGTCCAACCCTGTCACTTTACAGATGAGGAAACTAAGATGAAGTGACTTGCCTAAGACTACACATGTAGTAACAGAAGCAGAATTTGAGCCCAGGTCTCATGACTCCAATTTTTTTATTTCCAATGTACCATTCTGCTTGATGTTCTGGGTATCTGTTGCAGATCGCTTAACCTCTATGAACTTCTGTCTCTTGGTAAAGTGTTGATATCTGACCATATTTACCTAACAGAGGATAAGGATATGGCCTACAGGTCTATTAAATGAAAGGGATTATCCAAACATATTTTAAGCCCCCCTGGAAGAAAAAGTTCCTTGTAAATGCAGGATGTTATTAATAAGACAAGAGATTTGTTAGCCAAGTCATGGAGTCCCCATTCTTTCAAATAGAGATAAAAAATTGTCTTTTCCTAAATTGCAAAGTTAATAGTTGAATAAACTAAATGAAATGGATAAAAATGAATAAAGATGATTCTGCTTAGTCCCCCTCTGCAGAGGGGACAGAATTGAAAAAGACCATATGAGCTGGGTGACCCCTTCTGCCTAGGAATAATGAATTCTCAAAGAATGTAACTGGGTAGGCTTTTAGGATATTCATGTAGACTACTGCTTCTACTCACCATGTTCTTAGACTTAGAGCCAAAATGAAACTCAGAGGATACTTTATCCAAACCACTTACAGATAAGGAAACTGAGGCCAAGAGAGGTCAAGCGATCTGCCTAAGGCCACAGAAGCAATGCCTGTTTCAAACCTGGGTTCTCTAACTTCAAATTCAGTACTATTTCTCATACCCCACTGCCTCCCACTATTCCACTGACTTCCAGACAAGTTTGGCACATGACTTCAGAATGTAACTGCAGCATCTTACTGACCCTCTTCTGAGAATGTCCTCCTTACTTTTCTTCTCTGCTGAATCACATCATTCATTACTTCTGCTGAGGAAATGAACAGCTATCTTTTATGCCATTTCCCTTTATGGATGTCAGTGTGCTTTTTTCTAAGTCAATTGAGACACCTTTTAGATTATCTTAATCTTCTTAACAGTCAAAGCTATGGAGTCTCACTGGTGATTAATTGGGGAGATGAAAAAAGCAGGCATGAATTAATTTCTATGTAAGTTAGAGACACATTAGCTCACAGATTTAGTGAATGTCAGACTCACCAACAAAAACACATTTCAGTCTCTGACCTATAGAAATGAGAAGACACACTTACTTGGTCTAACTATCAATTGGGTGCCAGATCCAAACTGTTGTTTGTTATAACCAGTATCTACACCCTGACTGACTTCACAACAAAAACTATGTCGACTTTGCATTCTGTAAATGTTGGCTCTTCCTCCCCTAGATGGAAGCAGAGGGTTTTGCAGGTAAAGGGAACACTCCAACCCATCAAAACAGAAAAATATAAGCATTCTGAACTGGAGGCCCACTAAAATAATTGAGAATCTGATCCCCGAGTCCATGAATTCAACAAATTCTTTGCATGATCCTTAGAAATATTCTCGGAGCTGAAGGTAGGGGAGCTGCCTAGGGTAGAAGGTGAGGGATGGGATAAAACGAAGGCACCTTTAAATATTATTTTTTAGAAAGGTATATATTTTCAAATGCCAGAAAATTCTGTTTTCTACGATCAATATTTATTTCAGGATAAATTAAGTTGCAAAGGTTATAGCAGAGGTTTGAGGCCTCCAAATGTAGAGAAACTTGAGGGTACAGTTTTCAAACCTTGTCTAGAACATGTATATACCTTGTCCAGACTCTTTTCTTTGATAACCTGATGCCTCTTCTAGTCCTAGGGCTCCATTGTAGTCATAAACAATTATTTGACCTCAAGGGCCCCTCCCCTGAAACTGGATCTCTAGAAATGCCACTGGGCAGGTCTAAGGTATATGAATGAAAGAAGTATAGGGGAAGCAGAAGAGAAGAAAGGGAGGAAGAGAAGAAAAAGGTAAATAAGCAGAAAAGGGAGAAAGGAAAGGGAAAGAGAAATAATAAAGGGAAAGAGGAAAAGGGAGATGCCAGATGGCCCTGGGCACTAGGGAGTAGCCTTGGTACCAGAACTTGACTGCTACCTTTACTCAGTCAGAAAGGAAATGTTTCCTGTGTGAGATTCAGGAGAAAGAGAATTGGGCAGAATACCCTTCTCCTCATCTTACCCTCTGTGACAATATCTTAAAAGTTGATGAGAGCCTGTGTGGTATAGAAAGAAGCCTGTAGACTGGAAGCCAAGAGACTTGAGGTTTAGAGTCTTAGATCTTCCAGTGTGTGCCTGTGTGACCTTGGACAAGTCACTTTCTTCAGATGCAAATGAAAGGATGGAACTAGATATGCCCTAAGGTTTTTTCCCCTACTCTTATGTTCTAGGATGTCATGGAATCAATCTAGAAAGGTCATAAATACAAGGCAAAGACATCCCTACCCTGTCTTATTTCTGGATCATGTAGTAATCTGGCCAAATTCTACCCAGGAGGATGGAAAAAAAAGATACATAGAATCTGTTTTTCTCTTCCTAATTAGGTTGTCAATCTGTTTGGCTAAAATGTCTTATAAAGTGTCTTAATCTCTTCCTAGGAAAAAAAGGAGTCATATAAATGCAAAATAGTCACTGCAATAATAAGTCAAATGACTTACTATGTCTCTTTCCTTTGTTCTGGGAGGTACAGTTTAAAATAAAGGAATTTTCCTTTGCAGAAAGGACATAGAACAAGTGGTATTTTTGTATTTCTTTAACTACCTCTACATAGCCCTAAGCAAAATGGAGGCTGGGCAATTATCCAGTTAATCAGATGCCAAATCTGGATCATTCAGGTGCCAATGTGGAATTTCTTTTTGTCCTTAGGGACTGGCTGTGGACCTTTATGTCACATTAACTGGATAATTGCCAGCTCTCTTTTCCATTTGGCACTTTGTCGATCAGCACAGCCACATTGAAATCGTGAATGTTCTCCGAGGCAATTGTTTATTTTAAAGGACACAGCCTTATAAATTCAAGTAATAATGATGATGATGATGATCTGAAAAAAATCTGGCCCAATATTTATGCCTGTCTTTCTTTTCATTTGGGGAGTGCAGTCAATAGTCCTAAATTATCCTTCCTCTACATTTCCAGGACCTACATCTGCAGCAATATGAGGGTGACCTTCTTCCTGGATAGTCTTATCAGGCTGCCTCGGGGAAACTCATCTAGAAATTCATTAGGTATGGTGATACAAAGGGCTAGTCATTACAGATTAAGGTTTTCTCCTCAAGTAATGAAGGGCTTATGGGGAGGAACAGGGAGTCCAGTTTCCTTACAGTGGATCAGCTTGTTAAGTGCTATCATTTGACACTGTTTCTAGCCAGTAAAAACCATCTTCCTCCCTCCCCTTTCCCCTCTCTGCCATTTTGCTAGTACAAAAAAAAAATCTTTCCCGGCCTTAATTATCCAGCAAAATTATTTGTGTGGACAATCCTGAGTTCAGTGGATTTCTGCCAGTGTTTAACTTGGCTTTGCAAGAGACAAGCCAGCTGTATACGTTTTGGAGCTCCAGGCTTGGCACAGATCTAGTAGGATATGCTGTGCTTAATATTTACTGGTGGGCCACACTGAACTTGGCATGGTACAGGCTGCACCAGAGAGAGGTTTGGGACCAGCCTGGTCCCTGGCCTCAAGGAGATCAGCATCCTTGCTGATTACTTCAACCTTCCTTTCTTTTCTCCTTACTGCTGCATTGCAGCCTTTTTTTTTTTTTTTTTTTGGTTTGTGTCTACCTCTCTGTTTCTTTGCCCAACCTGTCAGAGAAATCAATATACAGAACAGACTAACAACATCCCCTCTCCCTCCTGGGGACAATAACGAGAGGGGGAAAAACTGCACATATTTCCAGGTACCTGGATCTAATTCTTTTGACATAAAGCCCCTTCCAAGCAGAGGCCAGAATGATACTTTGGACCAAGTCCTGCAGATAACAGGGAGTCTTTGACATCAGGTCTGCAATGGAAAGGAGCAGATTCAGAGATCTCTTAACTGAGTGGGGAGAGAGACACATTTGTTATGAGTTAAACATGCAGACTTACTTGGATTGACGATCAGGTTCGATCCCAATCCCCAAATTAATTTAGTATTGCTGCCAGCGTTACACCATCACACAAAGCTTTATAGAAACCTACTAGGCCAATGTGCAGCAGGAAATCCCTTTCAATCCTTCAGTACAGCCAATGTGCCCTTTTCAGTTTGTACTCTGGCCAAAGTAGCTGCAAAAGGACTATTTGGGACTGTGGTAAATGCACAGCATCAGGATGGAAGGGGTCTTCTGAGGTCATTTAGTCTCTTCTGCTGCCCCTGGGTTGGGCTGCCCTTTAACTGGCTCAGACAGGAGCCTACGTGCCCTAATTTAAAGAGCACTGGGAAAAGAAATTCTATAACCAAAAATCTATATCCAGGCTTCCCATGGCAACTCATTCCAGCATTTTACAACAAACTGACTGAATTCTTAGTAAAATGGTTAAGGGGGGAAAAAAAAGAAAAAAAGACTAGGACTCTCTTTTCCTCTAGTTAATTATGTCTCTCTCCCCTGTGACAAGACAGCATGTGTGCCCATTTTCACATGTACATATGGTTCTGTATATAATCATTAGAGATGCTATGAAAAATCAATATGAACTAAGATTAAAAAAAAGGAACAAACCAAAGCTTAGCACTTTAGCTTCCTTTTGAAATTAGAGCCTTCATTATGGATTCAGCAAAGATACTCACGGGGTTTGACCATTAACCTTGTTCCCCCTCCAAACATTAGTTTGTAGCCGGCATTATTATTCACACAGTGATCATCAGCTCAGTAAAAACCTCCCAGAAGCTGAGCTAAAGTTTCCCCTAAAGATCTTCTGGAAGGAGTGATACTATGTGCTCTCTGAGAATATTAAACAATCGTTACAGTAATAACCTGGCACGGAACCCTGGCATCATTGGGGATATTTAGGGCTGTTTCTCTAGTAGGTAAATGAGAGATCTTTCTAAAAGCTCCTAGAATCATGTTAGAAGGGTTGCTCTCTATACAGACCTTGAAACTAACCCTGAAAGTGCTGGAATATTCTTTTATGTTTTGGTCAATTACTTCTCCAACCTGTGTCCCCTTGGAGGTATTGGAAGTCACAGCTTCATTTGGACAAAGTATAATGTCTAGTGTTCATTCTGCCTATTTAGAAATGGCTAGTGAGACTATTCCCACCAGAAGGGACTGGGGGAAGCCTCCACTGTCTAAAACATCAGAGAAATCAACCTGGCACACTCTTCAATGGGCCTCTTGCAGACCCTCTCTAACCTCAGTGACCCAGTGGCTCAGGTTCAGGCAGCTACTGTCCAGCTGCCCACATGTTTAAAAGGATTTCACTATTTTTTGATCCTAGAGAAACAGGTAATTGTAGATAATGGGCTGACCCAGAGCTCATAGTCCACTCTGGCTTAAGACCTTTGTCAAATTCTCATTTATAAATATAGACACTGTTGATGGAATTCTTAGGATCATAGAATTAGAAATATCAAGGGACCTTAGTGACCATCATCAAGTCCAATCCCTAATTTTACAGATGAGGAAACTGAAGCTGAGAAAGGTTAAATGATTTGTTCAGGGTCCCAATTTTGTTCCAGGGAAGATTTTTACAGCCTTGTTGCCCCTATTCTAAGAAAAATGTCTGGGGTTTCACTTAAATGGAAACTCGGTATCAGAAACCCCATGGCTATGTATTTCTCATTCTATGGAATAATCTCCTCCCTCTTTCCAAACCCCTTCCTACTTTCAGCACCCTGGCTATAGGAACTTTTAGCATTTTATATCCCCCGAGGAAAACTGAGAGAAATCTAGGGAGGCATGGCAGCCCAAGAATTACCTACCTGGATATACAGTCAATTTTGTTCCTTCTCCAAAGGATAGCTTCCCATAGCCACCTCCTGTATTCCCACAACAGTTACCACCTTTACAGAAACCACCCTTCACCCATTTCCTTTCCTGGTTTTGTAATCATTTGTTAAACCCCACACAGTCTAGGCCCCCTCCATTTAAAACAACAAAAACAATAAAAAACAGGCAATGAATTGATTTCCCATAGAAATAGACACAGACATTTAAACTGGGTCTATGTGATATTGATAAATTGAACCCAGTCCTGGGACTTTTAAGTCCACCACTCTCTGCTGAGCCTGTCTCAATGGCATGTGAGCAGTTGGGTCCATTATTTCTAAGTCCCTAACACGAGGTGCAGCAATATACAGCCTATTAGGCACAGTTAATTAATGTTTTGGTCCTGTCTTATTAGGCTCATAAAAATAAATATAGGGAATAAGACCAGAGAAAAGCCACTTTAGGTTCCAGAAAATAACAGGAAAGTTTTGGGTTTTCTTAATTGGATCCAAGAGTCATGATTGATATACATCTATTGAGTGACTACTGTGTCTAGGACTGTGCTCTAGACTTTTCCAATTGCCCTTAAAGCTAATGCCTTCCTTGTGAAATTATCTCCAATTTACCCTATATACATATTTTTTGTACATAGTTTTTTTTTTGCATAGTCTCTCCTGTATTCCAATATTGTCCAATATTAGACCATATTAGACACAAGTAAGCTTCTTGAAATCAGGGATTGTTTTTGCCATTCTTTGTATCCTTGGTGCTTAGCACAATGCCTGGCACATAACAGGTAACTAATAAATGCTCATTACCTTGACCTGACTTGGTTCTAGCTCTAGGGTGGCTTAGAATTCGATTGAAGCAACAGAATAAACCTTAAAAAGCAAATTATAGGGGGCAGCTAGGTGGCACAGTGGATAAAGCACCAGCCTTGGATTCAGGAGGACCTGAGTTCAAATCCAACCTCAGATACTTGACACTTACTAGCTGTGTGACCCTGGGCAAGTCACTGCCCCACAAAAAAATAATAACAAGCAAATTGCAGTATAAGGTAGCAGAGGTTAAGAGCCAAATGAGGAGAATTAATAATTCATATTTATATAGCAAATTTAAGGTTTATAAAGTGAGTTCCTTTCAGTAACTATATGAGATTAGTAGGACAAATAACATTTTCCCCATCTTATAGAGTGTGGGAATTAAGGTTCTGGGAAGTTAAGGGATTTGCTAGACCAGTGATTAGCTAGTTATCCAAAGCAATAATTCCCATGCCCCCCCCCGCCACCCCCCAGTCTCTCCTCTCTTCACTTCTACAACTCTATCTACTCTAAGCTATACTGTCTAGTGCTATAGAGTTCAGAAGAGTGAGTGATGGGAGGAAATGGGATTTGAGCTGAACCTTTCAAGAACAGTAGGATTTAGATGAGCAGAGAAAGGATATTCCAAGGGAGGAAAATAGCATGAGCAAAGTGACAGAGAGAGAAATGCATATGGTATGTCTAGGCACAATGAGTAGATGGCAGCATCTGAGGTTTTCTGCATGGGAGTAATGGAAACTTTATAAAAGAAGGTTCTTGAATTCCAGGCTAAGGGTTATCTTCAGAAGATATGTATATATATATATATATATATATATATATATATATAAACATGTACTAGTTAATGATCTTCAGAGTTTCTTTGAAAATGGTAGAAATGTTTTATTTTCTTCCCCCCCCTTATTTCTTTCTACTATATAGTATCCCAAAAGTCTTAGTGCAGCCTTAAACTTTTAAAGCATACATATATATTTTAAAGCTTATGTATATATAATATATTTTAAAGCATATATGTATGTTATGTTATATATGCTATATACTATATATACAATATATATTTTTAAGCTTATATATAAAATATATTTTAAAGCATATATATATATATATATATGAGCTTTAAAAGCTTAAGGCTGCACTAAGACTTTTGGGACACCATAGTAGGAAGAAATAAGGGGGGAAAAGAGAAAAAGAAAATAGAACATTTCTGCCATTTTCAAAGGAACTCTCAAGATCATTAACTAGTCCATGTTTTTCTTCCTTAAAGAGTTAGCACAGCTCTAATGACCAGTGGAGTGTACTCCAGCACTGTGAGTGGTCCTCATCACAGTATGTGCCATTTACAGCTTTCTTCTACTTAGTTCAAAGAGCAGTCATTTCAGCTTTAATATTTCACAATATGACTGCCCTTCACGACTCCCTCTCGCCTCTCAAGCAGGACTCATTACCTTTTAAAATGAAGCCTGCTTTTTTTTTTTGAATACTCACACGGTAGAACTGTCACTTGGGTGCCCGACCCAAAGACATACTTGTAGTTCCCAGAGGCTAGTCACAGTGTTGTGTCTCTTAACACAAACTGCTTAGGGCAGCCCTATGGCTAAAAATCCCACCTTTTACAGGAAAGCTTTCCTGATTTGCCTTAATTCTAATGTTTTCCCCTGTTATTTCCAATGAATCTTGTCTGTACCTAGTTGTTTGCATGTTGTCTCTCTATCAGATTGCGAGTTCTCTGAGGGCAGGGATAATCTTTTGCCTTTTTTTTGGTATCCCCATCACTTAGCACAGGAACTGGAGCATAGACGGCACTTAATATATGCTTACCGACTGAATGACTGGTTTTGGTCAGAGAGTAGTAGGGCTTCTGTTCAATTTTCTCAATCCAATGGCTATTTAGTGCCTATAACAGTGCCTTATCTATGTTATATAGTCAGTAAATGTCTGAACTCAATTATTAATATATTTCAAATTTCATAATACTTTTCTTTGGGTGGACATTGGATGAATGCTTTTCTTAAATTTCTGGTTTATAGAGCACCAATACAGAAAGACACAGTGACCATGATGTAGGCTAATTACATTATTTACAGAACCTTGCAAAATATATACTATCATCTCTATTTGGGATATGAGATATATAGTAACACAGCTAGTATTTAAATGCATATACCAGAGCACATTGGGCAGCTGGGTGGCACAGTGAATAGAGTGCTGAGCCTGGAGTCAGCAAGACTCATTTTCCTGAGTTCAAATCTGGCCATAGAGACTTTCTAGATGTGTGACCTTGGGCAAGTCACTAAATGCTATTTGTCTCAGTTTCCTCATCTTTAAAATGAGCAAGAGAAGGAAATGGCAAACTACTCCAATATCTTGGTAAAGAAACCTTAAATGGGGTCACAAAGAGTCAGACACGACTGAAAAATGACTGAACACCACAACCAGAACACATTCTCCCAAATAAGTATTATCTAAAAGTAGTCCCTTTGTGAAGCTGCATACTTATTCCATTCTATCTTGGCTGAAAACAATTTTTGGGGGGAGAAGCTTTTTCCTTGGGGACTGCTTTCTCAACTGACTTAGGAACCACATAGGAAAGCTAATCTTATTACTTTACACAACTCTTTTCTTTTTAACCAAAAAAAGGCTGTTGAGAATTTCATAATTTAACCTAATCCCTAGTCTTAGCTCTTTGTAACTTGACTGTTTCTGAAAAATCAAATCCCCTTTCAGAGAACATGATTTGCCATCATCTCGAAACAATTTGAAAGACCAATGGCAGAATCTGGAGGCAATTTCCAGAGAGGAGTTCTAAAGATGTTTTGGACAATGGCGATATGAAAAGGGAGGATTTTGAAGGAAACAATGTTCACCTGGATGTAAAAATCCCAAAACACTTTTTGGGAAAAAAAATAAGACTTACTCCCATATAGCCACATTAAAAGCACAGGGCATATGGCACAGAGGAGACCCAATTCTTGTCCTAAGGCAGGATAGCTGACTTGAGAGAGATTAGACTGGTAGGATCATGGATCTAGAATTGGAGGGAACTTCAGAAATCATCTAGTCTAAACTTTCATTTTACAGATGAGGAAACTGAGGCCTAGAGAAGTTAAATGACTTGTGTAAGGCCACATGAGTCAAGAGATCCAGGATCTACACTCAGATTCTGACTTTAGAGTCAGTGTCTTTCCACTGCACCACACCAAGTTATTTGTCTTGGCTTTAAAGGGTAAAATTTAGATCAATGGGTAGATTTTGGCTTAAGAAAGAAACTGCTTGACAATTAAGGCTGTCAAAAGTGGAAAGTAAGGTAGTAAGTTCCCCATTACAGCAGGTCCAAGAAAAGGCTGGATGAGCACTAGTTGTGGATGTTCCAGAATTGCTTAGACTCAATGCACTCCAAGATACCTTCCATTTCTGATTCTTTTATTATTGGAAGAATGCTGCTGAGCTATGCGATGCCTGTCATTTTTGTTAATGATATGCTGATGCAGAATGTACCATATTCCCTGTAGTACATACAAGAATACATATTCTGGTCTTGGCTAATGTAGAAAGAGCCATGACATTCTCTTTCCACTCTGGTATCTCTTTTTGACTGGCTCACACCTTTAGATAGTTCCTATTTTTAACAAATTCATTTCTCTTGAGAACAAGGGTATACTTTAGACTTTACAACACTAGCTTCTTTTTTTCCTTCCCATAGGATTAGCTAACTCAATTTGTTTAGGAACCAATATGGAAAAAAATGGTTCTTTGCTTTTCTCCCAGTCAGATATTAGGGAATTTACCTTTCCACAAGAATCAAACTTACTTGGTATTACAACAAGCTTTGTTCCACCACCAAAGGAGAGCTTATTCCCTCCACTAAAGTCACACAGCTTTTGGGCCCATTACAAAAAGCCCTGTCCCTGGGAGGGAATTTCTATGCAGGGAATATAACTTACAATTAATTCTACACTATTAGCATCCTTTTACTTTTCAATTATATTGTGAGGTTTCAAAAGGGAGCTGTACAAGGAGGTAGGAGATCTGGATTCTAATCTTGGTTCTGTCACTAACTGGCTGTGTGACCTTCTGGAAGTAGTTCATCTCTCTGATACTTGGTTTTCTCATCTACAAAATGAGTTGGTTTTACTAGATAATCTAAGTTTCCTTCTGTATCGAATGCAAAATCAAATACCTGAGATGCCATTTCTATTCATCTTTAAGGATATATACTTGCAAGTCATGCTTCTTCGGGAACACTTTAGGTTTCCCATACTCTCATTTCATTGGTTTACTGTAGAATGTATCACAAAGCTTTTCTTTCCTTAAATGACAATGTGTATCTTATATTCTGAATAACTATGCAACCCCATTAAAAAGAAAACTGGACTTCTAATAGATATTGGGCATGAAAGCCTTCTACTGATGGCTATCAGAACCTGTTCTATAGCTTATAGTCTCAGAGGGTTGCCTGGGAAAGCAAGTGCTTGGCACATAGTAAGCATTTAATAAATGCTCTATCTATCTATCTATCTATCTATCTATCTATCTATCTATCTATCTATCTATCTATCTATCTATCTATCTATCTATCTATCAGGTTAAGTGACTTGCCTGTGTGCATCCAGCCAATATGGTTTCAGAGGAGATACTAAATCCAAGACATCTTGATTTTGAAGCTGGCTCTCTTTTTGCTGTGTGATATTGCCTCTCAAATATTAGTACAATTTATCAGAATGTCCCAGACCTGATCACCCAACTCAGCCTCCAAGGAACTATGAATTCATATCTAGTTCACACATCTGACAGTGAACAACCACTGATAACAAGCAATTAAACTTCAGCTGTGTTTCAACAGATCCCATTGGATTTCTTTCCAGAAAGGATAATTAAGTAAACAAGAGAACTCACTCGGTATGATAGCCAGAGTAGTGCCTTTGCCAAAGGTAAGGGGGTTCGAGGCTCCTATGTTCACACAGTGTGCCCCCTTTAAACAAAAACCTCCCTCCCAGAGTCTGGAGTAAAAAATCCCACTCTACATCTGTTTATTATTTCTATCATGAGGAAGCCAAGTATATGGCCAACAGCTAAGCTGAGTATAACATTTCCCCTCACCTCTAAATTTCACACTTATTAAATACCTACTATGCACAAGAGACTTTGTTAGGCATTGGACATATGGAAACAAAACCAAAAAAACAGTCTTTGCCCCCAAGGAGTTTATATTCAACTGGAGGGGATACAATACATAAAAAAGAGAAGTAAACACAAAATAATTTCAGGTGGGAGAAAGCATTAACATTACAAGGGAAACATTCTACACAGGTCTTACAGGGCCATAGCTGATAGAAAATCCAAGTGTTTCTGGGGTATGGGAGGAATTCTCCAGGGTTTCCCATATCCCTTCACCACAGTGACTGTTGAAAAAACCCCTTACTCATATAGGTGGGGTGGGAGAATCATTCACAAGAAGTCACCAAAGGGGAAGGGTCCTTATTTTTCCTTTTAAATCCTGATGACCTTCTAATGACTGGTAGAGGGACAATGTAACTGAAGTGGTTTGGTAATTCTTCTATTACCCAGGACTGGAGAAATTTGGTTATTTCTATTACAGTTACCTATAAACATTCTGTAAACCCACTACTTACTTGGCATTACAGATAGTTTGGTGCCAGATCCAAAAGTGAGCTTTCCTTGGCTTCCTCCATAATTCCCACAGCCATACAGGCCCTTACAATATCAGCTGGGTGGGGGCACAGAGAGAGAGAGAGAGAGAGACAGAGAGACAGAGAGAGAGAGAGGAGGGAGGGTGCTTTCCCCCTAGTGGAATTTTTGACACATTGCTCACCTGGTACTCCTTCATAATATTAACTCATTTAGGGACGTAGAATTATAAATCTGCAAAGGACTTCGGGGATAACCTAGATCAAATCTTTCATTTTGCAGATAGGGGAGGCCCAGAGAGATTTTTATTATGAAAAATGGATTTTATTGATATATTTTGTTTTTACATTGCCTAGATATCTATTTCCCTGTCCTTCCATGGGAGCCATCACTTTTAAACGGGAAAAAACAGCAAAATTGATTAACAAACTGATAAAATTTCACCTTACGTAGACTGTCCCACACCTATGAACACTGAACTCTACAAAGGAGCAGAAGAAAGTGCATAGAGATTATTACTAAAACCAATAGCTCACATGCATATGGTACTTTATGGTTTTTACAAAGTCTTTTCATTACAGCAATCCTGTGACAGGGCAAATGTTGTCCCCTGTCTACAGAGGAAGAAAGGTTCAGAGAAGTTAAGGATCTGACTAGTAAGTCTTACAATTGGGATTCGATTCCAGGTCTCTCAAATCTCCATCCAGAATGCCTTCCATGTGGTTGTTCTGTAAGATAATTGCCCAAGGTACATACAGCTAATGTCTTTAAAGAGATCTAGACACAGACTGACTTGTGCTGAATTGTCATAGCCACTCTCGGTGCATAAAATTTTATTAGAACAACACACATCTGAGCTTTGCTTATCTGATAGCAAGGACAGCACCCATAGGGCAGCAGGTGTCATCATTAGGTCTCCAGGCCTCCCCAGAGGGGAGTTGTGCCTCAGTTGCTTCATGGATGGCTATTTAGGGGCTGTAGTCATGTTACTCTAACTGGAATGGAGAATCTACTTTAAAATCATGATTGACATCAATTTTCTTTAAAGAATAGAATACTTAACTCTGGACCAGATTGAGGTGTGTGGCTTGCTGAGGGTAGGTTAGTCTCAGGATTTGCCAAGACCTTTGACTCCTACATTATCATATTTAATGGAAATTTTTTTCAAAGCTATTTGCCATTAGCTTAATGCTTTCATTGAGTCAGAGCTAGTGCCTGACTCTTGTAGGACTCTGCTTTTGAATGAGGTACAGTTAACCCTGCCCAGACAGGCTCCTTAGCTGCAGCTATTGCTTGGACTCAGGGAGAGTCCAGGAGATTAAATAAACCTCTGCTACCTTCCAGTTGAAGATTTCTCAGCATTTAGCAAATGGGACTCCATTAGCCTACCTGAGATCAGTTCACAGAAATGCCATTTTATTCATCTTATTTAATCGAGAAAAGCTCAGGAGCCACAGCACCCTTCCCTCCTTCTAATTCGGTTTAGTTTTTTACATCTATCTTCTGACTGTGACCATCTCAGGGGCTGTACTTACTTGGATTTACTACCAATCTTGTTCCTGCTCCAAAGTGTAGCGTATTGTAGTTTTGGGCACAGCAGTGCATCCCCTAACAAAAACTGTCCTGGCTTCCCCAGGAAGCTCTTCAGAGTCCCCATTATTTGAGGGAGCAAGGAGGCCTGTCAGATAGCTTGAATAATGATCCTTCCATTCTAGTCTGGCTCATGGGGACAGGTCTCTCTCATTTATGGAGTTAAGTGGTCACCCGGTAGCCAATGAAGCAAAACTGACAAGGAATCCAAACGAGGTTCCCCAGAGACACAAAGGTCTTTGAAGCGGGTCTAGAATCCAATTGCTAAGGATAAATAGCTATACCAGGCCTTGGAGTAGGACTAATTTAATTTGGCACAGAAATAGAAACATCATTTCCCCTGGGAATACTGGGTGTGAGGTACTGCTATACGATATCAGAACACAAAGTTTAGAGGTGAAAGGGACCTTAACCTAGACCCTTTATTTCATAGATGGGAAACAGAACTAGAGAGATGGAATCACTTGCTTAAGGTCACCCAGCTAAGTAGTAGAGCTAAGATTTGAACCGAGGTCCTCTTACTCCAAGTCTGGTGGTTTTTTTTTTCTTTCTATTGCCCCCACCCTTTCTGGAGTGTATATTATTGATGTTTTTGCTATTGGTGCAAAACACTCAATCATCTCTGCAGTTGCATATCATTATGTATATGTTTCATATTTCTTGAATAATATAATGTGTTAAAGTTTTTTTTTGGGGGGGGCGGTGGGAGGAAGGGGGAATGCCAGGAAGGGCTAGTCCTATTCTTGGTGATTCTGAGGCTTTTTTATACCCCCTGGTAAAAATTAAAGATAAAAAAGTAAAAGTAAAATGATTGTTCTCACTATCTCAAGAAAAAGCTATGTGAACACAGAGTCACAACTCAAATTTATATAAACTTCAAGGTTTGTAAAATTCTTTGGTTACAACCCCCCTGCCAAGTTTTGTAGTATAAGCATCATCATAATGACCATTTTACAGATGAGGGAATTGAGGTGGGATATTTGCTCAAGGTTATATAGTTAATAATAATAATTATTATAGTTAGCATTTGTACAACACTTTAAGGTTTGCAAAGTACTTTTCATGTTATCTCATTTGATCATCACAACAACCCTATGAAATAGATATTATTATTATCTTCATTTTAAAATAAGGAAACTAAGGCAGAGATTAAGTGACTTGCCCAGGGTCAAATGGCTAGTAAATGTTTAGGGCAGGATTTGAACTCATGTTTTCCTGACTGCAAGTCTCCTACTCTAACCCTATGTCCAACCTACTTGTGCCTAGTTAAGCAGTAGAGTGGAAACTTGAACCCAGATTTCCCAATTCCAGGTCCAGTACTCTTTTCCATTATGTAACACTGCCTCCCACATGGATTCAAGTCATTCAGAGTACCCATTAAACAATCATTAGAAGATATTAATTTCTAACCCACCCAGTTACCTCCCATTCATACATTTCATAGCCTGAAAAGGTCCCAGGATTGTTAGAGCTTTCTATTCTTTAATTAAGAGGAATAGCGCATGTCAGAGTCCTCTGTACACTGGGCTTGTGGGAGAAATTCTATTGCCCAGAATTAATGTCCTGATGATAAATAAACCCAAAGGAAACACATATAATTACCAAGACTCAAGAATTCTGTAGAGAAAGTGAAAGGCTGTATTCACAGGTGGAAATGAGACCTGATAGGAATTCTCAGTCTAATAGTTGTTCTAAGATCACCTCTTGTAGGAAGGAAGGAAAGGAGAGGAAAACTTTCTACTCTATTAGATTTTCCTACTTAGCTGCATATTGCTATTTGAAAAAGATATACACTATAATTAAATTATTTATACATAGTAGGCATTTAATAAATATTACTGAATTAAACAATTATTCCTATTACCTACCAGGAGTTACTCTGAGTTTGGTTCCAGTCCCAAAGACTATTCTGTTGCCACTTCCAGTATTTACACTATGATAAACTCAACAACAAAATCTTCAGACTGGGTTTTCATCTCATCCTCATTCTTCATCTCTTTATTTAGGGGCATCCAGGTATTGGAAAGAACACTAGGGTGAGGGTCCTGTTAGGACCTGAACTAAAAACCTATGAACCATTCATTTGTAGGCATGTTGCTTAATATTTCTGAGCCTCAGTTTCCTTAGTTGCAAAATGGAGATAAAAAGCCTTGTACTATCTACCTCACAGACTAGTAAGAAGAAAGTCCTTTGTAAAATGGAGTTTTACTATATAAATAGGATTTATTGTCATGTGAGCTGTGTTATTGTGATGTCCTTTTTTTTTTTTTTAAGAACTGTTCACTCCAACCCTGAAGAGCAATAGAGAAGACACTGCAGGGTCATTATATGGGTTTGTTCTGGTTAACATGACCTACTTGGTTAGCCTACATGATGGCATCTGATGGATGGGGTAGTATGTCAGTCAACTGATTAAGATGTCAAGACTTGGGATTTGCATTATTAGGGAATTCATGCTGGAGGCCAATAGGAATTTCAGAGTGATTTGGAGGTTCTTCTGGCTGTCATAGTGAATAAAGTGGGTGACCTGGAAAGAGGAAGGTCTGAATTAAATTTCTCCCTTGATTCTTTACTAACTGTGTGACCCTGGGCAAGACAAGCTCTCTGAACCTCAGTTTCCCCGTTAGTAAAAAAAGAGATAAAAGAACCCCTTTCACTGGGTGGTTGTGAGGATGAAATGATATAATACTTGCAAATCTTGATTTGAAAACCTTGTATCACTATTAATCCTAAAGACCTGTTGGTTACTGCTATTATTACTTCCCTTTGTATAGTATATAGAATGGCCATGGGTGACAAAGGTTGAATGGATATATCATCTTATCTCACTGATTTTAGGATTCTATATTTGACTGATAAGAAATCCTAAAGACCTGTTGGTTACTGCTATTATTACTTCCCTTTGTATAGTGTATAGAATGGCCATGGGTGACAAGGGTTGAATGGATATATCATCTTATCTCACTGATTTTAGGATTCTATATTTGACTGATAAGAACAAATGAAGACAAAAACAAAGAAATGAACCAATTGCTATGGAAATCATATCCTATCTCAGCCCAGATCTTACATTGGAGCTGGTTCAGTGACCCATGTGTCTACATAACACTGCTCTACATTTTTGGCGGGTGCTTGCCTGGAATTCCTAATTAGGTCATTATAATACTCATGAGAACAATGGGGGTTTGGGAGAGCCTCTCCTAAAGTGTTGTCACATTCTCCTTTTAGCCTATAGTCAATAGGCAATTCGAACCATCTACAGATTTACAGAAGGAAAGGTGGAAAATCAGAACTGAGTTGTGAGACCCCATTTAGACCCTGTGAGACCCTGGAGTAAAAACACTTAGAGAACTCCGGGTTCAGGAGTCTGTCACTAAGTACTGCATTCACACACTGATTGCCTTTGAAAACTCTCTTTGGGAGCTGTATGTGTACATTTGAGTCCAAGTAGCCCTCTGGGAGTCCAAAATTCCACCCAGTACTTGTATTCAGATGACCATTTACAAATCTCTCATTGTTAGAATAAAAGTGAAACAGTAGTGAGGGGGAGATAGAGGCCAGGGAGTGTGGTCTGAAGGAGTGGGCTAGCCAGCCTCTAAGGTTCCTTTCAGTGACACATCTATGATTCTATGACATGACCACAAAAACCTTCCAGTCCCCTTGGCATGGGGGAGGAACCCTCAGTTTCTTTGTCTGTAAAATAATGGGTTGGACTAGAAGTTCTATAAGGCATCACCACCTCTAAATCCTATGATTTTGTGAGGAGAGGCATTGGATCAGGACTCCCATCAATTAGCATTTAAAAGGCCAAAGAAACAACCCCACCACCATAATTTATGAAATATAGCTCTGAGGAATTAGCTCAGATGATAGAATACTCAATTCACTTATGAGAGGTGGTGTCTGCTTGCCCTCATTTTCTATTTTTTTTTTTTACAGGACCTCATATGGTTGTTGCTGAATAAATATCTTATTGAATTGAATGAACATGGGACAATGGGAAATCCAATATTAAGTTAAAGAAAACAAATCTGGGTAGGATCCTTATTTACAGTATGAAGAAATATAAAGAAGATTTTAAATTCCTTTCGGACTTACTTGATTGGACAGTTAGGGATGTCCCGCTCCCGAAAAAGAGCTTTTCAGAACCACCAGTCCTCACAGTCATCAGCAACTTTACAAAAAGTGTGTTGACATTCATCACTACTCTAGTCCAGAGCTTGTGTGGGGATTTCTTTTTATTCTGAGCATAGAAAACATCCTAGAAGCCAAAGGGTCCCCTAATATGTTTATAAGGATTCTCCAAATCAGAGTTTTAGGATAAAACAATTGCTAATGACAGATAAAGCTTGCATTTTGTAACTCTCATCTTGAATACCAGAATCAGACCTTCCAAACAACTCAAGGAAGACAGAGCCCAAATTCTCAAATTCAAATTCCACTTAAAAGTTGTTAAGCAAAGCAATTACCAGGTAGAATTAACTCTTTCAAAGAGAGAGATATTCCAGCTAGTTCTTAACCTGATGAAGGTTTTAGTGGCATTACTAATTTTTTTCTCTAGAATCTAAATGAGAAAGGTTTCTTTGAGTCTGAATTGAAAGCTCAAGTTGAGTTGGCTGTTTTGTAATAAGTTTCATACTTACAGGGTCTAACCCTCAAAAGGGTTCCAGAACCAAAGATGACTTTGTTCCCTGTTTCACACAGTGACAAACTTCTCTACAAAAATAGCTTGGGGGCCCCAGTTTAATTTTCAAAATAACCCAAGCCTTAGAAAGTGAACACATGATCAGCCCATCTTGCTCATTAGAATTGGCTGATATTTTTGCTAAGAAGCACAAAACACAATGATTGTGGAAACACCCAGAAACCAGGATGGAAAAAGATCAGTTATAACCAATCTCTAATGAACATGGCAAGGTTGGACTCACAGTATATTTTCTGCCTCTGCTAGGAAAGATTTCACAACTCTTTACTGGGCAAAGTATCCCCCAAATTTGATATGCCCATTCCTTTTAGTAAATGCTTGCAGATTTCTAGCCAGACCTCTTCATCTAAATGTTCCTAACCATATATTCTTTAGGCTATTGCCTTTAACTTTTAGATCCTAGAAGAAGGCATTCACTTCCTCTCATCATCTCTTTTTAACCCATGGGAAACACAAGTCCTACATAGCCTGCTGGAAATATCATCTGGAAAAATAAGCTTGGAACAGATCGCTTCCAAATAGGTTGCATGTATTTTGACCCTGTGATTATTAATTTGAAATCACTCTCCTTTTTCTTCTTTTTATGAACTCCTTTGCATGCTGTGAATGCACTTCATACCTTGAGATGCTTAAAACAGCATGCAGAAACGTGACATTTTCCTTGCTTATGCTAAGTTTGCATGCAGACATTGTTCCCTGAAGAACATTGATGATTTTGGAGTCTGCTTTGGAAAAAAAAAATCCTGGGTATCCTTCGATCTCCTGGCCCCACAGCTCAGTTTTGCTGCTGATTTACCACATAATCAAGGGCATGTCTCTGGGATACATTTCCCCCATCTATAATCTGGGGAGAGAAATACTTTCCCCTCTGATGATTTACCCAGAGAGAGGGAAAATACCCCAATACCTAAAAGTACTTTGTACAGTTTCCCTGAAAGATGCCTTCTGGTAAGGACATCACATTACTCTTCCTGTTAAGAGATTTCAATCCTCTAAACTCACAATCCTTACCCTTCTAGTTTCGAATGGAGGGGAAAATATCCCTCTAGGTTATTATTGTGGTTGAGACAGATTTGAAATCTGAACTTGGAAAAGTTTCACACATCCCATTCTTTCCCATTTGGGCTCTGCTTTTCTTTCCATCTTATTTTGAAGCTGTCTTTAGTTACAAGAATGGTCTTGTTCAAATTTTCCACACCATTCCATTTGGGTTTATTGTGTGTGTTATGTCTGCCTCCCCATGCTTTGCATGCACTACTGTTCATTAAAACAAAACATAACCAAGATTCACTTACTCGATTTCACAGTTAACTTTGTCCCCTGCCCAAAGTGCAGTTGATAATTTCCAGATGTAGTCCCACAATGATACCCTGCCTTGCAAAAACTGCTCAAGCTTTCCAAGGGAGAATTTTTCCCCTACCAGTGAGATTGTACCATCTCCCTAGAGACAGGGAACGTTCCCCAGTCCACAGCATATATTTCCCATATTTTTGCAAATACCTTTGCCAACAGAAGATAGAAAAAGAAAACCGAACAAAGAAAACTCCAACTACCAACAACTAAGGCCTGTTTTGGGAAAGCACGCTTTTTGGATACCTCTTTATCTTCCTTGATTTCTGCCTAAAGCTTGAGATAATCCAAGGTAAATTTATCATGTAAGATGAAAATGCAGAAGCAGTCATTCCACCCTAATACTTTTCCCATTTGCAAACAATTGTAGTGGGGAAAAAAGCAACACCCATGAACATGTAGAACAATACCTTCCAATATTGTGAATCATATTTCAAGTTTTAAGTTTTAAATGTTCAAGACTGGATTTCCCCTAGAAAAAAACTTAGGCTTTTCTATTTGGCTTTCAGCCACCTTTCTAATTACCAAAGAGGAGAGATGATACATTCTTCTAGCTGTACTATATGCGGTCTGGTAACACCATGGACCATTACACAGATTACCTGGAAGTTAACTGTCTATGTGGTATGAAACAGGAATTAATAACCTGATTTCCTAACCAATGATAAAGGACTTATTGAATTTCACAGTGACTCTGGTTATCGTTCCAAAGATGAGTTTTTTTCATCAGATTACGAAGCACATTATTTTAAGTCATCACAAAAAATACTCTTTAATTTTTTTTTTTACTGAAAGTTCCCTCCCAACCTGCTCACTCCTTTCCCCCTCTGTAGTATTTCTAGAGGAACATACTTCTCCCTGCTTCCTCATCATCAAAGTTTCCAGGTGACCCTTTCGGATCATGCTCTGCTGGAGCAATGGAAAGAAACTGAGATGAAAGGCTTTAATTAGGAGATGCCAGACTTGTGTGATCTATTTTGATTCTGCCAAATACTTCTTCACGAGACAAAAGTAGGAAGAACAGAAATTCTCTCTCTTCAGGTGGTATCAGTGAGTTCCCTGGGTCTAAACACAGAGCTTCTGAAAGCACCTGTCATTGTCCTTATCATCTTTTCACACCTCAAAGTTTTTCAATTTTCTCTGAACTCACTTCATTTTCCTGCTTTGATATTTTCATCCAAAAGCTCTCCTCTCTCCACGCACATGGACACTGCTGTAGTTCAGATCCTCATTTCTTTACTGGAAGTCCCTACTGCCCATGGTCTCCCCACCTCCAATCCATCTTTCACATAGCCCCCTATACAATCTAAGGCACAGGTCTGATCCATGTCACTTTACTGCTCAACAACCTTCATTGACTCCCTATTGTCTCTGGCTTAAAATACAAACTTTTCAGTTAGCCATTTAAGGCTTTAGGACAACTAAATGTCTTGGTGGACACTGAGTTCAAATCTGACCTCAGATACTTACTAGCTGTGTGATCCTATTTGCCTCAGTTTCTTCATCTGTAAAATGAGCTGGAGAAGGAAATGGTAAACGACTCTAGTATCTTTGCTAAGAAAACCCCAAATGGTATTGCAAAGAGTTGGACAGACTGAAAAATGACTGAACAATAACAACAAATTTAACACCTTCCACATTCTGGCTTCAGCTGGCTTTTCTAGCCTTATTTCATATTACTACCCTTCACGAATTCTATATTCTAGACAAAATAGACTACTGGCTCTGTCTTGAGCTCAGTCAACACTCTTCCACCTTTATGCATTTGCCTAAGCTTCCCCCTCTGCCTAAAACACAAACCTTCTTCACCATGGCCTCTCAGAATCCTCATCCCAAGTGCTGATCCTTCTACTAAGCCCTCCCGTGTCCTTCCACTCCTTTGTGATCTCTATCTCCTCAAATTATCTTGTATTATACTTATCTATCTATTTAGAACATTCCTTTCCCTCCCCCCTCCCAGTAAGATCCTTGAGGGCAGGGCTTGTTTTATTTTTGTCTTTATATTTCAAGCAATGAGGACTCTACTGGACACGTAACTAGTAGATAATAATGTTGATTGCTTTGAATAGCCTCTCCCCTCTAATTTCTTGTGTCTAGGGTCTATGCCTGGAGTTTGCCCTTTTCTCTTAGCCTACACAAATGTTGGGGTTTAGTCCAAGGCTATATTGCAGTAGTGAATAGAGTGAAAGCCTGGAGTCAGTAATACCTGAGCTCAAAATCCAGCCTCAGAGCTTGCTAGCTAAGTAACCCTGAGCTTAACCTCTGTTTGCCCCAGTTTCCTCATCTGTAAAATAATAGTTGCATCTACACCTCAGTGTTGTTATGAGGATCAAATGAGAGAACAATTGTAAAATGCTTAGCACAGTGTCACAGAGAAAATACTGTATAAATTTTGGTACCACCACCACTTTCACCAGCCGGTTCCCCCCATTCCGCCCCCCCCCATCCCCCAGCTATTCTCAAGCAGGAAAATAGGTAAAACCAGAATCGATATTTGGTGTAATTCATTCACCCTGTGTCTGATCATTTACCACACTCTTTGCACATTAGAGGATTGAAGTAGGTGACCTACCACCTGTTCTTCTCTGGGATTTTTCTGTATCATATACAGATAAGTTGGCTTTTTTCTGGTTGACTTACTTGGATTGACAGTTAGACTTGTTCCAGTCCCCCAAAAAAGTCTCTGGTTGCCAGAGTTACACTGTGATAGGAAACTTAACAAAAACCAAGAGTTGGGGGAGGGGCGGGTCCCAGCAGCTCACTTCTTTCCTTCAGTGATGGCTCCTGCATGAGGACATCACCAGGAAGGAGCCTCAGTGATGGAAATGGCTGTGACCATAATGCTGATGTGGGGGACTGATTCCTACCCTGGAGCAGCATTAAAAGAAAAGGCATTTATTGCTTAATCAGAGCTGTAGGACCATTTGTTTTTATGGTCAGCCCGTGGTTTGTTTTTAATCCCTTTTTCTTTGAAAATTTTATTTCTCTCTTGCTGATCACATGATACTGAAATACATTTTAAACTGGCCTCTTTCTTGCATCTTTGGACCCTGGTAAAGCTTTCTCATTTCTTTGCTAAATTACTGGGGCTCTTCATTTTCCCCCAGAATCGCTCAGCTTGGGGCTCTTATTCTCTTATTAATTTCTAACTTACCCCATATCCCCGGCATGACCCTATTGTGTGAAGTTTCCAACCCCCAGTTTCCTTTTGTTCTCTGACTCTCCTTCTGCAGACACTAGGAATGTGTGTGCGTGTCACAGAGCAAGCCCTGTGCTCTGTTCTGCCTCTTAGTCTCATGTTGTTCTCAGCTTCCACCTACTTTAGCTTTTCCTTGCCTTTGTTCCCAACCTATGTTAATGAAGCCCCTCTATTCCTCTGGCTTTGGGCACCTCCACAGCAATCAGAATACTTCAGACACTCCTCTACTACCTCTAGAGGACTAGCATCATCACCACAAATAGCCTTGCAGAAGACGCCCTCGGGAGACTGACTTACTTGCAGTGACTGTTAAGCTCGTTCCTTGCCCAAATGTCAGCTGGTTATTATAGCCACACTGCCACCCAACCCTTTGCAAAAACTGGCAGTGAAATGACGCATCAGGTAGCCCCCTAGGGTCTCAAACCCCAAACTGCTCCTGACATCCCTTCTAAAACCCCCCTTTTCCCATATAGAACTACACAGAGAGAAAGTTGGGTGTCATGGAAAACATATTGCCTTTAGAAACTGGAGCATGGGCCTCTGATTCTAAGCCTGACATTTATTAGCCTTGAGATCATGAGGAAATGACTTTATTATCCTTATCTATAAAATGGGGATTACTATTACTACCACCCAGATGAATCAACCTGCATGCATTTATTTAGCACTTGTTCTGTGTCAGGCACTGTGCTAAGCAAAGAGGATAAGGAAAGGGTAAAAAAAAACCCTTCCCTACCTTCAAGGAGCCTATATTCTATTTATTTATTTAGAAATTTCCCCACCTTACATGGTAGAAACAAATTGTAACATCGATTTTTAAAATTTTGTGTTCCAAATTCCCATCCTTCCTCCCTATTCAAGGAGCCTATATTCTAAAGGGGAAAACAATATATACATTCATCAGTACTCATAAGATAAATACAGAGTGGATAGAAGGAAGCCTTGGAGGGAAGACACAATTAAGGAAGGGCAAGCCACAACCTCTCTAAACCTCCATTTACTCATCTATAAAATGAGAGGCTTGGTCCCTTCCATTTTTTTTTTTTTTTTGGTGAGGCAATTGGGGTTAAGTGACTTGCCCAGGGTCACACAGCTAGTGAGTGTTAAGTGTCTGAGGCCAAATTTGAACTCAGGTACTCCTGACTCCAGGGCCAATGCTCTATCCACTGCGCCACCTAGCTGCCCCTGGTCCCTTCCATTTTTAAATCCACAATCCTATGATTGGAAAAACCATAAAATGCTCCATTATATAAAAGTGAATTGTTGTCATTGTAGTTCCAGGGTTGAAAATGATGGAGACCATGTAGTCCAAGTCACTAATTTTACAGATGAGGAAACTGAGTCCTGGAAGTCTGTGTGACTTGTCCAGGGTCACACTGGTAATAAGTGCCAGTCAGGGTTTCAATCCATGTCCTCTGTCTCTAGAGCCAAGACTCTTTGCGCTGGATCTCATTGTCTCCTTAATATTATGAGACCAGTGAGTAAGGAGCTTATACCTATAAGCAGGTGTCCCAGGGACCTGTCTGTAATCTGTTCTGCTGAGGGACTTGGAAAAAGCATTTGGGTCTCATTATACTTCCTAGACATGCTTCAGGTTTTCAAAAACATCCTTCCGCCTCACTCTTCTCCTCCCCCCCCTTCTTAATTGTCCTCCCATGCTCACAATATCCCAATCTACATCTCATTTTCATATCCCAGCTCTCATTTTGATGGCACAGAGTCCCTCAGGCGCCATTGATCCAGCCCTCCCTGAGACAGCATATGTTCAGAGAAATGCGCCGAGATTAAAGGACTGAAAATACCAGAATCTCAAAGGCTTCGCTCTTCGGCCCCTCATTCTTTATCTCCGGTCAATATGTTGTTCTCATTTGTCTGGCTAATGAAGAGCTGACCTTTCTACAGTGGTGGATGCATTTTGCAGACATAACAAACACTAGAGACCTGGCAACAGAAGATCGGGACTGAAGGCGACTTGGTGTTTAGTCGGAAAGGTTCCCCAGACCAAATGTCAGCCCCTCATTTTCAGTTCCCAATTTATGTGGTCTTCAGAGAGAACTGTACAAAAGCCAGGGAGCACTGGGGCCAACATGCCCCAAATTCATCATCAGCAGGCATCATGTAAAGACATAGTTTGCTATGAGCTCTGGATTTTGACTCATGAGAACTGTGTGTTCGATTCCCAGCTGTTACTTATGTAGCCTGTGTGACCTTGGACAAGTCATTTACAGAATTACATATTCATAGAAATATTTGAGAGTTGGAAGGGACATCTATTTAGTCCAGCCTATATGAAGAAATGTGCTGCCTTTAGAGGCAGCTCACTTTACTTTTGCATGACTCTAATTGTTGGGTTTTTCCTGACCGAGTCTAACTAATGTTGCCTCTTTGCATCTTGCACTATCCGGTCCTTGCCCTCTGGGGCCAGACAGAGCAAGTCTAATATTTCCTGCATGTGACAGCTCTTCAGGTATTTGAAGATCCTTAATTGGTCCCTCTGAGCTTTCTCTTCTCCCAACTAAACCTCCTTGGTTCCTTTAACCACTTTTCTCATGACAAGGACTCAAGGACCTTCACCATTCTGGTTACCCTCCTTTTTAGCTTAAGCAAGTACTTCTTAAATGGTGGTATTCAGAGTTGAACACAGTACTCCAGCTGAGATCTGATAAGGACATCAGCTTTAGCTTTTTTTTGGGGGGGGGGGAATGCATCACATGGCCAACTAGTATTGAGCTTGTAGTCCACTAAAACTTCAGGATCTTTTTCAGAATTATTGCTGTGTGACCATACCTCCTCCCTATTACACTTGTGAAGATAATGTTTTGTATCCATATTCAAGATTGCATTTAGACCTATTTAATCTTATCACGTTCTGGACCAATGCTCTTTTGGATTCCAACTGTCATCCAATATGTTACCTTTCCATCTGCAAATCTGATGAGCATACCATCTATGGCTTTATCCAATTGACTGTTAAAATGTTAAACAATACAAGGCTAAGCATGTATCCCTGGGGTACTCCACTGGAGACCTCTTACCATACTAATATGAAACCATTAACAACTACTCTGATTCTAACCACTGAACTGGTTTTGAATCCATCTGATTGCATTATGGTCTAATCCATGTCTCTTCATCTTTAACCTCAATGAACTTCTGTTTCCCTTGAAGGACTTAAAAGAGATGGTCTCTGGGGTCCCAACCAGCTCTAAATCCTATGATCCTAATATACAGCCTCATAATGCTTACCAACATCTTATGGTTTAGGACCCCCCCTCCCCCAAGAAGTATATGCATGCTAACACTCAGAGGTCCATGTAAGGAAGGTACTTTCTGAAAGCCTCCCCCTTCTTACAGTATCAGCAGTGTGTCAATCTGCCTGATCAATAATTCCCTAGGAACATAGGGAGACCAGAGAGTAGGGAAGGATAATGCTTTCTAAACAATTGGGACTGAATCCCCACCCTTTGGAAGTATAGGAAGATGCCATGCCCGAAACCAAACACCTGGAAAAAGAAATGCAAAATATGCTCTGTAAATGTTTACTGGAGAACCAGCTTCAGCTCTCTTCTACTACCTACCACAATCTGACTCTGGGTCATCATTCTTCAGTGAAAGAACGATGTTTGCCTTTTTCTTCTTATAGATGGACTTTCCCCTTTCTGTCTCAGATTAATTCCATTTGTTTATTATACTCATGGGATTTCACAATTCTCCTCTAGCTCATTTCTAGCTTACCCCATTAATCCAGTGAGTGGGCTAGAAACACTTCAATAGAGGACTACAGTGAAACATTCAGAAGTGGAGAGTTTGCTTTTTTCTCTCCAACCTTCCAACTTACTTGGTTTTATGGTTAATTGCGTCCCCAATCCAAATGTCAGCTTCCCATAGTCACTCATCACACCACAGCAGGGAGCTTTACAAAAAATGGCTGAGGGGACTTGATGAATCTTAAAAGCTAGTAGTCAGCCAGCCAGAGTTTTCATCTTCTCCAAAGGAGCCATCAGCAGCAGCAGACACACCAAAGCGTAAGGAGCCCATATCTTCCTATCTGCTCTCATAATTATCTCAGAGAACTATCACCATAAGGAGAAAGGCACTATCATACCTGGGTGTCTTAAGTGAGTCACATTCCTTTGCTTGTTAGTTTCAGAAATAGGGAACAGGCTGTTACTGCCATTCATTCTTTCTCCTTAATCTTTTAAGGTCCTAATGTATGTGGTCATTTGGGCAAAAATAGGTCTCTCAGGGAGATCATGTTAGAATGGGGTGACTGAAGGAAGTTGGGGAATCTCCCTCCCTGTAAATTTCTTTTTAAAAATAGCAAGGACGGGGGCGGCTAGGTGGCACAGTAGATAAAGCACGGGCCCTGGATTTAGGAGTACCTGAGTTCAAATCCGGCCTCAGACACTTGACACTTACTAGCTGTGTGACCCTGGCCAAGTCACTTAACCCCCATTGCCCCGCCAAAAAAAAAAATAGCAAGGACATGCATGCCTCTTGTGATCTAAGGATAACTTTGCTTTGTGGCAGGGTATGGATTGGATACTTGTCAGAAAAGTAACCAGAGGTGTCTTTGAATATTGGAAATAAAGAGGCAAGGCTTTGAAGAGACCGTATTAACCCCAAATTAGATGTGAATCCTCAGTTCATAGATAATAATAATAAATAACCAATAGTAATTATTATAAAAACTATTATTAATGATATTAATAATAATAATAATTACAAAGTGCTTTAAGGCTTTCAAAGCACTTAGTATTATCTCATTTGATCATCACAGTAACCTTGGAAGGTAGGTGCTATTGTCATTTCCATTTTACAGATGGGACAGCCAGTAGTTAAGTGGCTTGTTCTGGGTCACACAGTCAGCAAGTGTCTGAGACCAGATTTGAGCGCAGGTCTTCCTTACTCCAGGTCCAGCGCTCTATGCAAAGAGCCATCTAGTTGCCCTGGTGAGCCTGGTATCATAGGCTCATAGATCTGAAGCTGGAAAGGACTTTAGAGATCAAGTCCAATGCCTTCATTTTATTGATTAGGAAACTCAGACCCAGGAAAGTGAAATTACTTGCCCAGGGTCTTCCCTCTGGATCAGAGCAGAGAGGGGGCACAGTCCTCCAAAGCCTGACTTCATAATTAATGTGGGGGTGAAATTCCAGGGTACCTGATGGGCTATCTTGGGGCACTTACTTGGCATGATTGTCAAGGTGGTCCCTGGTCCAAATTTCAGATTCCCATAACTGGAACCAGAAGTTAGCACTGCCACAGAGGCCTTTACATAAACTCCCCAGGAACTATTTGATTCTTACAGTCATTTCCCTCCTCCCACAGCTGGGGAGGAAAGCACTGAGCTAATGGGCCCTCAGATGCAGAGGACGGGATGAGTTCCACAAAAAAGGGTCACGGGGAACATTGTCACGTCTGATTGTGTGGTGCTTCCTTTTATCCCGCAGAGGAGCCTCCATCTGTTTCTATCTTCCCTCACTTCTATCTGGGGGTTTACTGAATTCACATGTTGAGCATCTCTCTCTAAAGGTCTCATTTCCATTTTACAATATCGTTTTCAGGACAATTTCTCCTGTCAGTGCAAGATGTGCCCTTCCCCCCATCCGTACCCTGAGGTGTCACCGGTTTCTGATGACAATGAATCCGTGGCAAAGAGGAGGGGGGCGGAATTTGTGGTGGCTGAACAGAATGGATGAGATTTATCCTCTCATTGCATCAGACACTCTCCTCTCCCTAATACTTGCCCCAGTGCCAGGGATAGGAGGTGTCTTGCTTTTAATGGTTCCTTTCATGCTTATATGTTTTTAGTATCCGTCTAGGTCCCAAGCTCAACTAGCGCAAGGCTCCTTTATTACACTACCATCACAGAGAACTCTACACACAGCATCCTGGGGTGCCTACTGACCTCAGATACCTTGACATCAAAAGACAAAGGCCAGCGCTTGTCTCTGCCTCCTACAAAGGTCGAATTAAAGTGACATAGCAAGAAGGCTTTAAGATTTGTTCTTTCATACTTACCTGGGGTCACTGTCACTCTGGTCCCACTACCAAACACAAGCTTCCCTACATCACCAGTATCCACAGTTACTGGAAGCTTTACAAAAACCTGAGCTCCCCCAGCAGACAGATGCCAACCAAACAAGCAATGAGTGAAAAAAAAATAGGCCGACTTGTTATTTGACATCATCTTGCCAAACAAACTCTGGGTGTTTGGGCTGAATTCAACTTTCACATTATCAGTATCATTATTGTTTCCAATTGGGTCCATTTTAACTACTTTGACTGAATTTGGGCCTGGCTTTTCTGCCCATGTCTACAAGCCTATTAACAAAGGGTCAAAGCCTCACCTCACTTATCTCCAGCTTCCATGAAGGGGAATTACACATTGTTATGTCCCAGCATTCTGTCATTTCCATAAAGCTGGAGCTCATCTTCCAGGCACTGTCCATCCACTTTAAAGTGGGACTGCAGCGATTCAAATAAGCCTCCCCACCTCTTTTCCCTTTGACGTTATTTATCGTCTGCACGGTCTCACCCTGGCACCCCCCCCCTCCACTACAGTGCTTAATTAAAGACCAAATTGCCTGCCCTCAGCTGAAGCCCTCACACAATTGTGCCCCGAACTGTTGCCGTGGCAATAATCTCAGCCTGTGTGGAAGGATGGGAGGAAAACTGAATCTAATCATGCATCAGATGGACTCTCTATTCGCCCTCCATCTCCCCCTCCCCTTGAAGCCTTTGAATATTGAAAGGAGATGATTGCATAGAAAGCCTGAAGCCTATTAGTGTCAAAAGCGATGGCTGGAATGTTGGGTGGGAGCAAATAAGTATTTTTCCTTTCATATTTAGAATGACTGCCCAAACTCCTCTCCCTTGATGTCAACTTGTAGCTATTACTTCACTCCATTATTACAGAGACCATTCAAGGGACTGGAGATGTTCTGACACCAAAGCAGGGCATTCCTGAGTAAGTCAACTGACCTCTTTCTGTCTCTATTTCTTTCCTCTGTAAAGGACAGACCCTGGTTCTTGATTCCTGGGGGCTGGCATGATCATCCCAGGGGTGAATTAATTTAGCAGAGCCCTGGAGACTGTTGAATTTATGGGTCCTAACAACATTATGTATTATTCATTGCTGCTCAGAGCTTTAATTTTTGCTGCAGACGTGTGCTGATCCTACCCCTGCTGAGAAAGACAATTGTGTGCATTATAACTTCATAGCTAATCACATGCTGCGTCCTTTAGGCCTATGCTTGCATTTCAACTACATGGATGCTCAAAACTGAAGAAGAAATGAGTAATGTTTGTGGCATCTGCTTTTGTTCGAATACTCCCAACCTTCCCTTCTCCTGGGTCCTCCCACCCCTGCTTGGAATTACAGGGTCACCCAGACCTTGGTTGGAAAGCCCTTCTCTGGGAAGCTGATTCAAAGCTGATTCTCCTCTCTGTCTAAAAATACATCTCACTCCCTCCTGATTCAAGAAAGATCTAGATCATTACAGTAGTTTACCTAGCATCCAACTGTATTGACCCCAGTCCCTGTTTTTTTTTTTTTTGGTACACTTTCCTGCTTCAGGGGGAAGGGTCTGAGGAATACTATCGATGTTTTCTAGTATCTATCTATATTTCCCCCCATTTACACCTGGATTTATCATTAGGCTTCCCCAGTATCATTTTATAACGAGCAATCCCCACTTGCAAGAACTGCTGATAATTATCACTTACATTTGTAAAATACTTATGACAATTTTCTTTTGGAAGCACTTTTACCTTTATTATCTCATTTGATGGATAAAAGGAAGAGGGGCTGAAGGTATTCACTTTCTAATACCCTCTGTTTGTATCAGAAGAGAAAATTGCATTAAGATTCAACACCTCCTCCACCTTCCTCTATCAAATGAAGCTCGGAGCCAAAGGGGAGACCAAACAGTTACCTGGGTAACTCAGGCAAAGGTAGGGTGTCTGTTTAAATTAGCCAGGTAGCTGTATCTGTGGACATCTGGTGTTGCTCAAAGTAGAGAAATTTCTCTTATTAGACACTTTTTGGTTCTGATTTGAAAAACATTCCTTCAGAGAGATATGGATGAAGGTAAAGAGAAGAGGTATATCTTCAAGACCTTCAGTGTTGGTTAATTACATCATGGCATTCCAACATTTTAGGAGATAAATTTAAGGGATTTAGTATCAATGTCAGGGAGATTTATATTTAGCCCATTGAATTTGCATATCTACAACATGCCAATTTCCTTTCTATCTTTTGGGCAAACATTTTCTAGGTTTAGTAAAATCCCTTAGGAGCCTGTGTTGAAAATTTCTTCCCTTTCCCAATAATCTTGTTTAAGACAGATGACAGGAATGTTTTCAGATGAAGTTAATTCAGACTTTGTAGCAACCAAGTTCTAATTCTGGGGGTGGGGGGGTGGGGAGGAGAGAAAAAGCAGACCCTCAAGCAAAAAAAAAGTCTTCAAATTTAGAAGCTAAACTAAGGTGTTTAGTAGGTTTCAATGTGGGGGAAGTCTTTTTTCTCTCTTTTTTTTTTCATTCTTTCAGACTTACCTGTTTTTACAGTCAGGAGAGTACCTTTTCCAAATATCAGTGCATAGCTGGAACCCCCACTATACCCACATCTACAGGAGGCTTTACAAAAATGGGAAAAGGTAGCTAGCTCTTTTCAGTATGGGGACCCCTAGAGTTCAACTTGGTCTTGAGCTCTCACCCTGGTTCTTAACTAAGGTGCTTGGCCCAGAAAAACTCAAGGGCCTAAGTGGCTGGGCTGGCTGCTGAAGAAAACTGAGTTTCTGTAGGGAACAGTACCTTGTTTTATGAGTAGCCTGCTGCCTCAGTTTGGGGAATCCATTTGTTTTTTCTTACTTCCCCTAATTGCCTTCCCCTGGCTGGCACTCACATCATTTCTACTTTATGGCACGTTGGGGGTAACTATTTCCTGGCTTTTTATTGAAATTGCTCTCATCATCTCACACGATTCTGGTTTACTGGAAACTGATTGCAAAAGGGGAGGAAAACTGGGGATTTTTATAAACCAAGGTTTAAAGAACATAGCTTGGGGGAAGGGGGTGGTTTTTTCTTGTCTTTCCTGATCTCATTCCTTGGGTCAGGAGAAAGGACTCAACAACTGTATCCCTCAACCAGAAGGTGAGGAAGAGTTAAATAGCAAGGGGAAGGTAGCATTTGTTATCTACAGATGGTTTAATCTGTTCCTACTTACTCAAATGGACAGTCAGGGTTGTCCCTTGTCCAAATACCAGCTTGCCTCCAGCAGAGCCCCATTCACACAGTCAGAAGCGACTTTACAAAAACTAGTTTGGACACCCTTCCCCCTGCTCCCCCCAAGCTGAAAATTCTCTTCCATCTCAAAATAACCTCAAGTCTTTCTGGGGAGAAGGGTCCCAATCCTACTAGTCAGAGCATTAGGAGAAAATATCTCTTTAAGGCTGCTTCCTTCTGATTAGGAGACCAGAACACCGGTTTTCTCTGTCAGTCACCTATTTAACACCTCAATTTCTCCTTCCCAGAATTTTAATGCTTCCCCCGCTCTTCCCACCATTCGCAGAATCCTTCCTGTCATGGTAACTGGTAAGCCGAAAGGATCCGTAAAGATCCTAGGTCTTCCTGGGGGAAATTGGACTCCCATTCTCCCTGAATTTAGCAGCCTGAATTCTAGGGCCAGGCCCGCTGGGGAACCCAATCCATCACAGTAAGACATAAAGATTAAAAGGCAATATGGAAAATCCAGGGGAAATCCTGCTGTGAGAGACGAGCTTGTCCTTTCACACTAACTTGGCTTTATTTTCAGGCTGCTCCCAATCCCAAATATCAGCTTATTGCCAGCACCTGTCACTGTCATGGGGTACTTTACAAAAAACAATTACAGGAGCCCACCCACCCAGATGTCCTTTGAGCCTTAAAGCTGACTTGGTTTCCTCACCTCTGTCCAGGGTGATCTGATCTAGAAACAATTTCTAATGCTATAGAGTAAAGAGGATTAGGAGAAAATCTGTTTGCCTATTCTTCCATTTCTTTCTAGCTATTTATAGAAACATCTCCTTTAGGGTTAGAGAAATGGTGCCAAGTTTCTAATCTCTTACTATTGGCTTGCTTGCAGTCACATATTTACAATCTAAATTTACATCTCATTTCCATTTGCTGAAGTTTTTAATGCATTTTGCGATTACTTCCAGAACACTTTGTATAATGATAAACTCAAATGAAATGACGATATTGCAAGGACTTTGGAGGGCTTGTGCCTAAAGTGTTCTGATTCCTTCCTACTCAAATCTGAGCAGGCTAGGGCTGTTATGGGTGTGCTTACTCTTATAGCCCCTGTGATTTCCAATGGGGCCATTTCAGTGAAACCCACCTTGAGGGGTTGATGTCAATAGCATCATGGGCATCACTATTGTTCCTGAGGATTAATTTGGATTTCTTTTTAGTCTAGTTCCCAAATGCCAGCCTCCTATCATTCTGGCTCTTTCTATTTTGCTGACAAGGAAAGCTTAAGATAAATCTCATGAATGCTTTTTTTTTGAATCTCAACTCATATTTCCTCTCCATGCCCATCTTAGGGAAAAATGCACAAAAAAAGGAATGACTATAGTACCCCCAGGAGGTACTTTTATAGAAATTCCTTTGAGGATTAAGAATAGAAACTCAGTGGTGTTTGTTTTTGCTGATTGCCACTTCTAAGACTTAGGCTCTACCAAAAGCAAATTTTTTTTTTTTTATATAGAGGCATTCTATCTTAAGCTGGGAATGGCGTCAGAATTCATTTCTATCCAACCATTTTACAGATGAGGAAACTGAGTCCCAGAGATGTAAAGAGACTTAGATTTAGAATTGAAAGGAAATTTAGAGTTCATCTTCTCCAACTTCTCAGGAGACTTTAGTTCTTATCCCAAATCTGCCTCTAATTATGTTGTGTGACTTTGGTCCAGTCATCACTTCAAGGTCCTGGGTTTCAGTTTCTATATCTATAAAATGAGGAGTTGGATAAGATGATCTCTAAATTGATTTTAGGATTATTTCCATTCCTCAAACTTTTCTCATTTTCATAAACTAGCAACCATTCAACATTCTTAGATGTTTAAAGGCATTGAGTGAGGAGCCAATGAAAAGTTATAGGTATAAGCTACCCTTGTAGGCTGCTTGACCAAGGACAGAGGGACCCATTGCAACTGAATCTTCAACAAAGATAAGAAAGGACATTTCTCTCTTCAAACTTACGTGGTCTAACAGTCAGAGTTGTACCTTTCCCGAATGTGACTTGATTGCCCATGTTATTACACCGTGCAACAGAGCTTTGCAAAAACTCCAACCCTGAACAAACTCTTTTCATCCGTATACAACCCGATCTACCGGAGGGTCTTTCTGATGCAACCAATTCTTTACTATTCAGGGGCTTACAACCCGGTTTAGGCTACTCCCTTCTTCTTACTTTGAACTCCCTGTCCTCTGAAAAAGTTATAGAATCAGTTAGAAGGATTCTTAGAGGCCATGTAGTTCAACCTGTACCTGAATGGAGTACTTGTGGCTTTTTGGAGGGGGAGCAGCATCTCTAGCTCTTTTACATCATTTTGTGAGAAAGAGAAGAAGAGAAGGAAGGAAGATGATTTATTTGAGCAAATGGGCATCCATCTTCTTCTTAAAGACCTCTAGTTATAAAGAACCCATTATATCTCAAGACAGCCCATTGCACTTTTGGACAGCTCTACTTTATGGTAAATATGTCAATAATCACTCATAGCATCCCGATTTTGGTAGATAGGAGTATGAATTAATCATCCCATTTTATAGAGGAGAGAAGATAAGAAGCCCAGTGAAATGAAATTCGCAATATAGAAAGTTGCACTGAGTAGAAAATAAGTTTTCTAATGCCTGACCTCAGTGTTCCTTTCCATGGGCTTGTAAATTGTTGGAATTAATAAAATAATCAAATCTCAGAGATCAAGGGACTTAGTGGTTATCTAGTCCAACTTCAACTGAGAAGCACAAATCTCTTTCCCAACATGCCTCTGTGATCTAGCTCCATGTTATAAAACAAAGTGGGATACTCAGACATCAGGGTTCCAGAGAGGATTTTGGAGACATGGATTGTGGAAACTTACTTGGGTTTACTATCAGTCTTGTCCCCTTTCCAAAGTTAGGCCTTTGATAGCCAGACTGAATCTACACTCCCACAAACTGCTTTACAAATACTTCCAAGACGTTGCAACCAGGTGTCATGTCTCAGATCCAAGCCAATCTTCCCCTCTGCTTTACCAGCAAAGTTACAAAGGCGGCATGTTATAGAAGCCATAAGAAATATGATTCCATGTGATGAAATGATTACCTGAGTATTCCTGCTAAGGGAAGAGTGTATTAGAAAGATTTTTTTTTGTGGCTAAGTTTTTTGCCTGGAGTCTCATTAGATGTCTGACTTTCATTTCTTTTGCAGATGTTTGCCTGAGCAGTATTTAAGGAGACACACTCACACATGCAGGCATGCATATATCCGTTGTCCTTGAAACCCTTCAGGTAAGAAACAGATGACTAAAGAAAGAGGAGATGGGAAGGCTTCATTTTCCTGAATATAACAACATAGCTTGAAATTCCAAATGTATCCCTCTCATTTACAAAAATGCAGAGTGATATTGAGAGAAAGGTGCCTCAATAGCTCTAATTGTTCATTCCTCTATCCCTTGGCAGGAGCAAATAAGAACTGTCTCAAACAGATGGAGATCCATTTTAGCTGTAAGAGTGTATTTCACACTTTGGTACTTCCAAAGATCAGCAATTTCAACAGAGTGGGTGGGACTCTGTCCACCAGTGAAGATCTCTACCCCATTCTGACTTTAGTAGATGGTTCCATGACTTCATGGCCAACCTTCTAGACGCTGAACTTAGCTAGGATGATTTCAGGTAAATTTCAGTTATAAGACCTTTCCTTAGTTTTATAAGATCTGCTAGACTGTGCCCTCTGTTGGTTCCTTCTGAAAGTCAAGGCCTTCTCCATGCTACACTGAAGCATCAGGGGACAGACTTTAATGGTCTATAAATTATCTCAAACAGAAGGAAATCCATTGTAATTATAAAAGTACATTTCACAGCCTGCCTTACGCATATTTTCATAACACCTGGCACATAGGAAGCACGTAAAATGCTTTTTCATTCATTCATTCACCCCATTTTAATATTCCCATACTTCATAAGTTTTTTCTTCTCTCTAACCTAACTCTCTTTTGCTATATTTTAAGTCCATTTCCTCTTCTTCTGTGTTCAGATGGACGCTACCTAACACCTTCCAATCATTCATTGCCTTGAAGACTGCAGAGTTCCCAATCCCTTTTTTGTCTTTTCTCAACTAAATAATTCCAGTTCCTTTACTTATGCAATCCTTACATTGCCTTCAGACAGAGAAGCTGAGAATCCCTCCCTAGCAATGAAAGCTCTTGGAGGGCAGGGACTATCTCACTTTTGGTTTTGTATCCCCAACATTTAGAATAGTGCCAGATACAAAACAGGTGCACAATCAATGCTCATTGGCTACTGAATTGGTGAGACTGGTCCCATACATCCTGATATCCCTGGTCTGGATCAAATTACTTCAAATATATTTCCCCCAGAAAGAATAGTATAGAGCAATGCACAGCCGTTGTTCCTAATTTCAAGAACAGGACTAGCTTTTACTGTCTAGTTCTTTTCTCAAAGGTGTCTCCTGCTACAGTGAGCAGTTAATTTTCAAAAGGAGCCAAGGTGAAGCTAGAGATTCCTTTGCTCATGATGCACTTTGTGTTTCCAAGTCTTGCTACAAGTGGACTTCTCCCCTCATACAGATAAACTAGCTGGGATGTATGGGGGCAATAAGCCTCATTATGGGATAGTGCTTTGGTCCTTTAGTGATTCATTGAGCTAAAAGAAATTTAGGGAAAAATTCAAACTCTCAAGCTGCAGTGTGACTACTCACTAAGAAGAACATGATGCCAGTTAGTTCCAAATTTGCTGGCATATTTTTGTCTAGGATCCACATTTAGATTCATATACATATATGTTTAAAAAAACCCTACAAAATTACATTCAAGGATGGGAGGTTATGTTTCTGATTCACTTACCAGTACTCACTGTAAGGTATGTTCCCTTCCCAAATATCAGTTTGGAGCCAGCATCATTCTTAACACTGTGCTGAGGGGCTTTGCAAAAACCAATGGTGACTTATTTCACTTAACCCAACTTTATATTCCAACCCAGGACCCAAGATTTCTCCTGACCTGTAAAAAATCTAGGAAAAGGATGTCAGGTACCTTCCCAGTGATCCAAGGTTTCAACTCTGATACACATATCCCAAACTACCATGATTCAAGATAGATTGTGTTACAATCTACCAAAGACTCAGACCACCAAATAAGAAAGGAAATGATCTCTATTACAGTATACATTTATCACTTGTAATAAAGTGCTTCTGAAAATCTGTGTGATGTCTTCATAACAATAATAGAATTTAAGGCAAAAAGGACCAATCTCTTCATTTCCTGCCCCCTGCACCCCCTTCCCCCTTTTCGGAATCTCTCTTTATTCAAGAATCAGCTTGTGTCACCTACAAGAGGCCTTTCCCAATCTTCCAATGATTAACATATTCCTCCACTGAAATTTCTTGTAGTTATATACACACACACACACATATGGATACATGCACACATATACATACACACAGAGCATGTACTTATCTGTGCATATATTATTTTTTCTCCCAAACAGATAGTAAGCCAGCCCCTTGAAGTCAGGGCCAATTTTCATATTTTGTCTGTTTCTGTAATACTTGATACACAGTAGGTGTCTAATAAAAACTTATTGAATTAGATTTGAATTTTGCTAAGGAAATACACACAAGATGTGATGACCTACTTGGCCATGACCTCCCAGCTAATGATTAGCAGTACTCTCTTTAGTCTACCACATTGCCTATTTTTATGTTGCTTTATCATTTACAAAATACTTTTATTTGCATTGTCTCATTAATGCTTCTAGTCGAGGGGCTAAGCCTATTTAACTCATTCCATACAGCCCCATGTACTTATGAAGGAATATCTAATGACCATGGTCACTACCTGGCAAGAATAGTTGTATCTTCTGATGCTTTGTGTTATTCCCTGAATCAGCCTATATTTTGCCTCTGTCCCAGATTCAAGTATACTGGGTGTTACTGAAGCAGTTAGCCTGTTCTCTCTGTCTCCCCCAACCCAATATGTGGCAAACTGTTTCTTTTCCCTTGGCATGTCAGCATTCCATATCCCAACTCTCAGCACTGAGTGGACTGTATTTGGAATGTCCCAGATCAAATTTCATTAATACTAGTCATGAGAACTAAGATGCTATCCATCTTTGACCATTAATATTGTGAGAGAAATGAATCACAGTGGACTTAAACTGCCTTGGATTTTAGGAAATCTCCCCAGTATTTAACCTATTTGTATGACCTTGGAGAGGTCACTCTTCTTGTCTGGACCCCAGTTTCCTCACTTATAAATGGACATGGTTAGAAAAGATTATTCCTAAGGTCTTTTTCAACGCCCAAAATATTCTAACTCCTTAAAAGAAATGCAATTCTAGAATATCGCCTTGTACTCCATTGTGTTGTCTCCTTCAGCCTTGGAAAGGTCTTTGTGATATTCCAGAAGAAGAGGAAGCTCAGATGTGACTCAACATCTGACCATGAAGTCAGAGCTTCTGAATCTATTACTTAGGGAGAAGTACTGATCTTTGCTTGGCCCCTTCTCCAAGATTCAAACCCCAAAATAAACAAGCTCGTCTCTCTGGTTTAAAGATAGTACTTACTAGGTTTTATTCTCACCACTGTTCCAGTTCCAAATGTAAGTTTCCTGTTTCCTTCCTTCCCACAGGAGTTAACCTTTTTACAAAAACTATAGGCTTTCCACAAACCAGAAGGAAGGTGGTTTCTTCTCATGGGTGAATGGTATTCACACCCAGATGAGAGTTCCCACCTTCATAGTTACCTAGGTCATTGGTATAACCAAGAGATGTAGTTAAAGTCATGGATTCTAGACCCAAACTCCTTACCCAGTCCCACTGTCAACTGTGTCTCCTTCCCCAAAATGAGCTTCTTGTCATTCATTCCACAGTCCCTGGGGCCTTTACCAAAACCACCATGTAAGTTAGGCCAGGTCCTTTTAACCTTGCCCCACCCCCAGGATGGTAAAGACTGTCTAATCCTCAAAATAATATTTTTAAATGAATAAATTAAAATATATAGTATTACAAAGAAAACCAATGATATTGAAAGTTATCAAAATATATAAAGGAAAGTTTATGGGCCCTAGGATAAGAATGTGAGTATCTCTTTGCAGACCTATGGGGACAACTGTATCTCTGATAGGGACACAAGAGAAATCCAGTCTGGGTGACCTAGGAGTAACCAAGGAGTCATCTGGGCTTTCCTCTATTCTGAAGGTTTCGGGCAGAGAGGACAGCAGAGCCAACCTTACCGGGTTTTACAGAGAGCCAGGTTCCTTTTCCAAATCTGGCAGCGCTGTTGCCTTGTTGCACACACTGCTCTAATCCTTTACAAGAACCTTCAGTGACTCAAGCACCAGTCCCGGGCTCTAAGTTTGGGATGTGGTCTCTGTGAAGCTGGGCTCCCCAGCCTCATTCCAATATTAGAAACATGACCCCGAGGGAACTGTCTTTCATGCCAACTGCCCAGAGAGCCCATTTCAGAAATTCATGCTTTTTAACTAACATTTGTTTTTTTTTTTCTTCCCATGGAGTCACAGGACCTGAATTCTAGTCCTGGCTCTGCTACAGATGACCTTTGACAAGTCAATTAACCTTTTTAAACCTTAGTAAAATGGAACGATCACATTATATTTTCATTCTACACCTCCAAGGGTTGCTGTGGGGATCAAATGGTTTCATGATAGCAATAGTGGTGCATGATAGCAATAGTGAGTTGCTTTTGAGATTGCGTGACAAAATGTAAGAAAAGCACCATGAAAACCATGGAGCATTAGACAAATGTCAGTTATTATTATTATTAACATTAATATAAGTTAACAAATAATAAAATAATAAATAATTATGATAAAAATTAAAACCTTTGGGGCCACAGAGAAATCAATGCAAGAAAAATACTCTTCGGAAGGTAAATGTATCTTCTTCCACCACCCCTTAAGTATTAAAATAAATGCTGAAATTAAGCAGAAATGGTTTGTGGATTGGCTATTGTTTGGGATTATTCAGACCAAAGCAGGCAAGGTCTCTGAAAATGAACTACTTGCTCAGCCTCATGGTTAACTGCATTGCCTTCCCAAAGGCAAATCTGTTTTTGTTCTAATCACTAGGCTTTTTAAAAAAACTAAAACTCCTTACCAGTTCCAAGCAGTGAAAGCTTTTCCCCAGGGGGTTGATTTCAGAAACTGACCCGAGGACACTTAGGAAAAAAGGCTGGGGCACTAGACAGACACATTCCTGCAGAACTGAATTATATTAAACTGTAATTGTGCACATATTCATTTTCCCTATTATTTGAGGAGCTGTTCTAGCCTCTCTCTGATACCTTTTGGATGAAGGAAGAATAATACTGTCAGGCACTACTTACTGAGAAGCACATATATTCTAGTCCCAGCTCCAAACGTCAGTTTCTTGTCTGCTTGATTCCCACAGGACTGAACATCTTTACAAAAACCATACACACTCACTTAGTTGAAGGGAATATGGTTTCAACTTTGTCCTCTAGGGGCAGTGTCTACTGCTAAGTCCCTCATTGTTTTCCCAAAGGGATTGCTCCTCTCTTCCATTTTAAGGTATGGAATGGGAGGAAGAGAAGAGATTTCAAGCAGGAAGGAGATCAAGCAAGTGAAATGGTGTAACACACTGTGAAGCCTTTTTTTTTCTGGGTGGGGATCAAATTGATATTTTCCCCAAAGACTTTGCCTTCACTGGATATAATGATAGCCAGTTCCCAAGTTGGCATCTGGACACAGGCCCACAAGCTCTGATGAGTGTGTATTATATATTCACTGGACCAAGAAATCATTCTGTTCTTCAAATGAAAGAGTTCTATTTCTTCCCCTTGCCAGGGATCACACAGTGAGGGAGGTAGACACTAATGATGCTCATAGATTGGATCTGTATCAAATAGTAGAATGTTAGAATGGGGGAAGGTACTTAAGAGAGCATCTCATTGAATCATCTTATTTTATAGATAAGGAAATGGAAGCCAATAAAGATAAGATAACTTCTCCAAGATCACCGAGGTCATAACAATCAAGATTCAAACCCAGCCCCTATGACTCCACATTCACTGTTCTTTCTACTACAAAACAGTCATAAACTCACCTGGTATGTGTTTAACTCCCTCCACATTAGCACAAGATGCAATTTTCAAGTTCTCCTCACTGAGTATAGGCTCATTTTTCATTGTTTCTGATTTGGTATAATAACAGTCTTGTGTTCCCAACTTTTCTTTGTCCCTAAGGAGTAAATGGTGAACTTCATGCATCCTTTCCAAGGTTCCCCATGACCTCTGGTTCCTCAACTGCAGGACAATTTCCTTCCACTTTGTTAGGGTGCTGCTCCATCACCTTAAAGGCACTGTATTCTTCATTCTTTTGCACTAGGGTCAACAGACTATGTGCCTTTGGGCCAGGCAAAGAAGCAGCTGTCAGTTGTAGACCTAAAAGGTGAAGGTAAGCAGCGAGAATAGTCTTTAACCTGAGTTGTGAACAGAGAAAATTTTCCTCCTTTTGACCTACTTTCTGTATACCAACTTACAGCTCATATGTCATCTTCTACATGAATCTATCTTGCATTTCCCCAAGAGGGTAAAACTTTTTCTTTCCTTTGAACCCTTATAGCATACTGATAAACCTAATATACTCTGCCTTGTGCTGCAGAGTCATGAAATTTAAAACTAGAAGAGACCTTAAGGAAAATCTATTCCAAGCTCTTTATTTCACAGATGAGAAAAGTGAGACCCAGAGAAATGAGGTCATGTACACAAAGTAACACTGATAATACATAACAGAGCTGGGGTTCTATCCTAGGTCTTCTGATCCCAAATTCTATTGTTGTCTCTTTGTCTTGCCTTCACCTCTTGCCCAAACCCTTTTAGATGGTAAATTCCCTGAGATCAAAAATTATGTTAGACTGATAACCCTTTATAGCCCCGATATGGTGCATTCAACAAGAATTTTTGTTGTTGTTGAGTCAATTTCAGTTGTGTCTGACTCTGTGGGGCCCCATTTAGGGTTTTCTTGGCAGAGATACTGGAGTGGTTTGACATTTCCTTCTTCAGCTCATTTTACAGATGGGGAAACTGAGGCAAACAGGGTGAAGTGACTTGCCCAGGGTCACACAGCTAATACATTTCTGAAGCCAGATTCGAAATCATGAATATGAGTCTTCCTTGTTGAAGCTTCTTTGTTGAAGTTTCCCTTTCAATAAGAATACTATTTATTAAACATCCACACTGTGTTAGCTAGTGGGGAAGATACAGCCATACATAAAATCTGGTTCTTGACCTCATTGATCTTACAGTCAAGTAGGATGATCTATACGTGAATATTTTAGATAGATAATTGGTAACTATTGAATTGAACTGAAACCCACAATATGAATTGCTTGCTGCAATGGGAGGGCTCGACCAGCAGAGGGCACTCCAGAATAGAACCCCACCACCCTCTCCACCTCAAACCAAAGTAGCACATCTGGGATCTCTAGCATCAATTCCAGTCCTGAGATTCTATAAACCTCAAATGGAACTTAGAGCCTCTCCCTATCGTATGCATGAATAGAAACCAAGACAAGAAAAGGGGCTCTATAGGGAATTTTCTAGAATCCCCTGGAAAGTGTTTGCTTCTGGCTGCCAATACTTGAGCAAGTCTTTATTGAGTTGGAACATGAAAACTCTTTTACTCAAGGGACTAGATTATAGCATTTAGCACTGGAAGGGACATCAGATGTTATCTGTAATATTGAGTTCTATTTGTTTGATCTACACCTCTCATTTCTGCCTCATCTCCCCATTAAATTGTAAACTCCCTGAGGTCAAGGAGCTTTTCTAACTCTTAGTGCTCCAAACCTTACTGTATGGAAGAGGAAACTTAGGCCCAGAAGGGTGAAATACCAAGGCCATACAACCAGCAGGTGGCAAAGCTTCCTAAGTTTTTGGACTCCTGGACTCAGGAATGTGCTGGAGCTAGCTTCTAACGGGCTTGAACCAATTTTTAGATTTTCAGTGTGAGCATTTATATGTTACAAATCAAAGCTTGATTTATTGGTTTGTGGATTGTCTAGGCTTTAAAAAGGGATAGAGAAAACATTAATAATGTAGACTAAATCTAAAAGTATTGGGGCATTTTTTCCCCTGGAGAGCTGGTTGTTAAATATTTACCAGTATACCCTTGCTTCAGGTCCAGTGTCCTTTCCATTCCACAATGATGCATCTCTGCCTCTCCCCTTAGAGAAGATTAGAACTCTTCAGTCTGGGAAGAAAGCCTTGGTTAGGGGTGGGGATTTGATTAAAAGCCATGGTACATTGAGCACAGTAGATACTCAAAAGAAGAAAAAAAATTGTAGCCTCTTAGAGTTGGAAGGGACATCATAGGCCATCTGTTCCAGTGCCTATTTGAACAAGAATCTTATTCACCACCTGATCACCAACAAGTAGTCATTCTGTTTCTACTTGAAGACTTTGAGTGAGGGAGGACCCACTCTCCTTTGGAGTTTGAAGGAAGTAGTCTTGGGACAAATAAAAGGACTATTTTGCAGACTGCTCAGCAAACATAGCACTCATTCTAATAAGTTGTTACAGAGTGAAATTATGGATAGGCTCAAGAACGTACTTGTCTTATTCTTTTCCCAATCTTTTTTTTTTTTTTTTAGTGAGGCAATTGGGGTTAAGTGACTTGCCCATGGTCACACAAATAGTAAGTGTCAAGTGTCTGAGGCTGGATTTGAACTCAGGCCCTCCTGACCCTAGGGCCAGTGCTCTATCCACTATGCCACCTAGCTGCCCCTCCTTTCCCAATCTTGAACCAATCGGTTGTTATAGGTTTGGTTCTAACTCTTTATTCTTGGCCTGCATTCAGGTCCTTCAGGAAGCAAGTGGAATGATCTGGTACTCCCATTTCTTTGAGAATTTGCCACAATTTGTTGTGGAGCACACAGTCAAAGGCTTCAGTGTAGTCAATGAAGTAGAAGTAGATATTTTTCTGGAACTCCCTTGCACTATATACTTTCTCCAAATGAAATCCAAACTATTCTCTTTCTCTTATTCTTTTTTTAAAAATTAAAAAAAAATTCTTCCTTCTTTCTCTTATTTGATTCTGGAACCAAGTCATTGTTCTACTGCAGTGCTTGTCTCATATATACACATGTGGACATATATGAAAATTAGCACACATATACACACACAAGTTCTGACTTCATGTGCTGGCTGCTTATCCAAATGCATTTCACGATTTGGCAAATAACATTTTTTCGTGTGTGGATTTTTTGACTGATCCCTTTTGAGTAATCATGGATCTCATCGAGGAGGTTCTGTAATGTTCTGGAACTTGATGCAATCATCCCAACAGCATGCATAGACAGGAGCATCTGGGTGGCCTTATGATTTATGGAGGATCTCTCTTCCATTTGAACCTTGTGTAAGAGATCTTTCATGATAGTAAGTAAACATTTTGAACAAACATATACTTTTCTCTTTTGCATTTTGATGCATATTTATAATCATTGAGCAGTTATCTCTGCTGTTGCATTGATCAAATAATCTAGCATTTTCTTAACAACATGCATGAAGGAAACCTTTTGGGCAGAGTCTTTAAGGCAGTGTTTCACTCTACTGAGTTAAACATTTTGTTTTGTAGTCAATGAACAATTAATGCGGAGGGATCTTGTATTTTTGGCTTCTTTCTGTCTACTGTGTTACTATAAAGATTTGGTATATAAAAGCCTACCTATTCCCTTTTCATATTTTCATGAAGTATACCCTTAAACATAAGTATAGATTATTTTCATAGAGATTTTATAAAGATAAGACAGTAGATATATGAATCAGGAGTTATTGCTTTTTTTCTTGATTGTCTTTTTTTTGAGGAAATAATGACATCCATTCAATCTTAGGTTCAGACTTCTTTGGTCCTCCCCCTCTTTTTTTGTATTTTTCTGGCTTCTTTCCCTGATTGAGCTATCTTTTTAAATGATCCCTAAATGCCTTCAATATTTTGTGAAGCACAGATTTTCCAAGTATATTTGGTCCCTTCACCATTCCTGACTTTATCCTAGGTGCCATTTCTGCTACCCTATATAGCATATTGGGGCCAGAGGTACTAGGATCCAAATCTGATAGTTTCTCTGTTTTTGATGATGAAATTAGATCGTTACAGAAATGTTGACAAATCCATTCCATTTCCATCTGTTTGTTGTTTTCCTGCCAGTTTAATCTATGAATGCTCTTGGGATGATGTGGCTTAGTTGGGTTTTGTGCCAAGCTTTCTAGTAGACTTGTTTTCTCTGTCCCTGCTGTTCACTCTTTCATAAAAAAGAGTATTGTTTGTAATCTTTCACCATCCTCCTACATGTTGTTTTATTTTTTATCTTAAGTAGTATTGCTCTTGTTTGCCAGATCTCTTCATTTGTCAGACTAGTAAAGTGTTTTCTAGTCTCTTTTGGCCTCCTTGCTGTGCTGACTGTTTTATGGCAGTTAAATATTAATATCTTTCCATTTTCCCATTTCCATTTTTTTTGGTGGGGGGAGCATCAATAATCCATTTGAATTGGTCAGGTTGATGCTGTTGCAACTATTTACAGTGTCTTCTTATCTTTACCCCTTCTAATTTGATGTTTGTTGATTTTGACCTTTACCCTAACCAGCTGATGGTCTGACTATACTCAGGCAGCTGATTCTGATGAATGCTGCATCAAGCAAAGTGATTTCTTGACTTTAAGATATAGTAAATTTAATTTTTTAATGATTTTGTTTGGTTCTTACCCTGCCCTATGTCTTTTGATTCTTTTGACTTTTGAAAGTATTTGTGAATATAGAGGTAAAACTTACAAATGATTGATAAGCCTTTGAACTTTTATTTCTCAAATAAAACCAATATTTTTTCAACATACTCTTTGCCATTTGCCCTATCAATGAAGTTATCAAATGCCAAGCATATTGGCACATGATTTGGTAGGGTCTTTGTCAAATTTACTGATCTTTTCATCTTTGAATGTATATTGGCATCTAATATATGATTAGTTTCATGGGGTTCTTTTTAGTTATGGTTATCATAAGTATCAAAACAAGATGACTGAATGTTCCCAGGAATAGTATTTTTTGATGCCTTTGGTAATACAATGAAACCAACTTAGTCAATTCCTCTGTTTGCCTTTTTAAGGAGATTTCAAGGGCCATTTGTTTCATCTTTTGTCTTACAGTGCCTTGCATTCAGTAGGTATGTGATACGTGATTGTTGAATTAGATTGAATCCTTCCATTTATCTGAAAAATCCTTTTGTCTTCTTGTTTTGTTTATTGGCAGGTTGTCATTATTGATGTTCTTTCAATAGACTGTCAGCCCTTTGGCCATTAAAAAGAATAGCAATAATATTCATAATAGCTAGCATTTATATAGCACTTTCAGCAAATTCACAAAGTGTTGTACATTTATTTCATTTGGTCCATTAATCAAAGGCCAAATATTTGGAGCCCATCTGGGTTCTAAATATTTCATTAGGATATGTATCCAGGTAATTTAAAAAACTTTAAAAGGTGAACTTTTATTAAATATTCAGTCATAAAAGATGTTATTTTTATTCATCAAACAAACTAGAGAAATGAAAATTAGAGAATTAACAAATTAACAATTACACTTTACTTAAAAAAGAGATCTGAAGCACCATTTTTGGGAGATCTTGGGGTGTGCTTAAGCATACCCCAACTTCCTGTATGTCTGCCTAGAATTTAGAGTAACTACAGTTAATATTTATAGACAAAATATGATGTAATTCTGAGCACCTTCTGTCCCCTTTCCTTCCATTTTACTTGATTGAGTCTAATTTTCCTATTCAAATTCCTACTCTAAGGATTCATCATGGTGTGGAGGCACCTCTGGGCTCTTGAAAGCTATGTTTGAAGGAGGGCTATAATCTCTGTTAGGTTTTTACTGTGCTGAAAGGACTTTGAGTATGGTTCCAGTGATGGAGTGAGCCAACTATCTGAGGATCAACTTTGCTAAATATAGAGAAGATCATAACTAGGATATAGGATGAGTTCTTTGGTTATGGCAATTCATAGAAAAGAAAAAAATTTAAATGATCCTTAGTCTTATGCAGCACCCATCCTTCTGTGATTGCTCTTTTTTGGGTGACAGTTCTATAATGAATTCTTTGGTATTTGGATACTTCTCTTGTAAGGTCAATACTGTGACAAACTCCAACAACCTTTTGACCCAGAATTCTGATAAATGCCATCACAAGTCACTCGTGATTAATGTGACATCCAGTGATGACACTTAGTAGATTTCTGGGCCAAAAGGAATCATTTCTTATGTTATTATGCATATGGGGAATAGTAGGGAATAACCAAGTCTCTGGGAACACAGAATTTGGGATGGCACACTCATAGCTAAGTATAGTTGGAAATATATAGGGGTCAGGAGTGTAGTAGAGTAAAAAGGGTGCTGGATTTGGATTTAAAAGACATGGGTTGTGGGGCAGCTAGGTGGCACAGTAGATAGAGCACCGGCCTTAGATTCAGAAGGACCTGAGTTCAAATCCGACCTCAGACACTTGACACTTACTAGCTGTGTGACCCTGGGCAAGTCACTTAACCCTCATTGCCCCACCAAAAAGAAAAATAAAGGACATGGGTTCAAATCTTGACTTTGCCATTTGATACCTGGGTGACTTTGGTTAAGCCATTTAACTTCCTTGCATCTCAAATTATTTATGTGTAAAATGAGGGCATTAGACTAAAATACCTGAAGTCCATTATATCTCTAAGTATATGCTTCTATGGTTCGATATACCATTTTCCAGATCTCACAGCTTTGTTTATTAGACTTACTTGGCATCTCTCCCTTGAAGAATTTGGACAAATAAAGAGTGATGGGAAGTCAGGTTGCCCAATAATAATGACTCACATTTATGTTGTACTTTCCTCACAATAATGGTGTTGTGAGCTAGTATAAATATGATCCCTAGGGAGCTTAAAGTCTAACAGGGAGATAACTTACTGTCTAGCAGACACGAACATGCACAGAATATATAATATTACATGATGACTGCCTTACAGAACAAGGTGCTCTTCCAGGTCTGAATGGGAAAGGGTATCAGTGGGGGATTTGTAGAAAATTTGAATTTTTGAATTAGGATTTAAGGCATGGACAATGAAAGAGAAGACTGTCAGGTATTGGGAAGAAAAGAAACAAGCATTTATTAAGTGCCAAATATGGTGCTAAATGCTATTATTATCCACATTTTAACAGTTGAGGTAACTGAGACAAAGGTCTAGTCATTTGCTCAAGGTCACAGAGCTAGGTAAGTGCCCAAGGCTAAATTTGAACTCACCTTTTCCTGACTCCAGACCCAGCACCTGATGCACCGTGTTGTCCAGCATATCCACTTGTGCCACCTAACTGTTTAAGTATGAAGAGAGATACAGGGAGCAGAAGAGCACGGGCTGTGCTTGGGAGATAAGAGTTTAGTGTGACTCTATGTTGAAGAGGGTCTTGAATAAGTAAATTTTAAATTCCTTAGTGTCAGAGATACACTAGATTAGGAGAAGGATTCCTAAGTCCTTCTGTAAATATTCAGCAGCATCTGCAAGCTTTGTTTAACAGAGGTAAGCCTCCAGACATTAGTAGATCAGGAAGAGTTGGCCCTCCAAAAAGCACTGACTCTCACCAGGAGGGGGCATTGTTTGACCACCCAGGGTCCATGTCAGCAGTGGTGGTCACTTTATTGATGTGGGAGTTATCAGTTCTTAGCTTGGGCGTGCAGTGTGATAAGCCCCTGGATGCATCAAGCCCTTCCCAAGGGAAAGAAAGTCATATTGGGTTGTTCATTGTGGGGCTTTTTACACAACTATGTGTTTCCTGTTTACATAATGTCTACTAATTTTTGAGAGCAATGTGTAAAATCAAAGGTTCAGAACTTGAATCAGAAGGGTGTCAGTCTTAGCTATGTGATCTTGGATGTTACCTCACCTTGGATGTTTATTCGGCTCTCAGTTTCCTCATCTGTAAAACAGAGGTTATAAAACTTGCAGTACCTTTTGAGAGGAAAACAAGGTAACATGCATAAACATTTTATAAGTCAAAGAATTATACAAATTAAAGGCTATTAATGATAAGAAAGGCAGTTTGGCATACTGGGTAGAGAACTGGGTCTAGGGATCAGGAAGTCTAGAGTTTAGCTACTATTCTGATACATATTGCTGGGTGACCCTAGGCAAAATCACTTTACCTCTCAGTGCCTAGGCAAATGTATGAGACTATGTTACCAAAAAAAAAAAAAAATACTGATTTGCATTGGTGGAGGGATTTTCCTCACACCAGCAAAATCACAGGTCTGGACAGAAAAGCATGAAGAGGCAGTATATGGCATAATGGTAAGAGAGCTGGTTCTGCCTGGAGTCAGGAAGACTTAGTTTTAAGTACTACCTCTGACATACTAGCTGTATAAGTGTGAGCAAGTCACAACTTCTTAGGATCCAAGACAACTCTTCAAGGGGACAGGTTCTATCTGTGAAAATACACATCTGAAACTGACAGCCTCCCCTCGATATTATTACATTACCTTGTCTTTGCTCTCCCGGTTGTATGACTAAGTTGAATCTTATAGCATGCCCAGCTTTCAAGTCTGGGAGCCAGCATCAGCCGAGGAGGCTGCCCCATGTTTCTGGATGAGAACTCAAACCCAAAAGAGTATGGTACCCTGTGAGGTAACTAGGTGGGTTGAGCTCCAGGGGCTTCTGAGGCAAGGGTTATATTTATATTTTAAAAATTACAAAATCAGTTTCTAGAATCCTAGAATCTAGACTTTGGATAGGGCCTTAAAGGTCATCCAGTCCAACTCACAGGTGAAGCAGAAATCCCCTCTCTCTACAGCTTCCTTGACAAAGCCTCCTTTTGTTTCACTTGAAGATGTACAGTGACATTAACTCATTGACTTTGGAGCTACATTATTTGTTTTTTGGACAGCTCCAGGACTTAAGACATTTTCTTCAGTAAGCAGAGATATCTCCCTGTAATTTCTTCCCATTGGTCTGAGTTCTGCCCTCTGGGGCCAAGTTCAACAAGTCTATTCATCATCTACATGACAATTCTGCAAATACTTGTAGTCAGCTCTCATGTACCTCCAAGTCTTCTCTTCTCCAGACTAAACCCAGACAGTTCTTCCAACTGACATTTGTATGTGAATCAAACATTCATCTTATCAAGCTCCTTCTACTGCATTGTCATCCACTGAATATCAATAAGATAAGACTATAAATAAGTGTTCGAGGGAAAAAAAAAGCATTGAAGTTCTATCATTCCATCGGATGATAGATTTAGAGCAGGGAAGGATTTTAGATTCATCTAGTTCAACCCTCTCCTTTTTGCAGATGAGGCCCAGCTAGATTAAGTGACTTGCAAAGGCCATATAGGAGGCAGCCTGGATTGAAACTGAAGTCCTCTGACTCCACATTCTTCACTCCGTTGACAGTACCATGCTTATAAAAGGTGTACCAAAAGTCTTTAAACTATACTAAGACTTTTGGGACACTCTGTATAAGAGACCGTGGGAAAGTCACTTAACTTTTCTGCATTTAACTTTTCTTAATATATAATGAGGGATAGATGATTTCTAAGATCTCTTCCTTAGTTTTGACATTCTTTCATTTTAAAAAAGGCTGAATAGGGAAAAATTCATCATTTTCTAAACTCTAGGTTTGTTCCCATCAGGATGCCAAGTCCAAAGCCTGAAGTTATTTCATTTTCCATTAGATGGCACAAATAGGTTGATCTCTCAAGTGTTTTCTATTGGCTGCTTCTTGCAGTTGACATGAGCTAGGGTAAAATGGTAGGAAATGAATAGTACGTAATTTTGAGGTGCCATAGGATTTAGATCTAGAAGGGACCTTAGAGGCCATGTAGTCCAATTCTCTCACTTTCTAGATGGAGAAAGAGAGGCCCAGTGAGATTGTGAACTCATGATCTAGTAGAGGTGATGACATGTAGATAGGCAAATATAACACTAATTAGAATAGGGTAAGCATATAAGCATATCAGTGTTTCGAAATTGAATGAAGAAGAAAGTGTCCAGCAAGGGGGAAAATCCAAGAAGGTTTTAGGAAGTAGCATTTGATCTTGGGCCTGAAGGTCATTTTTGGATGAGTAAATCAGTGAAATGTGAAGCTATAACAGCAGGACTTGACTTTGAACATATATCCTAGGTGGATACAATATATCCCCAGATAAACACAAATTGCGTGTATGTGTGTGTGTGTGTGTGTGTGTGTGTGTGTGTGTGTGTGTATTTAAAGAAGGAAGGTAAGATCATTAACAGCTAGGTTGGTGAAGATGGTAAGTAGGAATGGTTTAATATAGGAAGAGACGCTTTAGTTGTTTTGGTTTTTTTTGGTGAGGCAATTGGGGTTAAGTGACTTGCCCAAGGTCACACAGCTAGTAAGTGGCTTTGATTGTATATTGAAGGAAGTTAGGGAATTGTTGTTTGGCCTTCATTTCTTGAGGAAGCAGGGTGATATCTTGACTTGCAAGTGAATTGGATTTAAATGAGGGAGGGGTGTGCAAAGTCATCAGCCTTACTCTCTCTTCCAGGGTCATTTGGAGTCCAGTGGCAAGACATAGGTCAGGGTGACTGGTGATAGCCTCACTGCAGTGGGAGACCTTGGTCTTTTTATGCTAAGTTTGTCTGAGACAACACCCATTCAGTGATTAGTGGCTGGGTAAGAATTGAGGCAAAAGATGGCCTAGTTTGCTTTCTCAAAAGAATTTGGGAGGGGAAGACCCTCAGGGTTTTTGGCCAGAACAGAAACAATTGCTATTCACACTTACTCAGAGCCATCAAAACCCAAACAAATAGATGGTAAGGCTTGGGCTGGAGCATATTTTTGGCCAGTCAGTGAGAGTCAGAGTGATTTGGGTTGAAAGGCATAGTCAAGTAGTTCCATTCGAATCCCAATGGGCTTTATCAAAGCCTGTTTTTTCAGAGCTATATTTCAAGTTATCATAAATGAAACCTATATGAGACCAAAGAGTTAATTGTCCCAGTTTAAAAAAATAGCAATGATAGAATAAATATGTAGGAAAGAAAAAAAAATCTAGCTCCCAAACTCCAAGATAGTTTGTGGGGATAAGTGATCGAAATTTATATTCCTTTGGACAGAGTGCCTACATGTAAGGGTATGACTCCCCATGTGGACAGAGGGAGAGGAGAAAGAAGGAAGGAAGGAAGGAAGGAAGGAAGGGAGGGAGGAAGGAAAGAAATAGCTGCATTGTCTAACTGGAACTGGCCAGTTGGGTTCCCAGTGGGGCAGCTACTACTACTCACAGATTATTGTTCATCATTCTTTTTTTTTTAATTAAAACATTTTTTTTTGTGGGGCAATGAGGGTTAAGTGACTTACCCAGGTTCACACAGCTCGACACAGTAAGTGTCAAGTGTCTGAGGCCAGATTTGAATCCAGGGCCAGTGCATTCAGTGCATCCACTGAACTACCTAGCTGCCCCCATCCTTCATTCTTGAAAAGGACCAATGGCATCAGGAGGATGATGTCTTAACTTGCAAGTGAATTGAATTTTTTTTTTTTTGCAGGGCAATGAGGGTTAAGTCACTTGCCCAGGGTCACACAGCTAGTTAAGTGTCAAGTGTCTGAGGCCAGATTTGAACTCAGGTCCTCCTGAATCCAGGGCTGGTGCTTTTTCCACTGTGCCATCTAGCTGCCCCATGAATTGAATTTAAGTAAGGCAAGGTTGTGCAAAATCATTAGCCTCACTCTCTCCTCCAGGGTCATTCAGAATCCAGTAGCAAGACATGTCAGGACAACTGTTGGTGGATTTCTAGAGAATTGAAGAGGTAGATGTGAGAAAGGGGATACATTCCAGACATGGGGGAACCATCTGTGCAAAGGTGCAGAGGAAAGAGATGGAATGTTGCATATGGGGGAACAGCTATAGTAGTTAGTGGTCCAGTTGGACTGAAACAGGCAGAGCATAATAGGGAATAAGATGAAGGAAAGGCAGACAGGAGCATTTTAGAATAGGATTAAATTAGGATTTTGTATTCTATCTTTGAGTCAATAGGGTGTCATTGATGATTTTTGAGGAAGGATATAGATCTATGTTTTAGGAATATGAATGTGGCAGCTAGGTGGTAGGTGGATTAGAGATGGGAAAGACTGAAAGCAGGTAGACAAATCAAAATGTTACTGCAATATTTCTGAGGAGAGGTGAGGAGAACCTGAACTAGAGTAGAATCTGTAAGTGGAGGAAAGGATTTGGTACTGAAGAGATGCTGTAGTTATAAGATCAGTGAAATCTGGCAAGGATGACTAAGAGACATAGTTGAGATAAGGGCCTCATACTCACCCTATACCCACCCTAGTAAATGTTTTACAACTGGATCTCCCCCTCCCCCAAAATCTAAGTAGGACACACTTTTCAATTTAATCAGCATTATTAACATTTTTTCCATCACTTTCTTAAGTCTAGACAATCAAACAATAAATCAAGCCCCAATCTATAGCATTTGCTGATTTCTAAGGTATAAATGCTTATGCTGAAAATTTAACAATTGATTGAAGGTTCAGCTCCAGCACACCTTGTTCCTCCCCTTCCCCTCCCTGTACCTCCAGGCTGTTACCATAGGTGTCATTTTTTTTATAAGCATGTAGATAGTAATTTTTATTTGCAGAGCTGAATTGACCTTGAGGGATCTTCTGTTAGCACTGCCTATAGTCAAATCCTTTGCTAACCATGAACAATTTTTCTTTCATCATTGATGAGGGTCAGGGGTTGGGGAGTACTTAGGGAGTGCAGAAGGACTTGGAAGGAATATCTGGGACTATAAGTCCAGGCTCTGTCTGAAGAGTCAAATTTGATTCAAGAGGCCAGAACTAAGAACAATAGGTAGAAATTGCAAAGAAACAAATGTAGGCATAATGTAAGGAGAAACCACCCACAATGGAGAACTATCCAAAAATGGAATGGGTTAATTCAGAAGATAATAAATTTTTCATCATTCAAAGTTTTTAAGTGGATTCTGAATGAACACATGTAGGGGAATATTTTGGAGGGGAATAAACTGGATGAGGTGATCTGTAAGTATTCCCTCCTCCAACTCTGAGGTTCTCAGTTGGGATAGCTAATTAGGGGATGTATATTATAGGTATATGTTAAGAGTAGGCATGACACCTTGCTAGTTCAGATTGCAAGCTGGGATGAAATGTCATTGAACAGTTAACTCAAGGTTTACTTAGCCTAGTCATAGCAAGAATATGCAACCAGGATAGAGTAGCACTTAGTTTCTATAAATGTCCCCCCCACCCCATTTCCATATAGAAATGTATCTGTTTATCATGGCAGGATGTTGTAACTTGAGTGGTCTCCTGGCATTCACTAAATCTGAAGAGCCCTAACCTTACCTTTTCTGCATCCTAAGTGACTAGAAAGCCCTATCAAATCAGCCATGAGAAAGCTATCAAGAGAGGCAGAGTTTGGGTTTTGTTCCACTTCACAGGCCAATCAATGCCTGATTTTGTTGGATCTTAGGGAAAATCTAGCCTGATCAATGTCAGGGCAGGGAGGAGGGCACCCTGGGAGATAGATTACAACATATATAGTATGAATTCCTTGGAAGTTGGTACCTGTATGGGTATATATGATAGCTTCTATGCCAGTTACTGTGGGTAGAACTAAATGGAAGCTCTTAGAGTTGTTTAAACAATTTCATGTAATTAATATTTAATAATATAGGGTCCTGGAGGGATGACTTATTAAAGCTCTTTCCTCCCTTGTAATTGAGATGAAGGAGACTAGAGAGTTTTGCTTTACAAACTCTCCTTTATAATAACCCTATGTGACCCACAAAGATAGTAGATGGTGCCTGGTGACTAATGGTAGATTATCAGAAGCTAAATTAATTTGTTATCCCCTTTGCCATGGCCATTCCTGACTTTGCTAATGAGTTATACCAGGTTGCTCAGAATGTAGCTAAGCAATATGGGATTATTGGTGATGCCAATGCCTTTTTCTCTATTTCTATATCTAAGACCATATGGAGCAGTTTGCTTTTATGTGGGAGTTGAGTATACTTTCACCATCATCCTTCAGAGTTACTTGAATTATCCTTCACATTGACACAATTTGGTGATCAGAGACCTGAAAGAGTCTTCACTTCCCAAGGGCATTGATATCCATGACCATATTGATGATGTAATATTAACTTGGCCTGAGGAGGCCATGGTGACAGAGACCCTAGATCAGATGGTGACTTGTATGAGAGACAAATAGGTGGGGAGAGAAATCCTAAGATTTGAGATTTAGCTCACTCAATTTAATTTTTTTTTTTTTTGCAGGGCAATGAGGGTTAAGTGACTTACCCAGGGTCACACAGCTAGTTAAGTGTCAAGTGTCTGAGGCTGGATTTGAACTCAGGGAGTCCTGAATCCAGGGCCGGTGCTTTATCCACTGCGCCACCTAGCTGCCCCCTCACTCAATTTAATTTTAAGTAATACAATGTTTGGAAAGAACTCAGACAATTCTTTATGTCATCCATAATAGGCGACTTTCCCTCACCATTAAAAAAATAAGGTCGGAGGAGATTGGATTTCTCAGGTTCTGGACAACCCATATTCCTTAACTGGGTATTTCAATGGCTTGGATTTACCAAGTCACTTACAAGTCTGTCTCTTTTGAGTAGACATGTACAGGTTATAGTCTTGGGGGAAAAAAGGAATCTGAAGGGATCTTCCAAGTCCAGGGCTCTCATGAGCCTGTGGGGACTTTGTTCTTTGGAAGGTTCAATGCCTTCTCTCCTTGTTTTCCCAAGAAGTCCATATTCTTTTCCTGGTTCCATCTTCTGCTCTAGGTTCAAGCTAAACTTCTCAGGTCATTGTAGGAAATATTGGCTCTCATTTACAGCATTTACTAATTTCCAAGGTGTACATACTCACCTCTGAAATTTAACAATTGGCTCTCATGTACCAATTTTTGTTCCTTGTACACACCAAGTTGATCTGTTGGCCTACTTAGCTTGTCTTTTTAAGTGGAAGAGTCATTTGCATTTGAGGTCAGAGGACCTAGGTTAAAATAGTGACTGCTATTTGTATTCCATTCAACAAATTGTGATTAAGTGGCTCCTCTGAGCAAGGTGCTGTGCTCAGTGCTAGGAATACAAAGACAAAAATGAAATAATCCTTGTCCTCTAAGGGTTTCCATTCTCCTGTGAGGTGGGTAGGAGTAGGGTAGAAATAGGGATATACAGGAGGCAACTAGGTGGCACAATGGATAAAGCACCGGCCTGGATTCAGGAGGACCTGAGTTCAAATATGGCCTCAGATACTTGACACTTACTAGCTGTGTGACCCTGGGCAAGTCACTTAACCCTCATTGCCCTGCAAGAAACACACAAATATGGAAAACAGGAGCCAGTTTGTCTGGGATCATGAGAGCGAATTGTTAAATTTTCAGTGTGAGCAGTACACTTTTGAGAAAGTTTAGTCATGTATATTGAACTTAAAAGTGTATACTCCATACACCCCCCCCCCTTTTAAAAGAGCCAGTTGTTAAGCATTTGTAGCATACCTGGAAGAGACACTTTTCATACACACATAAATATAATTGGAATAATTTTAGACAGCAACTAACAGCAATTAACCACCTGGGGAGGGAAAGGAATCAAGGAAGGCTTCCCATAGGAGGTGACACCTGAGTTGAGCCTAGAACATAAGGATTCTAACAGTGGAGGAAGGTACTGACCATGTGTGTTTGCTAGCTATCTTATTGGCCAGGCAGGTAGGAGTTGTGAGTAAGCTCTGACTTTTATCCCCAGTAGGAAAGCTGCCATAACTGGTGGGCAAATTGACAACCAGAGGGCTTGCTGTTGAGTGAGTCATTGCCTCTCCCGAGGCCTCAATTTTCTCATCTGTGAAATGGGGAAGTTTGGCCTAGGTTACTTCTACAGTATTTTCCAATTCTAAATACCATGATAATAATACTAGCCAACATAGTATAGCACACTTTAAGTTTTGCAAATCACTTTACATTTGTTATCTCATTTGATGTTTTTAACAACCCTGTGAGCTAGGTGCTATTATTACCTTCATTTTAAAAATGAAGAAACAGAGCCAGACAGAGGTCAAGTGACTTGCCCAAGGTCACACAGCTAATAAGTATCTGAAGCAGGCTTGGGACTCAGATCCTCCTGACTCCAGGTTTAGTGCTCTAACCATTAGACCACATTGCCTTCTCTTGTTACAAACATGTATCAGTAACAGGTCTTTCTTGGTATGCTTTTGTAGAACTCTGTGGAAACCCTTCCTTTAATTTCTGTACCTTGCCTCCCTTACTGATGCTTGGCTTCTACCTTTTATTCATTGTTAAAGCTAAGGATTGACCCATGGGGAACCATTCAGTCCCTCTCGATTAAGCTTGCTTACCCATTATCAATGAACTTTTAAGAATGAGCTTGTAGGGGCAGCTAGGTGGTGCAGTGGACACTTACTAGCTGTGTGACCCTGGGCAAGTCACTTAACCCCAATTGCCTCACTAAAAAACCAAAAACAGAAACAAAACAAACAAAAAAGAATGAACTTGTAGACTTTATCTACATCTCTCTCTCTCTCTCTGTATTTTATATCTATATATATAGATATGGATATATCTCTCTCTATATATAGATAGATAGATATAAAATACAGTAATTTTCATGATAGATACATGCAAATGAGGGCTTTTTCTTCACAGAGGAAATTCAAGGAAGAGAGACACGAGTATTGGGCCAGGGAGAGTCCCTGTGTTCAGGAAAATAAAGCTTGGTACAGTGAAAAATCTTAGGATCAGAAAATCTGGGTTTTGGTCTGGTTTATGAGACAAATGATTGGTTTCTCTGAGCCTTAGTTTTCTTAGTGATAAAATGGGGAAAATATACAAATATTTTGTTAAAATGTACTGTTGGAGGTAAATTTACCTCAAAGGGTTGTTATAAGGGTGATGAGACTTAAAGCACAATGTAAATGTGAGTTACTACTACCACTATTACTACTACTACCACTACTGTTGCTGCTGCTGCTGCTATTACTACTACTACTACTGGTGAATAGATTAAGAAGGATGCTTCCCATTCTCCTTTTCCTTTCTTGTGCCTCCCTAGTCTTTCCTGAATCCAGCTGTAGTAATTTTCTAGAGTATTTTCACAGTTTATACTTAGCAAGGATATGCATCTAGCCACAGTTCTGGCCAGAGTTCATCCTCTCTATATGATATCATTTAGGTCTGAGTAGATAACCTATGGAAGAGTTCATAGTTTCATCAATTTAGAGGTGAAGAGGACCTGAGAAGTCACTTAGTACAACTATTTTACAGATGAAGAAACTGAGGCACAGAAAAATGAAGTGATTTATTCAAGGTTATCCAAGGTCAGGATTTGAACCCAGGTCCTCTGACTCTAAATTCAGCACTTTTTGGGGCGGCTAGGTGGCGCAGGGGATAAAGCACCGGCCCTGGATTCAGGAGTACCTGAGTTCAAATCCGGTCTCAGACATTTAACACTTACTAGCTGTGTGACCCTGGGCAAGTCACTTAACCCCAATTGCCTCACTAAAAAAAAAGTCAGGTAAATTCAGCACTTTCCCCATAGTACCAGGCCCCCTCAGAAACCCTTAAGGATTTCAGGATAAGAACAGTTAAAAAGCCTTGAATGTTTTGGGGTGCTTACTTTATGTCTGCATCAAGGAATGAATAATGACTGAACATTTCCCATGATGTCGTATTCTGAAGTCCATAGCCTAAGTGCAAACAGGATGTGACAAGAACACTTTGTATACTCCTATCTAAGCCTAATGAGCTTCCTTTCCTAAGTGTCTCACCAGTGCTTAGCACAGTGCTTGGCACATAGTAGGTGCTTAATATGTGATTATTGAGTGACTGGTGTGCGTCTCTTCTAGTTTTTTCTTCTTTATATATCCCAATCCCCTCCCTCTCTTTCTCCTTTAACTGGTCACAATAGGAAAATGAAGCTTATTTTTAGATAATGATTCCCATTTATCTAGTGCTTTAAGGCCTACAAAGCAATTTCCTCACAAATCCCTGTGAGGCAGGTAATAACTCATATTTATATAGTGCTTTAAATTTTATGATGCATTTTTCCTCACAATAACCCTGTAAGGTAGGTAGCTGAAAAATTTTATTAGTCCCATTTTACAGATGATCTATAGAAAAGTCTTGCCCTCAGTTACAGGGCTATTCAGGGTCTGAGATAGGATTTGAATCCAGGTCTCACCTCCAAATGTAGTCTTCTCTTTTCACTATGCCACACTACCTCTCATTTAAAACCACACCAAACAATACAGCCTGTATTTCTGTATTGAGTAACATTTTATGCCCCCTATTATTCATTTAAAAAGCATTTGAGTTACTTGCTTTATGTTGCTCTCTGAGGGGGAAAAAAACCAATAAATGAAATTGCACTTAACTTTAATTGATTTGTTTTTGTGAGTCTGTGGCCTCTGATAGGAAAAAAAAAATCTTTATTCTTGATCTATAAACACAGTTGCTGGGGTGACAAACATGTGCTTCTACTAACAGAATCTGAGAGCATAACTCTGGGGTTTTGGTGCTGATCCCCACTGAGAATGGTTGGTTAGGTTTGGGCTGGGTGGTAGTAGCAACATTAGTGCCACTGATTCAAAAAAAGGAACAGTTTGCAGGTGCCCTCCTGTTCTTTCTTAGCCCAGGCTGAGGGGCAGGGGGAGGGCTGACAAAAGTAGCTACAGGGTGCTGATTTGAACTTTCCCTTGCTTGGGAAGAAAAGGGAGCAAGCATTTATTAAGCATTTGCTGTGTGCCAGGAAGAGGCATCTAGATGGCTCAGTGAATTGGGCACTGGGACTGGAGTCAGGAAGACCTGAGTTCAAATCAGAGCTCAGGAATTTACTAGCTGTGTGACTCTGGGCAAGCTACTTAACCCTGTTTGCCTTGGAGGCAGCTGGATGGCTCAGTGCTGGAACTGAAAGAGAAACCAGATGAAGACTAGAATTCACAGCAAGGCCCCAAAGGGGCTATTAGGAGATCAGTTCTAGGGTTTAAGCTTCAAGTTCATTAATAGCCAAGTCGGGAAGATCCGAGTTCAATTCCAGCCTCAGACACTCACTAGCTGTGTGACCCTGAGCAAGTCACTTAACCCTGTTTGCTTCAGTTTCCTCAACTGTAAAATCAGGTGGAAAGGGAAATGGCAAACCACTGCAGTATCTTTGCCAAGAAAACCCATATAAGATAATGAAGAATTGGACATGACTAAATGACCCAACAATAACAACAACAATTTGCCAGACATTGTGCTGACTGTTTCACATAATATGATCTCATTTGATCCTCAGGACAATCCTGTTATTATCCCCATTTTACAGATGAAGAAACAGAGGCAGGCAGAGATTAAATGACTTTGTTTTACAGTTAGGAAGTGTTTAGGTCAGATTTGAACTCAGATCTTTTTGACTCTAGGGCCAGCACTTTATACACTGTACCACCTAGCTCTGATTTGGGGAATTGGGACTGGGTGAAGAAAGGGAAACCATTGGCAGTAGAGAAGTTTCTTTGTAGGTAGGAATCAGAATCTAGGTTGAGACAAGTTAAAAATCCCATTGAAAGGACCAGAGTAGGAGTCAGTGTTGGAAAGAGTAACCAGGTCTAGACCAGCATTCACAGTAAGGTCCAAAAGGGGCTGGTAGGAGATGAGGTCTGGGATTTAGGCAGCAAGAGTTCACGGATAGGCAGGTCACAAGAGGTCAAGGTAGACAAGAAGCGATCTCCATCTTCTATCCTCAGTTCAGTATGGGCTCATGTTTTGTGTTTCTTTGTGGGTAGGTGGGCTTGTTATTCCTGGGCTTCCTTCATGTGGAGAGCTGCTGCCCTCACTTTACTTCACCAGATGGCCAAAGGGATCCATGACACCCCCAAATATTCAGAGCTTATATAACAAGGGTGTAGGTTTGCCTCTGAGCTGTAGCTGGAATCCATCTTGTCTGTGGGATATTACTTTGGTCAGGGAGGGGCAACCCAGCAAAGAATTTGTGGGTTCATAGTTTTAAAAGTAGAAGGGACCTCAGAAGTCATCTAGTCCAAACATTTTACAAGTGAGGAAACCGAGGCCCAGAGAGGTGAGCTTCTGCAGCTGGCCTCATGTGGTACATAAGCTATAAATAAAATTGAGTGGACTCTCTCTCTCCATACCCCTCCAACTCTTTCAGCCTTCTTCCATTCTATTCTACCTTTCTATCATTCTCTTGACCTCTCTATCCCATTCTTCCCTTCATTCACCTTGCCCCCATTTCCATTTCTTTCTACTATCTCTCTGCTTTTTGACCTTCTTCTTCATCTCTATGCTTGCTTGTTTGCTTGCTTCCTTCCTTCCTTTCTTTCTTGCAGGGCAATGAGGGTTAAGTGACTTGCCCAGGGGCACACAGCTAGCAAGTGTCAAGTGTCTGAGGCCAAATTTGAACTCAGGTCCTCCTGAATCCAGGGCCAGCACTTTATCTACTGCACCACCTAGCTACCCTATGCTTTCTTTCAAAATCACCATAAGCATTTACTTTTCCTCTTTTGAGACTAGATTTATGATTTCTTTGTGGGTGGGAGCTCCCCAAGAGGAAATTCCAATTTAGATCTGTTACTTGTGCTGAAACTTATAGTCTTCTAGAGAGTTGCCTGGAGGCACCAAGGGCCTAAGTGACTTTGCCCAGGGACCCTCAACCAGTATACATCAGAACTGGACTTGAGCCCAGGTCTTCACTCCAAGGCCATCTCTCTATCTACTGTTCCTCTTCTATGCCTTCTTTTCTTTTTTTCTTTTCTTTTTTAGTGAGGCAATTGGGGTTAAGTGACTTGCCCAGGGTCACACAGCTAGTAAGTGTTAAGTGTCTGAGGCCGGATTTGAACTCAGGTACTCCTGACTCCAGGGCCGGTGCTCTATCCACTGCACCATCTAACTGCCCCCTCTTCTATGCCTTCTTTTTTTTTTTTTTTTGGTGGGGCAATGGGGGTTAAGTGACTTGCCCAAGGTCACACAGCTAGTAAGTGTCAAGTGTCTGAAGCTGGATTTGAACTCAGGTACTCCTGAATCCAGGACCAGTGATTTATCCACTGCGCCACCTAGCCGCCCCCTTCTATGCCTTCTTAATCTTCCACAATATCAGAGAGATCAAAGGACCATACATTTAGAGCTGCAAGGGACTTTAGAGGTCATCTGGTCCAGCCCTCTCAAATTTTTTGATTGTAGAAGGAACACATCCATAGAGCTTGTGACCTGCTTGAGGTCACATAGGTAGTAAAGGGCAGAGAACTGGAAGTCGAGTCCAGGTATTCTGACTTTAACCTGAACACAGGGACTCTCCCTGGCCCAGCACTCGTGTCTCTCTTCCTTGAATTTCCTCTGTGAAGAAAAAGCCCTCAGTACCATCTAGCTCAGCTCCTTTTTTTTTTTTTTTTACTGTACCACACAATATCACAGGGTAAATCTGCTATGTTTTTATACTTCTAGGGGGAAAAGTGACCACTGAATCTTTGTACTGAGGTCAGATGGTTATTTCCTTTCGTGGAGAAAGCAGCTTTCACTGGTCTGGGGCATCTTGTACACAGAGTTACCTATTGACTGTGCCAAGTGTCTGTCAGGGCTCCTAAGGTCCCACCCTCTTCCTGTCAGAGCTGACTTAGGCTCCTGGTAGTTTTTCAGGAGTTCTGCTTTGCTCTTCATCCTCGATGCTGACACAAGGAAGGGAAATGTCTCTGATCTTGGCCTTAAGTTTTATTTTACTTTGTGAGTGAATTTATTTATACACATTCCTTTTGCCTTGTTGCCTCAACTCTGCCTTTTTTCTTCTTCTCTGCTGCCTGCTTCTGACTCGGTGTTTTCTTTTTCTCTTTTTCCTCCTCCTCCTCCTCCTGCTCCTTTTCCCTTCCTCCTCCTCCGTTTTCTTCTCTATCCAGCTCTTCCTCAGCCTTGCTTGGTCCATGTGTCTTCTTCCTTTCCAGATCAATTCCTATCAGTGGGCTGTCCTCTTTCCTAATTCTCTTTTTGCTCTCCTTCCTTGAGTCCTCCTTGGAGCTACATTTGCCTTATGGTTCACCGAACTGACCTGTTCTTTACCTGGAGTAGAAAGTTTCCTGGTGCCTGGAGACTTCAGGGAATTCACCTCCCTCCCCCCAACTTTTCTCTTCTGTCAATTCACAGACAAAAGTATCAGGTGCAACAAAGTGATCCAGATGTCTCCCCATCAGGTTGTGATACTGGGCAGCAAAGTGACTCTGTCCTGCAGTTATGAGACGCGGTATACAACGCCATACTTATACTGGTATCGAGTGCAGCCTGACTCTTCCATCCAGTGTATTCTGCATGGCTATGGCTCTAAGAATACATCTTTTACTGTTGGAAAGTTTTCTGTGCAGCGTAATCCAAACCAGAAAACCTTCAACTTGGTGATCTCTAAAGTGGGTCCTGGAGATGGCATCTCTTACTACTGTGCCTTGCACACGGAGGTGCAGGTGTCCTGGGCAGCTTTACATAAACTCCTGTTGAGACAGATCAGAAACACATGGGGAATTCCCTGTCAGTCAGAGGAGAGCTCATACCTACCGTGAATGAGGAGAACTCAGTACCATCTAGCTCAGCTCCTTGAATCATAACCTTTAATCTTATAGATGAGGTAAATGAGGCCTAGAGAAGCTGAGCCACTTACCCAAGGTCACACAAATAGGAAGTGGCAGAGACATGTCTTCTGATTCCTAGCCCAGTGTTTTCCCCACTGCACCATTACCTCCTATAGCATATGGTTGCTGTTCAGTTGTCTCTATCTCTTCATGACCCCATTTAGATTTTTTTTTTTTTTTTTTGGTAAAGATACTAGAGTGGGTTGCCATTTCCTTCTCCAGATCTTTTTACAAATGATGAAACTGAGGCAAACAGGGTGAAGTGGCTTTCCTAGGGTCACATGCCTAGTAAGTATCTGAGACCAAATTTGAACTCAAGAAGATGAATCTTTGGGGGGCAGCTAGGTGGCGCAGTGGATAAAGCACCGACCTTGGATTCAGGAGGACCTGAGTTCAAATCCGGCCTCAGACACTTGACACTTACTAGCTGTGTGGCCCTGGGCAAGTCACTTAACCCTCATTGTCCTGTAAACCAAACCAAAACAAAACAAAAAAGATGAATCTTCCTGACTCCAGGCCCAGCACTCTATCCACTGTGCCACCTAGTTGGCCTCACACTACTCAGAAAGAGTCTTTTCAAGTTCCTTGGCCTCTTTTCATTTCAGTCCCATTGGCATTTTCCCTACTTTGCTATGTTGGGAGTTAGGATCTATTTTTTTTAAAGAAAAAATGAAATGGGCATGACTAGGTAGATAGATCCATAATCTCATTAGAGCGAGTACACTTTCTCTGGTGTAGAGCACAATCCTTTTTATGCCTTTTAATTCTGTATGATTTTTCTGGTGTTTCAGTTAATCCTCTACCTAAAATGCTGGAGGCTTTCCTGTGGATATTTTAATATCTTGGAAATACAAATGTAACATTTGGGTTGGATTCTTGAAAGCTATAGCAATGGATGGGAATACTGGAAAATCTTAGCAAATTGGAAAGTTTGGTTTCGCCGGTGGACTTTCTTGGCTAGCCGGGGACCAGCCTAGTCAAGCATAGAGACACTTAGCACCAGAAAAGTTGGTTGAACTTTTTTGACCTGAGGTGACTTTTGAGTCACAAGATAAACCTTTAAAAACATTTCTTTAAAAATTGTTTTATTTTTATTGATCTTTTGTTTTAACAGTATATCCATTTCCCAATAGATTCTTCTCTCCTCCCTTACCCAGTGAACCATTCATTGAAATAGATTACAAAAGCAAGAGGAGCAGTTTAGCAAAATTAACATATTGACCGTGTTTGACAGTGTATGAAATATTCCACATTCATGATCCCCTACCTATGCAGTAAAGGGAGGGAGGTTCATTTTCTCAATCATGCTCTGAGGTCAAATTTGGTATAATAGTTGCAAAGTAGTTAGTTTTTTTCTTTTTTTCAAAATTTTTGTGGGGCAATGAGGGTTAAATGACTTGCCCGAGGTCACACAGCTAGTAAATGTCAAGTGTCTGAAGTCAAATTTGAATTCAGGTCTTCCTGAATCCAGGGCTAGTGCTTTATCCACCATGCCATCTAGCTGCCCCAGCTTCTTCTTAAAAGCATTTGTTGATATTACTCTTCCTCAGTTTTAAAATCTCCGTTTCCCCCTTTTCCCATTCTTTCCCCACGAGGGGACTGAATGAATACCAGTGATTCAAGTGTTGAATTTGGAGTCAGAGGAAATATGCTCAAATTTTGATTCTACCATTGACTAATTGTTTTTCCTTGGTAAGGCATATGACCTCTTTTGTTCTCAGTTTCCATATCTACAACATGAGGTGCATGGTCCAAAGGAGGGGATAAAGAGGGTATGAAGTCAAATTATAATTGTAGTTATGCTCTGCCTCTAGGGGGCAGTGTCCTTTCATTTTTTTTTTTTTTTGACCTGAAGATCTGGTGGGGCAATAGAGAAATGTAATTATAAAATGTTAGATTGGGAATAGACCTTAGCGACCATCTAATCCAACAGCCCTCATTTGGCATATGAAGAAAATGAGACCCAGAGAGTTTAAATGACTTCTCCAAAGTCACATAGATGGAAAATGGCCAACCCAGGACTTGACCTCAGCTCCTTTGATTCCATACTCATTGACTTTGAATGATAGAAATAGGAAGGACCTTAAAGATTGTCGAGCGCATGCCTTTCACTTTGCAGCTGAGAAGACTGAGGTCCAGAGAGGTTTAAGCAGAAATAATGCATTTTTAGCCCATGGCTATCAGACTGTTGTTTGGAGAAACTGGGTTATATTCTGTCCATTGATGGAAGAGGAGGGGAGGCATGTATGGATCATGGGCAGTTGTTTATGTCATTAGCACTGATGAATATAGACTAAAGCTCTGAAATATAGGGAATCTCCATTTATACAGATATGGAGGCAAGTTATAGTGGCTCTACATCTTCCCTCTTAACAAGAGTGACTCCATCTTCAAATAAGCTTCCGTTTCAGTATAAATGAGCAGATAGGTCTTCTTTCTTAGGTTTAGAGTTTCTCCCTTCCCCCTTCTTTTGCAAGCTTGGCTCACAGAGAAAGAATAGGTTCCCTCTCTCCCAGGTCCCCAAGGCCAATGCAGATGAGCAAGTACCTGTTCTCCCTCCTTAAGCACAACAAACTGCAATTCCCAAGGCCAGTTTAAATCATTTGTGATATAGACTACTGCCTTTCATTTTTCATTGACACTCTATATATTCTGGTTAATCATAACTGGTGAGAATAGCTTACCTGGATGGCAGAGGAATGCCGTCATTCCTGCAACTTCTTCAAGTCATGTCTTTTAATATAAATAGAACTTCTCCCCCTGACATATCCAGACTTTGAGATTTTGGATCTCTTTACTATGACATTGCTTCATCAGGCAGCCTGACCCTTTCCTAAGTGTGATTATGGACCTTTTGGGAGTGCCTGCTAATAAAGTGTCTAAAAGAAGAACATGCTAGTTGGTTAATTGCTGGCTCCTCGGTATTCTCTGGTCTAAGCTGACAGCCAATTGTTCACCTTCAAGGATTCAACATTTTTATGATCTGACGTTAGAACTGACATGCTCCCTGGCCTTCATCTATCACTTATGGCCTTAGGCTAGAAGAGGAGCTCAGACACAAATGAACCTTGTAGGGAGACTGGGAGCCCCAGATCTTTCAGTGCTATAGTTGTTCATACTTCCTCTCTCCACCAAAGCCCCTCCTAGCTAAAGGTGCAGTGAGTATGCCACCAGAATTCTATGCATCATCATTCCTCTTGACATCAAAGGTGAGTTAGAAGCCTTGAGCAGAAAGGATTTTGTTGTTACACCAGCCTTCCCACTTTAGCCATTCCATTTTAGGAGGGACATTAAACAACTGGAGAACTGCCAGAGGAGGTTGATGTATCCAGTGTATCCAGGTGAATTTAGCAAGGAAACTTGTAACAGTGTCATCGAAGGACTGATTAAAGAAACTGGGAATGCTAAGCATGGAGAAATGAAAACTTGAGGTGAGCATGGTAGCTGCCTTCAAATATCTTAAAGGTTGTCTTCTGGAAGGGGATCAATCAATCAATTAGTTAATCAATAAACATTTATTAAGCACTTAGTATGTGTCAGGGACAATGCTAAGCACTGTGGATACAACAAAAGGGCCAAAGACAGCCCCTGCCCTCAAGGAGCTTACAATCTAATGGGGGAGATAACACATAGAAAGAAATGGAAAAGTGGGAGTGAGGGTGGGGAGGGCAGATTTGGCCATCAGCAGTTGGGTGAATAATGACCAAGTGGCTGCAATGGGCCCCTTCCTTAAATGAAAAATCTATGAGGAGCTATAGCACATCCACTTTTTACCCTAACCAATCAGATTTTTTTTTTGAAAGAAGCTAATTAGTATAGTTGATAAAGGACTGCATTTGGTTTCAGGAAGACCTGGGTTCTAATCTTGCCCCTGACACTTACTAGCAGTATGGTCAAAGATAAGGCACTTCATATCTCTGAGCCTCAATGTCCTCATCTGTAGCTACCTCCTAGCTCACAGGGTTGTTGCGAGGCTTAAATGAGATAATGTATGTAACAGTGCTTTGTAGATTTTTATAGTGCTATGCAAATAGCTGTTTTTATTATTTTTAGACAACAAAATTTCATGGAGGCTTAATGGAAGAACTTATTGGATTCCAGAATGGGTTATTAAGAGATATTGTAAGATTTCTTTTTGCTTGGAGGCCTTTCATACCTGGTAGGTTCTGTATCTGTAGGAACGGTACATTGCCTCAAAGTGTGGTCTGTGGATCTTTGAGAGTCCCTGAGACTTTCTATTTTCATAAGGATACAAATATATTTGACTTTTAAATACTTCTCTCCTTTCCCATTTACATAGGTATGAACCCTGATTTTCTACATATACTTCAACCCAAACAACATAAAACAGTTGAATGCAGAAGCATATATGAGCATCCAGATGTCTTCCATTAAGCAAGATATTAAGGAGATTGCCAAAATATGTAAAACTATACCCACTCTTCTCACTGAATTTTTTGAAAATATTATTATTTTTTGTAAATCATGTCATTTATGTTAATATACAAAAGATTTATTATTGTTATTTTAAAATGAATAAACATTTTAAAATGTTAATCAATTTCAATTTCTAATATAGCAAATATTAGTAACTATAACTCACCTAAACAAAAACTCTTTGGGGTCATCAATAACTTTAAAGAGTGTAAAGGAGTCCTGAGACCAAAATGTTTGAGAACCACTGGATTTGATTAGAAGGCTATCTGTTGGGGCAGCTAGGTGGCACAGTAGATAAAGCACCAGCCCTGGATTCAGGAGGACCTGAGTTCAAATCCAGCCTCAGGCACTTGACACTTACTAGCTGTGTGACCCTGGGCAAGTCACTTAACACTCATTGCCCTGCAACAACAAAAAAAGGCTTTATGTTGCCTTTCTTTACATTCCCAGTACTTGACACAGTGCCTGGCACATAGTAGGTGCTTAATAAATGCTAGCTGATTAACTGATTTTGGGGGTATGGGATAACTTATTAGACCTGGGAAGGGCCCTATTATAACTTGTAAGATACTTATAAACCCGTCATATGGGAGGGAACTTTTCTCTGAAAAATCAGAGCCAGGTCTTATAGTTGAGATGAACCACAGGTCAGTAAAATTAATTATTTGGCTTAGGACAGTTGAGATGGCCAGGCTCTATCCTCATTTTAGGGAGGGAGCTTACTCTAGTGGAAAGAACTCTGGGATAGGACTTTTGATATTTGGGTTTTAATACCCTTGCCTTACTGTGACTTCATGTAAGTTACATATCTTTTCTTCACCTCATTGTGTATCTCTTCCCTCACCCCAACCAAATGAAAATGAAGATGATACTATATACCCTGACTACCTCCTAGCACTAATGGGAAAGTGACTCTGGGCATGACACATCCTTTCTGAACCTTGGTGTCCTTATCTGTAAAGCAAGGATAATGATACCTACAGGGTCTGCCTCACATGGTTGTTGTTAAAGATCAAATGGGATAAGGTGGGTAAAGAATTTTTTTGTGGGGCAATGAGGGTTAAGTGACTTGCCCAGGGTCACACAGCTATTACGTGTCTTTTAAAAATATTTTTTGTTTTGTGGGGCAATGAGGGTTAAGTGACTTTCCAAAGGTCATACAGCTAGTACATGTCAAGTATCTGAGGCTAGATTTAAACTCAGGTCATTCTGAATCCAGAGCCAGTGCTTTATCCACTGCACCACCTAGCTGCCCCCAGGTGGGTAAAGTATTATTTATTTATTTAATTTTTTTGAGAGGCAATGGGGGTTAAGTGACTTGCCCAGGGTCACACAGCTAGTAAGTGTTAAGTGTCCGAGGCCGGCTTTGAACTCAGGGCCTCCTGAATCCAGGGTCGGTGCTTTATCCACTGCGCCACCTAGCTGTCCCCTAATGGGTAAAGTATTTATCAACATTTAGGTGCTATCTGAATGCTGGTTCTTGCTGCTATTGCTACTTTAACAATTATGTGCTCAATCATTTTCAGTTATATCTGACTCTCTGTGACCCCATTTGTGATTTTCTTGGCAAAGATAGTGGAGTGGTTTGTCATTTCCTTCTCCAGCTCATTTTACAGAGGAAGAAACTGAGGCAAACAGGGTTAAATGACTTGCCCAGGGTTACACAGCTAGTAAGTATCTGAAGCTGGATTTGAACTCAGGTCTTCCTGATTCCAGGTCCAGCACTCTATCCACTGTACCACCTACCTGCCAACAATTATAACAGATTGTAAACATATTTTATTTTGTTTGTTTAAATAATAATAAGCATTTTTATTTAAAGTTTTGTGTTCCAAATTCTATCCCTCCCTCCCTTCACTCCTCCCTCCCTGAGGCCGTAAGCAATCAGATATAGGTTTTATATGTTCATTTATGTGAAACATTATCATCTTAGTCATTTTGTTTTTGTTTTTGTTTTTTGGTCATCTTAGTCATTTTGTATAAGAAAACTTGAATAAAAGAAAAAAATGAAAGAAAGTGAAAAATAGCATGCTTCAGTATGTGTTCCATCAATATCAGTTTTCTTTGGAGGGAGAGAGCATGCTTTGTCATTGGTTCTTTGGGATTGTCTTGGATCATTGTATTGCTGGGAATAGTTGTCATTCACAATTCTTCATCAAACAATACTGCTGTCACTGTGCACAATATTCTCCTGGTTCTGCTCACTTCACTATATATCAATTCATATAAGCCTTTCTAGGCTTTTCTGAAATCATCCTGGCAAACATACTTTAGAAGAAAAGTTCTTTATGTGGGCAAGGCATAGAAGTCATAGGGTCATTGAGTTGCCTGAGCCTGAATGGTTCGTATTAGAGACAAGTTCTTTTTTGTTTTTGTTTTTGTGAGGCAATTGGGGTTAAGTGACTTGCCCAGGGTCACACAGCCAGTAAGTGTTAAGTGTCTGAGGCTGGATTTGAACTCAGGTACTCCTGACTCCAGGGCCGGTGCTCTATCCACTGCGCCATCTAACTGCCCCTAGAGACTAGTTCTTAACCATTCTTGGGCTAGAGACTTATTTGGCAGTCTGATAAAGCCTGTGGACCCCTTCTCAGAGTAATGCTTCTTTTAAATACATAAAATTAAAAATAATATGTAGGATTTCAAAATGCCAAAGGTTACTAAAATAAGGTAATTTTTCTTTCCCATTCATGTTCACAGACCTTCTGAAATGTACCCCTGGCCCTTTGTGGATCTCAGGTTTAGAACCTGTGTTCTAGTTGGTTTTGAGTTTCCCTGGTTTATTTGTTTTGCCTATATAGATCTGGTTCAGGAGTCTAGCCACTCAGTGAGAAAATGACCTTTTATGGTTACCTCTAGGTACCTGTTCTCCTACTGAGAGCCAGAAAATTCTCCTTTCTCACTGGCCTCTACTGTGGCCCCCAGTCTCTGAGACTCTGGTGTCAGAGCGGTTAAGCCCGGAAAGATCTGCAAACTTGCTGAGGCAGGGGCAACAGTAACCTGTGTGTGAGTCATATCAAGTGATCTTGCTGTTGCTGCTACCAGAAGGAAACCCGGGGGCTGGGTCTCAGGAAGCTGTGGTGTGGCCTTGGGGCACTCAGCTCCAATTCAGCCTGACTAGTGGTGAGCTGGCTAAGCTTCAAGACCCACCCGATAGTTCTGCTGTGGTCTGCAGATGACTAGAACCCCCACGGACAGGAAGCGCGAAACACCATTTAGTATATGGTAGCAGAGACAGCTTCTTAGAGAAACAGCAGGCAAAAGAATTCAGGACCCATTTTCTCCCAAATCATCCTTGTACTTGGGGTCTCTTGTTAACCTGAGTAGTAGCCACCAGGTCTTGCTATCACTGGAGCAGAGGTTGTCAGGGAGAGTGTCAGTAAAGATGCTTCTAGTGAGGGGTGCCACAGCCTGGATGCTGTGACCCTCAGCTCTCATTTCTACTCTGAATTAACTTGCCTTTGGGAAATAAGATGTGTGTATCCCCCCTGTGTATCAGTTTCTCTTGGAAAACACCAAGATAAATGTCTGCCTGATGTTTTGGGGAATCTGTAATATGTTCAGAGAGTGGCAAGGAGGAAACTTGATGTTATTTTGTCTTTGAAGAGCTAAGTAAATTTGAAAGCCCCTAGGAGAGAAGGAAGAGTTTTGGTGGGCTGTAGGCTCAATGTTATTTGACACTGTGACATGACAGCCAAACCAGTGAATACAGATTTTGGCTGCACTAATCGATACACATACAGTGTCCACAATGGGAGATTCTACTATACTCTGCCCTAGAGGGACAGAAACATGGTAGAACATTCCCAGAGGAGGGTGACCAGTAGAATGAGAATCAACAAGTCAAGTCAACAAGCATTTATTAAGTGCCTACTATATGCCAGTCACTGTACTAAACTCTTAGAATAAAAAGGCAAAAAATACAAGTGGACTATAAACCAGACCATACAAAGATGGGATGAAGGAATTGGGGATATTTAGCATAGAGAAGAAAAGACTGGGGGCAAGGGGAACTATAAGCATATTAAAATACCTGAAGAGCTTTTATATAGAAAAGAGATTCGATTCTTTACAGCCCCTTTAACAGTGTATGCAGCAGGTAAAAGTTTAAATGAGGCAGATTTCAGTTAATTATAAAGAAACCCTTCCTAATAATTATAGCTACATCAAAGTTAAATAATAATTGATAAAATAATGGATTTAGAACAGGAAGGGACCTTGGAGGTCATTGAGCCCAATCCCCTCATTTAACAGAAGAGGAAAGTGGAGCCTAGATAGGTTAAATGCCACCTTTGTCCAGGGTCACATAGCTAGTAAGTATCTGGGTCAGAATTCAAACTCAGTTCTTGATTCTAACTCCAGTGTTCAAATACACAGCTCCCTCTCCACTATTTCATGCTGCCTCTAATGAGTTGCCTCATGAGCTAATGAGTTCCTCATCACTAGATGTCTTTTGCCATTTGTCAGGGATGTTGAATTCATGCTGCAAAGTAGGGGTTGGTTGAAATGAGCTCTGGTGTCTCTTCTAGTTCCAGAGTTCTAGAAAAAAGGGAGTTTCTGACACTCACCCTCTTGGCTGCCAAGATGAGCACAGGAAAGATAGGTACATTGGGAGGAGTGGATGTGGGATTTGGGATAAATATGAACCTTCTCCTCTCTCTCCTTGGTTCAAGCTTTGGAGGTAGCAGAACTCAGAAGAATGGGGAAACGCGTTTCAAGTGTAAGCCTTCTAGCCAGTGAAACAATTCCATTTCCATTTTCAAAGTTACAGAAACACATCAGTATATAAAATCAGAAGATCAGTACATAGAGTCATTTCTTCCAAGACTGTCTTTCCATCTGGCTTTGAAATGAGTTGGGTCTAATTTTTACAAAGCAAAAGTGGTTAGGAAAAATTAAAAAAACAAACACAAAAACTGCCAGTCAAAATAGTCAACCACAGAGCCATGTGCATTACAACAAAGTGATGTCGAGGGAAAACACGTCAGTGGGTCCTTGGTTTCCTTATTCCCTGTGGCATAAACAAGCCTGTAAGTAAAAGAGAATGGCTAGTCAATAACCTGTCCTGCGGAAGCTCCTTAGTGTATGTAGCCTGATAGAAAGTTTTAAAGTAGTGGGTTAGGGCAGCCTCCCATGTAAGGAGCTTGGGGAGCTTGAGGAGCTTGAGGAGAGGACCTAGGATTAGGGAATACTTGGTCAAGTGTTTGTATGCCAACAGAAATATGAGGGAGCAAGGAATGGGAGCTTTGGAGGCAAAGAAGTAGAGGTTAGAGATGTTTGGTAGCCAATGGCTCACTGCCCCTAGCAAGTGTCATGTGAAGGCAGCAGTTAAACAGCCTTTGTCTCATGTTGCCTCTTGGGTGAAGGTCCTCAGTTTGGGTGGAAAGGGGATCGTGAGTGTGGTTGATTTTTATTCTCACCTTAGTGTAAAAAACACTTGATGGTCAAGAAAATGTTGACAGCGACACTCTTGGCGAGCAGCACACGGAGCCCCAGCATGGTGATGGACAGCAAATTCACTTTCTCAATTTGTACTACGAAGAGGAAAGTTAGTGGGGACTAGATTCCAGCCCAGAGAAAGGCACTCAGCATTGATTCTGACCTTCCTCTGCTCCAATGACTCTTTGTGTTCCCTCCCTGTAATCAAACTTATTCTTAAGCAACATTCCAGAGATCCAGATCTCTGCTGTGGTAACCCCAATCAAGAGAATCTCTGGGATTCACACTCACAGACAATCCAAGGAGCTCTGCAAGGGGTGCCAGAGGCTGTAGATTTAGAAGGGACTTCAGAGGCTGTCTGGTCCAATCCCCTAATTTTACAGATGAGGAAACTGAGGCACAGAAAGGTCTAGTGAATAGTCCAAAGTCATCCAGACAATAAGAAGATGAGATGGGATTTGAACCCATGTCATCTGATTCTAAATCCAGTGCTCTTTTCACTGTTGCCTCCTTTTTCAACAAGCATTCCTTTGATAAGCCTTTATTAAGTGCCTACTATGTGCCAGATGCCATAGTGGGTGATGGGGATATAAAGAAAAAGAAACAGACCCTGCTCTCAAGAAGCTTACATTCTGTTGTTGGAAAATAACATCCACACGGAAAATTAAATACAAGGTCTGTCTGTCTATTTATACACTTTTCTCTCTTGAGGCAGTTAGGTGGAGCAGTGGTTGGAGTACTGGACTTGGAGTCAGGAAGACCTGAATTCAAATCTGATCTCAGACACTTACTAGCTGTAATCCTGGGTAAGTCACTTAACCTTTGTCTGCCTCAGTTTCCTTATCCATAAAATGGGACTAATAATAGCACCTCCTTCCCAGGGTTGTTGTGAGGATCAAAGGTGATAATGTTTGTAAACCACTCTTTAAATACTAGCAATAATTATAATAAAATATACAAAGTAATTTCCAGGGTATTGCCAAGAGTGTGCGGGGAATCAATTGCTATAGGCTCCCATATTTTTTAGTTTCTATGTTGATCTCTAATTTTAGCTGTTTTTGGTCACCCTCTCACTCTATATGGCAGTTATGGGTTTTGATTTTAAATTTCTCTTGCCCCCATTTGGTCCCTTTACTTAAACTTACCTGTAGGTGCATGGTAGTCTTGGGAAGATGTCTTGTTGATGCATCCCTCTGGGTCTGGGAAATTTTAAAAAAGAAGCTCTGTATTATACTTCTAGCCAAGGCACTCATAGAATTACAAAGCTCCAAGACATCATCTAATCCAACCCCTTAAATTTACAGACAAGGTAAACAAGGCCTAATGAGGTTGAGTGCCCTTGACACTTCCTGTCTCCTCTGGGAACTTGTTCCATTAATCTTTTTCTCATCCATCTTCAGTTGCTCCCTCTCTGCTGGCCCTTTCATCACTTATAAATATGCTTAGATCTGTCCTAGCCTATAACATTTTCCCTCTGATCATGCTACCTTCTTATTTCTCTCCTGCACTCCTAAACTTCTAGAAAAAAGCAGTTTATATTCCTTGCCTTCCTTTACTTACCTTCCATTTCTTAGTTGACAAACATTTGATACTAGGTGGCACAGCAGGGCATCTAGGTGACACAGTGAATGTATAAAGCACTGGCTTAGAGTCAAGAGGACCTAAGTTCACATCTAGCTTCAGACACTTACTAGCTGTGTGACCTTGAGCGAGTCACTTAACTCTATTTGCCTCAGTTTCCTCATCTGTAAATTGAGTGGAAGAAGGAAATGGCAAACAGTCTAGTATCTTTACAAAGAAACCCCCAAATGGAGGGGCAGCTGGGTGGCGCAGTGGATAAAGCACCGGCCCTGGATTCAGGAGGACCTGAGTTCAAATCCGGCCTCAGACACTTGACACTCATTAGCTGTGTGACCCTGGGCAAGTCACTAAACCCTCATTGCCCTGCAAAAAACCCCATAAGACCCCTGACCCCCCCAAATGGAGATTCAGACATGACTGAAACAACTCAAAAAACTAACACTTATTAATTGCTTGATAACAGCAGCAGCAGCAATAACAAGAAGTGACATTTATAGAACACTTTGAGGTTTGCAAAGAGTTTTACATACACCCTCTCATGTGCCAGTCACTGTGCCAAACACTGAGGCTACAAAGGGAGTAAAAAACCTAGTCACTGCCCCCAAGAAGCTTACAATGCGGGACAATACATAGAGGACTAGGTATGTATGAGATATGTAGAGACTACATAGAAGGTAATCTTAGCAGGGTCGGCTAGGAGTACCATGAAAGGCCTCATATTGAAGGTGACCTTGAGTTGAGTCTTGAAGGAATTTAGGGATTTGAGGAAGTGGTGATAAGGAGGGAGAGTATTCCAGAAATGAGGGCCAGCAGTACAACATGAAGAGCTACATACAACTAAGCTTCTAATCCCACAGAAAGATTGGGAAACTACTTTTTTTTTTTTTTTTTGCGGGGCAATGAGGGTTAAGTGACTTGCCTAGGGTTACACAGCTAGTGAGTGTCAAGTGTCTGAGGCCGGATTTGAACTCAGGTCCTCCTGAATCCAGGGCCGGTGCTTTATCCACTGCACCATCTAGCTGCCTTGGAACTACTTTTTCAAAGGTCATCAGTGACTTTTTAATTGTGAAACACCAACATACTTTCCCTAAGTCCTCTACAGCCTGGCATTTAAGGCCCTACACATTTTAGCTCCAATCCAGGTGTCCAAATTTATTTCATATTGCTCCCATTCATGTTCTATACATTCCAGCCAAAATAGTGTTTTGCAGTATCATTCTGACATCTCCCTCCTTTTACATGTATGTGCACAGGCCATTCATTCTCTAAGCCTGGAATATGTTGTCTTCTCAGCTTTACTCTTCTGAAATACCCTTTTCCTTCAAGGCACAGGTGTTATCTTTTCCATGAAGCTTTCACTGATCTCTCCACCTTAAAGTGATCTCATTTCTCAAAATTTCCAGAGTACTTTGCAATTCTCATTGGACCCTATGACATTTTACCTTGAATTATATCCATTCGTGGTAGACCATAAATAAACTCCTTAAGGAGAGGGATTATGTAATTTTTCAACTTTGTACATATAGTGCCTTGCATACAATAGGTATTTAATAAATGTTTGTTGAAATGAATTACATCGAGGTGACTTGCCCACAGTCACATGGATGGTAAATTGTGGTCTACTGGTAATAGTGTTGAATTTGGAGTCAGAAGACCAGGTTTTGAATACTGGGTGGTATGTCACTTTACTCTCCGTGACTAATAATTTTACTACTTACCTTCCAGTGTTGTTGTGAGGAAGATGCTTTGTAAATCTAAAAATGTGAGTTATTAATTATTCTGACTTCTTTTTTCCTTCTTTAAAAAAATATTTATTTATTTCAAATTTTCCCCACCTTACATGTAAAAAACAAGTTGCAACATCTATTTTTATAACTTTGTGTTCCAAATTGCGTTTTTTTCATAAGTCTTTCAGAGTTGTCTTGGATCACTGCACTGCTGAAATTGACTGTCATTCACAGCATTTTGTATACAGTACATCTTAGTTTGCTTCAGAAGCTCATGTAAGTCTTTCCAGGTTTTTCTTTTTCTTTTTCTTTTTTTAATTTTTTTTTTTAGTGAGGCAATTGGGGTTAAGTGACTTGCCCAGGGTCACACAGCCAGTAAGTGTTAAGTGTCTGAGGCCGGATTTGAACTCAGGTACTCCTGACTCCAGGGCCGGTGCTCTATCCACTGCACCACCTAGCCGCCCCCTCCAGGTTTTTCTGATAGCATACTGCTCATCTTTTTTTAATAGTAAACTACATTTATGTAGCACTTTAAAGGGAGATTTCCTTACAAAACACCCATGAGCTTGATTATTGCAACAACAATAATAGCCAATATCTATATAGTACCTTATAGCTGACAAAGAATTTTCTTCACAATAGCCTAGCAAAGTAAGAACCATGCTCCTCCTCCTTCTCCTCCTCCTCATCTTACATTGTTCTTGTCTGTTTCAAAAATTTCCCCCAGTTATTATTGCTAACTATGTTTCCCTCCATCTTATTTGCTCCCCATGATATTCACTTCCATTTTCTTCCAATTGTTCCTCCCTCAATCTGCCTTCCTTTCCTTCACCCCTCCCCTTTCATCCCCTTCCCCTCTCACTTTCCCACAGGGCAAGAGACATTACTATACCCACTTGAGTGTGTATGCTATTCTATTCCCTCTTTGAGACAATTCTGATGAGTGTGAGGCTTATTTGCTCTCCTGCTCCTCCCCCAACTTTCCCTCCACTCCATAAGCTTTTTCTTGCTTATTTTGTGAGATATTTTACCCCATTTCACCTTTCCCTTTCCTTTCTCCCAGTGCAATCCTCTCACCCCTTAATTTTATTTTAAAGATGTCATCATGGTACACCTAGGTGACACAGTGGACAAAGCACTGGCCCTGGATTCAGGAGGACCTGAGTTCAAATGTGGCCTCAGACACTTGACACTTATTAGCTGTGTGACCCTGGGCAAGTCACTTAATTCTCATTGCCTCGCAAAAAAAGAACCCAGTTATTCTGACTTCTATTCCAATACTATTACATAATGATTTCAATATAAGTTGTTTGGCTGACTATAAATGCATAGCTTTTGAAGGAGTTTCCTATGGGTCTCTGAAAGTTAGGACATGCTGGGCTTCTTCCTTTTGGGGGGTCAGCACCAGCCTGGATTGGAGAGTGCCCCATAAATCATCAGTCTTGTGCAACAACAGACAGAAAAGCTATGTGGAAAGCACTGATTGGCTGGGGGAGGGTCAAAGGGGAGATGAGAATAATAACTCACATTTAGTTTACAAAGAACTTTCCTCACAATGATGTGAACATTATCTCCACCACTTTTTACAAATAGGAAGATTGAGGCTATTTGCAATGTTTATGGTCACATCAACAAAGTAAATGTCAGAACTATGACTCAAACCTGGAATCTTCATGTTCACTGTTTCCCTCCCTCCCCTCCATCTTATCAGGGTTCCCTTCCAATGTCCTAAATAGTGATATGGAAATGCATGTGATGTGAGTTTTCTGGGGCCAAGTACTTGAACTTTTCTTCTGGCTACTTACCCTTTTCACTAAGTCACAAGATGTTTGAATTAAGAGCCCTCGTCTAGCTATGACTCATTTCCAGCATGGTATCATTTCAAGCATGGAGATAAGTTCAGTATTCCCTTCTACAACTTTCCTTCTTCTCCCACCCCCAGTTTGCTTGAGATCATACCTGAAATCTTGTTGGAGGACTCTATATAAGAAGTCTCTATGGTCTTGTTGTTGTGCTGAACTGTACAGTTAATTTGTTCCAAATCTTTCTCATATTTGCCAAGCTTGACAGCGCTGAACTTCCCATTGGCAGTGGCGAAAACTTCTCTTGCATGGTTGTCTGGGGAGAGATGTATATCCACATCCTTGGGGTAGAAGTCCTTCACCAGGCATGCAACATTAGTCCCATTTTTCATGACAAAGACTGAGGGCATAGAAGGTTCTTGGACTTCTGAAAAATATAATCAACCTTCTCTGTGAGTTGACTACTTAAGGCATTGTGGTAGAAATGGTTATTTAACTCTCAATATCAACTTTCTAACAATGATTAGTTTTTAACTCTGTTGTCTACTTGCTGATTCCTGAACATTTGAGAAGATGGGCAGGGGAAGCAAAAAGAGATGCACTATATGAACGTTAGCTATTATCATCATCAATGTCATGTTTATATGGCCAATGAGGAGATAATTATGTTACTCACAGTATCCTGATTCAGCATTGTCATTCTTATTGCCACAGAATACAGGATATAGGAGTCATCCATCATACTGCCTTTGGCAGGACTAAACCTAATTATCTTTGGAGTCTTTAGTTGAGTTTTCTGTGGCAGCAGCCAATTAGCTATGGGATACTGGATAGCATGAATAAAATCTCTCTTCTGATGGTGTCATTTGGAGCCTGGACCATGACTGATAATTATGACTGAAAGTTATGGTCAGAATGGCTCAGAATCATTGGGCTGCCGAGTAGGTAGACTTTCTTTCAGAAATAAAGTCAGCCCATGGCTAAATTAGGGCCCTGGACAAGCATATCTGTGCCTATTCCCCTGCTAGCTCAGAGTTTTAGCCAAGAAAGCAGCCTGGCTAAAGAACTACAAGACCCCCCTCACTAAGACCAGGGTCTGGTTATGTGAATTTTGAAGCTACCACCACTTCAAATGCTAAAAGCCATTAGGGATGCTGAACATGGAGTTCACACTGAGAGGATCACAAAGGCAGGGCTGAGAAATGGGGCAAGATGAGGGTGACATTTTGGCTTGTAGTGGTTCTCAAGATAGGAAATTTATCTGCCAGTTCAGTGGAATGGATGCCAGAGAAGAGCCAATATGGCTGGCAGCATTTTTAATGCATTTAAATACTGAGTATACATTTTCTTCCTAAAGAACCAGCTGTTCAGAGCAGTGAGTCAGTAAAGGAGTTGCTACTGGGTGGACCTTGTATCCTGGTCTTGACTCTAGGCTCCTCACCTCCTCTGTCAGACAGGTCCTGAGATTTCCCCACTGAAAATTTTAGTGTGAAGATAGGATTCTGCTTATTTTTACTGAGCACAAGGAGGAAGGTTTCTAAAAGCCTATCTTGCTATCATCAGCTCCTCTTCATTAAAAGGCAAGGGTCCCTCCTTTTGTAATCTCCTAGCACCTGCTTTCAAACACCCCAGTACTATATGAGAAATCCCTCACCTTTCCCTGCTTTTGCTGAGCCCAACTGACAACCCCAGTATTAACGGCTAGAAACCACACATGACAAATGGCTTTCTGTTTTCCTTCCTCACTCACTCACCACCCTCTCCCATATCCTTTACTCCCTTTTACCCTTCTCAGCAGGTATACTTCAGTTTGGTTTCCCAGGTCTGATCTTGGACTAAAATATATTTCTCTGTTTTTTATGGGCAACTGAAATGAATTTTCCATTAATTTTAACAGTTTCTTGGCTTGTCCTTAATAATCTATCTTGACTAGAGTCATATCCATATGAGAGAAGTGTGGCATCCCAATTGAGGGGGGATAGATTAAATAGCTTCTGGGGTATCTTTCAGATTCAGAGCAAGGATCTCATGATGTAGGGAAGATGATCAAATTAATAAAGAAAAAGTCCTTTACCATCATAGATTTAGGTCTACACAGCTTCAATAATGCAGGTTACCATATCTGCTTTGGTTGAAGGTTGCTGGGGAATTGAAGGAACTCAGGTTCTCTATGCTGTGTAAATAAGATTGGTGAGAACATACCTGAATTTCTTTTGGCCTGGAGCTACCAAGCAAAGACCTCCCTGGGCTGAAGGTAATGGAAAGAACAACTAACTGGACACAAGGTGACCTGGGTTCTGGTCTGGTCTCTGCTACTAAATACCTTTGTGACCTTGGGAAATTTCTTTTACCTCTGTGGCACTCATTCCCCTAATCTATAAAAATGAAGTAGTTGGAATATATAAGCTTGAATGTTCTATAGCTTTAGGAAGTCAAAGGCAATTCCATTGATTTGAACTATGACATTGTGACCTGAGATTCTTGACCCTAGCTCAGGAGACAAATCACAGAATCACAGAATGGGAAAGACCCCTAGACCATCTGGCCCAGTCTGTACCTGAACAAGAATCCTCTTTATAGCAAACCCAGACTTTACTAGAAGATCTCTAATAAAAGGGAGCTCATTCCCTCCAAATGAAGCCCACCCCACTTTTGGATTGGTCTAATGGTTAGGATAATTTTCCTTATGTCAGGTTTAAATCTGCCTCTCTGCAATTTCCACCCATTGCTTTGAATTCTGCCTTTTTTGGGCCAACCCCCCCCAAAGGTAAATACTCTTATGCACAGCAGTCCTAAAATATATAAGAAGAGGCTTATGTTTTTAACTATAAACTCAGGAAATGATCATCTACTATTGAATACTGTCAACATGCTGAATTTGAGCATAGTATACTGGCTTTCCAGAATATTTTGTTATGATCTCTGTCTTGACTAGTGTCGGACTAATAAATAAATGATTAATAATTGAATTAATAGTTGAGACTAATCAATAATTTTTAACTAACCAATAATTAGTTGAAAAGTTAAAAAATTATAATTAGTTACATGACATATTGTTTATCAAGCAAAGGTTGTTTAATTGGATTAAAATAAAATAAAACTAAGATCAAATATTTTTCACATGTGTAAACACAGTGGAGGGGTTCTTAACTTTTTTGTGATGGGGCCCTTTTGGAAGTTTGTGGAAACCTCAAAATAATGGTTTTAAATGCATGAAATAAAATAAAATAAAATGCATAGGATCATCAAGGAAACCAACGACATTTAAATACAGTTATCAAACTACATTAAAGAAAAAGTTCATGAACCTCAAGAACCTCTGATAACAATACAATAGGTGACATTTCATAGTGTTCTAAAGTTTACCAAGCACTTTCTTCTTAACCTTATAAGGAAAGCAGTGCAAATATTTACCCCCATTTTACAGATTGGAAAACTTAGTCTTAGTGACTTGCTCAGGGACACATAGCTAATAATCATTGTAGTTGGGGTTTGAACACACATCTCACTTGACTTCATGTCTGATGCTCAAAAAAGAAATCGAAATCTGAAGTCACATAAAAGTTGTTTTTGGTCCCTTACCTCTAGAACATTCTACCATGCATTACATTTATTTTTGTATCCTTTTACTCCTCTTTTAAATTATAAATTATTTAAAGGTAAGGGACTATGTTGTTTTTTCACTGATAATATTGCTGACTCTTAATGGTGCCTTGCATATAGTGGGGCACATAATAAATGTTTGTTGGATTGAATTAAATTGAATTGTATTGAATTGAAATGTGCTCTGAACTAACTTGAATTTTCTGATCTTCCACCCCCACCCCCAACCCCGAATAGAATCACATTTGCTCATTTAAAAATGCAATTTGTTTTGAACTTACAGTCCTGCAACAGTCTTTCCCATTTTCATGGAAATCAATCGAGGGTTAAGATTAAACTGTCAGACAGAACACTCAAATAATCACACGCTTCACCTTGAACTTGCTTTATTCTTCTGGCAGCTTAGATATCAACATATCTGCTGTATTTCTGATGGTAGTGAGTGTACAGAAGGTGTTTTATGTAGCACTGTTCCTGAAGATTTCAAGGTTACCAAGAAGTATGGGATGTAAGTTCAACCTCAAATCCCAAATATATTGTGATGCACTGCATTTGTCAAACAACATTTTCTCAAGGAAATCTACAGCACAGTATACATTTGTAGGCTAGATCAGCATGGATGAAGTGATGTGGAAATGTGAGGCAAATCTCTGGAGCACTGGAGCTAAGGTGTGTGTGTATGTGTGTGTGTGTGTTTCCGACTTCTGTATTACAGTGCCATACTTCTTTCACTTCCTTTTGTCTATGCTTTCTGGGATTCTCTGAAAATTTCTAAAAACAAAAGGGACCTTCTTTAGTCCCCTAACCTAGTGTCCCTTGCTCTATCCTGTTTTAAATCTGCAGCTTGCCATTTCTTGTAACATTTCCCTAAGAAGTGTGACCATGGCAGTAAGGAAAATGGCACCATTGAGAGAGATGAAATTAAGCTAAGAAAGAGAAAAAAACCTGAAACTCACCGGGATCTACTGATAGCTCTGTACCAGTTCCAAAATACATCGCTCGGGTGTCCCAGGAGCACTCTGCTATACAGCCATGCATGTAACTAGCCCACTGCTGACTTAGGGCCCTGGGCAAGGACATCTGCGCCAGTTCCCCAGCTAGCTGAGAGCCTCAGTCAAGAAACCAGACAGGCTAGGGAACTACAAAGCCTCCCTTACTGAGGCCAGGGGCTGGTTGTGTGAATTCTCTTTTACCTTTGAAGCTATCACCGCTTTAAGTGCCAGAGGTCATTAGAGATGCTGAACATGGAGTTGAGAGGATCACAAAGGCAGGGCTGAGAAATGGGACAAGATGAGGGTGACATTTTGGCCTCTAGTGGCTCTCAAGATTGGAAATGTATCTTCCAGTTCAATGGGATGGATACCAGAGAAGGGATAATATAGCTGGAAGGCAGACAAAAATGGTGTTTTTTAAGGGTTGAAAAACCAAGGATGGAATGATTTAGAAGTCTGTCCTATCTTTTTTCTCTTTTGAGCAGGACTCTCCTTTGGATCATAGGAATGGCTTTCCCATCAGAAACAAATTCTCTATCCTTCCTTTCCCTCCTTTCCTTGCAAATCTCCCCTCCTGCCCCAAACTGCTCAGACACAGCCTTACCTTGGGTTTGAATCTGCTTTAGGATTCACTGGGCTTTCCATGCCTATGTGTCATGGATGCCTTGTAGAGAAAACTCCTCTTTCTAGAAAGCATTTAAAAATAATTTCCATGGCATATGGACTTGGATGCATGTCTCATGAGGTTTCAGTGAACATGGGAAATGGAACTTCAAAGGCTACTGAGGTCACATTTAATTCCATTACTGAAAAATTGGTGTCTGGGGAGGGGAGGTTGGTGGTTAAATGAGGGTTGATATGTTGCGCAAATCTCTCTGGGGTGAGAGATTTTATTAGAAATACAGACTTCACACTCCTTCAGTTTCACATTTGTTACTCCATACACCATTCCTTCAGAAAGTCTATGTCTCCACGAGTGGAAAACCAAGTGGAGAAGAAGATGGTGCCTCCGGGTAATGTGGATCAGCTCCATTGGGCAGGGCTTGAAGCCTTCATCATTTTTCTCTCTCTCCAATCCCCTGAAGGAATAGACTTAAACATTTGATGCAAGTAATTCTCATTTCCAAGAGGGAATGATTTAAACAAAAAAGCCAAATATTTACTTTTTTTCTCAGCTGCAATTTGCCAGCCCCAGTCATTCACCTAGTGACTAACTATACCTCTTTTCTGTCTCTTTCCTTCTTCCTTTGCATTGCATTTCCTCCTGTTCCTTAAGAGAGATTCACCAGATTCAGCTAATAGAGATAAAGGCAATGGAAGGGCCCTCTGATCTAAAAAGTTACCATTTACTGGGGAAGTGGAGACACTACTGGACTGCAGTCTGAATGGCTACCTCAACCTTCCCAGTCCATAGCATCAGCTGAGAAATCCAGCAGTACAGAAGGTGACTAAGATGAACTTGCTGAGCTCAGGAGATAGGCCCTGAAAACCCCTTTGGGATCTATTAATGATGAAGACAACCCCAGCCCCTTTGGTTCTGTCTTCCTGGTTATAATGTCCTGGGCCAGAAGTACCATTTCAGGAATGAGTTTTTTTTTTCCTTTAACAATTGAAAAGGATTTGTCTGCCAACACCATGCTCTGAGACAAACCTGCCAAGTCCAGTGACACTTTCTTAAGATGAATCTAATAGGTTTATCTTCAGAGTTTAATCAACTCTCTTTGCAGACAAGTAGGTATCTATCTAATGCTGTCAGTGTGAGTCTGGCCACAGAAACATACCTCGTTGTCAGTCTTCCTTTCCCCTGGGATATACGAGCTATGGATCAGTGGGGAGACCCACTTCATTGGACTCTTTATGCTCTGAAAATGACTTAGTGTTAAAGTACAATTATTTCGTGTGGACCGTTCCCAGGTCCTCAGGCAATAGATGAACCAACAGTTAGGTTATTATAAAGGATAACCTCCTGCCAAGCATTGTCTAGAACAATGAACATCAGTCCTTCCATCTCCCCCAGGTCTTTAAACTCTTCCCCTATGGTTCATGAGCCTCCAGGAATCATCGGTGCTCATTAGACTGCACAGTCAAATTGGGGTCCATTCTAAAGATAAGCTCAATAGCCGGGTGCCTGCTGCTAAACTGTTAGGCTGACTCCCCTAGGCTCATAGAGGTAACAGACTAGGTGAGAAGGGCTCTGAAGTATTGAGTGTGGCAGATGCTGCTCTTGTGTTGCTTTCTGAAATCTCAAAAGAGACTAATTAACAAGAGAGGGCTCTATGCAGGCAGATGCTCTGATCACCTAGTTTTGTGGGGTCTTTGAGTTGGAGCCTCAGTGCTTTGGTGTAAGGGCAGCATTGTGTAATGCTCAGAAAACAGCATAGGCTGGGATGTCTGGAAACCTGGGTTCTAGAATCAATTCTGCAACTAACTTGCTGTTATGATTTCAGACTAGTCACTTCCCCTTTTGGATCTCAGTTTCCTTATCTATACAATGTGAGAGCTGGACTAGATTATTTCCAATTTTTTCTTACAGTTCTCACATTCTATAGTTATATGGGTTGTTGCTAAACATAGCGATAGCAGCATGGATGGTGTTCTTCTCACCAGAAAGAGTAAACATCCTCTCTGTTTCTTTCTCTCTCTCTCTCTCATCTATCTATCTATCTATCTATCTATCTATCTATCTATCTATCTATCTATCTATCTATCTATCTATCTATCTATCCATCTGTCCATTCATCAATCTATTCTCTCTTTTTCTTTCTCTTCCTTTTTTCTTCCTTTATTCTTCTTTCCTTTTTCTTTCCTTTCTTCCTTCATTGCTTCCCAATTGAGTTCTTGACTCTTCTTTTACTAAGCAGGAAGGGAATCCTTATCACTTCTGGCATTGCCTTTCTACCAGGTCTCAAATACGATGTCCCCAGCCAGAAGCCCTAACTCAGAAACGGGTTTTATTTAAATGGATGTAAAGGGCCTATCTGCCAACACTGAACTCTGGAATAGGCTTGCCAAATACAATGACATTTCCTTCAACTACATCCAGCAGGTCAATCTATAGAATTTAATCAACTCTCTCTGCAGGGAAAGGTTTTCCTTTTAGAGTTTTTCATCTCCCCAAGGAATTCCAGCTTGTCAGGGCTGTGGGAAGCTTTCTTTCTTTTATGGAGGGATTAGTGTCTCGTGTCTACAACTAGAATAATGGAAAAGTATGACACTTACTTGGTTCCACAGTAAGCCGAGTCCCTGTTCCAAAGATGAGCTGTACAGAGTAGGCACTGTTGAAACCAGCCATGCAAAAACACCTTTGCTGTATCTCTGTTCTCCATCAATTTGCTTGCTCAACTTAAAAAGGGGAGGGCAGGGGGCTTGACTAGAGACCCACAGATCTATGGGGTTTTCTGAGATCTAAGCACATACCTTGTTTGAAGTCTGATATCATCTGGATGCTAACAATTTTATAAAATCCCCTGTGTTTCTTGGCATCTTTTCTACCTTGACATCTTTTGTTGCGTCATGAAAGGAGGCCTGCCCTTGGCTAACCCTCATGTTCCTCCCGGCCTTTGCCCTTAAACTCTTATTTGCTCTCATTGACTATTAGAGCTGGAAGGGACACTATAGCTTATCTAAACCAATCTCCCTATTTTAAACATGAAGAAAAAGTCCTATAGAGATGAAGTGACTTTAACAATACCAGACAATAACATTATGCTAGTGGAGAGGAGAATCTTTTTGACTCTGCTGGAGAATTTCCCAGTTGTCACTGCCCATTGGGATGACGAAGTATTCAATCCAGACCTCTTGTCTCCCTGACCATTATTCTTTCCACTATACATTACCACCTCATTTCAGCTACATTCAGAATCCACTTATTTGCTGCCCTTAGGGTAGGACCTCCAAAGTTTGTTAGAAAGGAAAAGAAAGAGAAGTAAAGAACATTTGGGTTAAGAGGGGTGATCATGAGGGTAGTGTTGTAGGGAGAATCTTTCAAACTAACTTGAGAAACAAACCTAGGAGAAACAAAGCCAACTTTTAGTCTCAGAAGGAACATCAAGTCACAGTCACTTACTTGGAATGCCCTCCAGTTGGGTTCCTTTCCCAAAGATCCATGGATTGGTTAAATATCAAGGACTGCCTGTGGTCTCAAGGAAAAAAATCTCTTCTTTTCTTATTAACATAGCTGCACTTGGCATCAACAACTGGGTAGATGGATTCTCATCTCTCTAGCCCCAGGTTTTTAGTCCTGTCTGATTTGACCTCTTTGACACTCAGCCTTAGGGAAAGTCTTTTAAAGAATAAGCATTGGGAAAGGAAACCTATTTTGCTTTCAAATATAATCTGGAAAGATTGTTATCCATATTTTCTAGCCTTCCTATGCTAGAGGGAATAGGATTTATGCAGAAAGGTTAATGGAACTAATAATTATTATGATGATGATAATGATAACTATATCATTCTAATTTTCTACTTCATTGATATAGGGAACTTCTGATAAAGAAATTCTCTTTATCAATGCAAATTGCCAAATACTCTTCAATTTACAGTCATAGACTTATCTGGGGCACTAAGTTATACCAAGTCATTAAGTACTTATTAAGCACCTACTATGTGTCAGACATTCATTTAGTTGGAGCAGCAGATAGAATGCTGGACTTAGAATCAGGAAGACTCATCTGTATGAGTTCAAATGCAACCTTAGACACTAGCTGTGTGACCATGAGCAAGTTACCTAAACCTGTTTGCCTCAGTTTCCTCATCTGTAAAATGAGCTAGGGAAGGAAATGGCAAGCCACTCCAGTAACTTTGCCAAGAAAACTCCAAAATGGGGTCATGGAGAGTTGGACACAACTGAAACAACTGAAGTGCAACAACAAATGTGTCAGATACTGTACTAAGTAACAGGAATACAAAGAAAGGCAAACAAAATGGTCCCTGCTCTCAAAGAGTTCACAGTTTCATTAGAGGACAATATGAAAACAACTATGAAGAATGAAGATATATCTACCTATCTATCTATCTATCTATCTATCTATCTATCTATCTATCTATCTATCTATCTATCTATCTATAGATATAGGAGAAATTGAAGATGATAAACAGAGCATTAGAATAATGGCACTAACATAAAGGGGGGTTGGGAAAGGCTTCTTGTAGAAAGTTTGATTTTAGCTGGGACTTGAAGGAGCTAAACTAGGAAAGCCAGAAGATGGAGATAAGGAGGGAGAGCATTCCTGGCATGGGGGACAGCCAGTGAAAAAGGCCAAAGTCAAGAGAAGGAGGTTAAGTATCACTGGATCATCGAGTATGTAGAAGGGAGTAAGAAGACTGAATGAAAAGGTAGAAAGGGGGCAGGTTTTAACGGGTCTTAAAAGGCAATGTGATTAAGCATTTTTATTTAGATTTTTCTGTTCCAATCTCAATCCCTCCTTCCCTGTGGGGGAGGGGTGTGCTGGGAAGGGTTCAGGAGGTATATATGTATTTATACACACACATAAATACACATGTCATGCATATATGAGTTATTTAGGTCTTATTTATATAGTAATTATATTTAAACAAATTTGTCATATATATTATTTATATAAATTGATATGTATACATTATTTATAAAACAGTTATTTAAAGATTTAAAATACTAAGATATAAGTATTAGAATATATCTATACTAGCTGTGTGACCCTGGGCAAGTAACTTAACCCTCATTGCCCCACAAAAACAACAACAACAAAAAACAACCCCAGAATATATCTAGGTATATCTAAATGTAATAATGTAGAAAATTTACCTTATATATGTCATATATGTGTGTATACATTATATATCACAAATAGAAATAAAATAAAAAAAGGCAAAGTGAGGATTTTTATTTTTAAGCCTGGAAGTGATAGGGAGCCATTGGTACTTATTGAATGGTGGGGGTGGTGTGGGGTGGGATGATGTGGTCAGATCTGTTCTTTAGGAGGATCAATTTGACAGCTGAGTGGAGGATGGATTGGAGTGGGGAGATCAACCAGGGTTATACAGTCAATATGTATAAGAGGCCATTGTCAAGTTAGCTCTTCCTGACTGAGGCTATCTCTGTCAACTATACCATACTGCCTCTTTAATACAGAGTACATTAAATTTTGTAATGAGCCTTATCCATGATCACATTTGAGCCTTGTGAGAACCCTGAGGGGTAGGTACTACAATTATTATTTGTTCCATTTTGCAGATGAGGAAATTGAGGCCCATAGTCACATAGCTAGCAAGTGCTAGAGATCAGATCTGAATCTGCCACTTCCTGACACTAAACTTGGCACTTTCTCTATAATGCCATGCTTTCTCTTAAATTTGTTTAAAGGATTTGAGTATAGTAAGGCCTGGAAGAGGAAATACTGGAAAGGAAAATTAATGGCAGTGTTTAGGTGAATCTCGAGATTTTATTGTATGGAGGGGAGCTCTTACTATCAATACTCCTTGTGGGAGTAAATTATAGGGAGGATGGTGCCCCATGTTTAGCAGATGAAAGAGGATGTGGAAGAGTAGAAGAGTGCTTACTGGTCTTGGAGTCTGAAACCCTAGGTTCAAGTCCAAAGTTGAACATTTATTAGCTACGTGATGTTGGGCAAGTCACTTAATTTCTCTGAGCTTCAGTTTCCTCAGATGTAAAATGGGGATAATTTTATTTATGTTAATTACCTCACAGGGCTACTGTGAAGAAAGCCCTATATGGATACAAACTATTATTTTTCCATTAAGTATTATTAATTGTCTATTTTTATACCCAGGATTTAGCACAGTGTCTTTGTGCATAGTAAACAATTAGTAAATACTACATTCATTCATTCATTTATATCTTCCAAAGGATAGGGTAAGAAGTAGTGGGCTTAAGTTGCTGCCGAATAGAGTTAACTAAAAGAACCTGTGGAATTGGAGAGAACTTTAGCAAACTTCATATTTTACAGATAAGGACATTGATATATAGAGATGAAATGTCCCTTACCTATTGCCCCCCAGCTAGTTAGTGGCAGAATTGGGATTAGAACTCAGGCCTCCTCTTTCCCCTTCCAGTGCCTTTTCTACTCTCCAAGCACTGCCTCATTATAGATACTTTAGCATATCTATATGATTTCTGCCAGTTGGGTTGAAATCCCAAAGCTTGACAGAGACAAAGTAAGAAGGAATAATCAGAATAAGATAGATGATCATGAGGGAGTACTGTAGGGGTGGGGGGGGGGGGAGAATGAACTGGGAGGCATGTACTTAGGAGAAACAAAATCAACTTGCTATCTTGGAAAGAACATAATGATACCATCACTTACCGGGCACGACCTCCAGGTAGGTTCCTTTCCCAAAGATCAGCGGGGCACTGCCTGTAGTACCAGTACAAAAACCTCTCTTTTTTGGTCATCCTAGCTGTGCTGGCATCTGTACCCAGGCAGCTGGGCTTGCTTATCGTTACCCCTCCCCCTCCACTTTTCTGCTTTCAGTCATATTTAAAAGAGTTGAATTTAATTAGGTTTAGAAGAGAGAAGCCTGGAAAGGAAGGTGAATGACCTTTGGTCATTTGGTCATTCACCTTTGGCAAATCCAAAGATTTTGCAATATAGAGAAGAGCTCCTACTGCCAATACTGATGATGTCTACATGTTCAGCATATAACAGCAAATCCGATGTTGTGGAAAAGTACTGTTGGAGTCAGAAAACCTGGGTTCGAGTCTTGTTCCATCACATTAGTTATATGACTCTGGACAAATCCCTTAACCTCTCTGAGTTTCAGTTTCCTTATCTATAAAATAGGGCAAATGATATATATACCACCCATTTCATAGGATTATTGGTAGGAAAGCCCTATGAAAATATGAGCTCTTATTATTATTTTCTAAAAGAGGAAGTGGTCTTAAATTGCAGCAAGAGGGAATTTTGTTAGCTGAAAAAACAACAGAATTGGAGGAAATCTTAGTGTACAACTTTCTAATTTTACAGGTGAGAGGTCACTTGCTTAAGGTCACAAAGCTAGTTATTGGCAGAATTAGGATTAGAACTCAGACCTCTTGTCTCACAGCCCAGGAGTCTTTCCTTTATATATCACTGCTTATAGGTACATTTGAATGTGCATGTTCATTGCCAACTAGGTTGGACCTCCAAAGTTTTGACAGGCAGGAAGAGGGAGAGGAATTCAGGATAAGATGGGGGTAAATGTGAGTTGTTGCAGAGAGAAATCTTTTAGTCCTTCAAAAGTAACTCAGGAAACATACCTAGAAGAAACAAAGTCAATTTCCAGTCTTGGAAAGAACCTAGAGTCATAGCTACTTGCTTGGCAGGACCTCCAGGTAGGTTCCTTTTCCAAAGATCAGTGTTGCATATGTAACACTGTCTATACTCCCCTATTCTTATTGGCCGACCTGATCTAGCATCATCAACAAGGCAGTGAGTCTCTATCATCCTTAGCTCCCCATCCCCAGATTTTTAGTCCTATCTGGCCTGACTTCTTAACTCCTCATTCTTCAAGGAGGCCTAGTTAAGAATAATCTGTGATTTGGTTATTTGACCAAAGTCCTACAGCTAGTTAGTGTAAGAATTAGAAAGAGAATACAAGTCTTTTGATTCCCAGGTTAGGGCTCCTCTATAACAATGGGGTCACATTCAAATAGAAATGAGGCCACTAAATAGTCCACAAGGATCCCCGTGGGCTACATATTGACTTAAAAACCCATATAAGAACATCCCTTGTGTTCTGTTGTATTTTTACTTATTTTGTTAAATATTTCCCAATTACATTTTAATCTGGTTCCTGCTGTACTCAGGAATGGTGGGTGCAATGTGATCTGTGAACCAGGTGTTTGATGCCTCTGTTCTACATCATGCTACTTCATTAGTGTGGCATTATAGTGTCAATTTGGTGATAAGAATCATGCAATCAAGGCCCAGCTAGTCCAATTCTCTTATTTTAGAGATGAGGAGATTGAAGTTTTGTGAGTTTAAGTGACTGGCCCACAGTCACACAACCAGTAAATACCAAAGGCAGGATTTGAATCTAGGACTCCCTGATTGTAAGTAGAAAACATTTTGTATTGTGTTCTATTGATGGCTAGGTGGCTGAGTGGAGTGGACAAAATGCTGGACCTAGAGTCAGAAAGACCTGAGTCAAATCTTTCCTGACACACTTGCTGGAAGAGCTTGTGCTCTATGACCCTGGGAAAATCATTTAACATCTGCTGCCTCAGTTTCTCATCTGTAAAATGATGATAATTATAGCTCTACCTTTCAGGGTTGTTGTAAAGATAAAATGAGATAGTATTTACAAAGCACTTTGCCAAACTTAAATAACTCTCTCTCTCTCTCTCTCTCTCTCTCTCTCTCTCTCTCTCTCTCTCTCTCTCTCTCTCTCTCTCTCTATATATATATATATATATATATATGATGCCATGCTGCATCTAATCTTTAACCTAATGGTTGGTCAGCCAAAGTTAAACACATGGAAGAGGGAGGAGGGAGGTGAATGGAGAATATTCAGGGGAAGAAGGGTGATCATGAAGGCTAGTTGTCAGTACATAATCCATATTAGATAGTTCAGGAGTTTGCGTCCTTGTCTGTCATATCTGGCCCTTTATTTGTTTCTCTGCCATCCATCTGGAAGGCTGGGGAAGGGAGCTTGTTTCATTTCTTTCAGAGTTATTTTGAAAAATATTTAGAAGGAACCTAAGTAAGTTTCTTTCTTTTTGTTTTTTTGTTTTTTTAGTGAGGCAATTGGGGTTAAGTGACTTGCCCATGGTCACACAGTTAGTAAGTGTTAAGTGTCTGAGGCTGGATTTGAACTCAGGTACTCCTGACTCCAGGGCCGGTGCTCTATCCACTGTGCCATCTAGCTGCCCCCCTAACTAAGTTTCAAATGTGGCCACCCCACATTTGAAACAAACAAAAACAAAGCCACAATTACTTACTTGGTTCAATCTCCAGATGGGTTCCTTTCCTAAGGATCATTGGAAGAGCACATAACCTGTGTTCCTAACACAAAAACTTCTCTCCCTTGGTCAGCATGAGTTTCCAGGGACTTGGTTATCTCTTCTTCAACACTGTCCTGCTCATAACCTACCTCCTTTTTCAGTTTGACCCGTATAGACAGTTTACTTGCTCAGTCTTTGGGGAGGGCCCATGTTTTGCATTCAAATTCAATCCAAAGATCTTGGAGGATTTTATTTCATATTCTGTCAGCCTCCTATTTTTATGGAGATATGACTTATATGAAATAATTAAAGGAGTTGGAGTTGGGGTTGGGCTAGTTAGGTCTGAAGATTAATGGCAGACTTGAAGTTCATAGAAGAATATTTTGTAATATATGGCACAATAAGGTTAAACTGAGGAAAAAAGTCTTAAATTGCAGTAGGAGGGATTTAAATCTAGTAAAAGCAGAACACATAGATTGATAGAGCTGTAAACAACCTTAGAGACCACCTAGTCCAGCCTACTTATTTTACAGATGAGGAAACTGAGGCTCAGAGAGTTGAATTGACTTGACCAAGGTCATCCAGATTGTGAGTGGAAGAGTTAGGACCAGAAGCCACACTGCTTCCCATAGTGAGGGACTTTAGGAACTGAAAGAGGTTGTTGAATAAGATTGTGGAAGACTCCTCTTTGAAGGTCTATAAGAAAAAATAACAGACACCTACCTACCTTTGGAATAGTTGAGATACCCTTCCTCCTGGGAATGGGGGTCAAGACTAGATGATCCCTAGAGGGCCTTTAACATCATGAAGAATCTTTGAACAGCCAAGAAACACAATCTCATATTTCTGACTCTATTCTCTTGTGATTTTTGTCATGCTCACCATTTCAGTCCTCCACACTTTTTTTTCTGATTAAAGGGCTGGTGGTAGATAAAATTTACCTCCTTTTCAATATAGCCTGAATCCTGTGCTGTGCCATGTGTTTGTTGAAGAGAATTTAAAGCAGAGAAAAGAAAGTGATTTTGACCAAAGTCCTTGAGATTGATGAAGAGTATCAAATCTATTTTGCACTGTTATTCTCTCAACAATCATTTTATGAATGTTTAGATTTATAGAAAAGTAGATTTGCTTGTAGAAGGGACTTTCATAAAACATCTATTTTCATTCTTTTTTTTTTTAAGTGAGGCAATTGGGGTTAAGTGACTTGGCCAGGGTCACACAGCTAGTAAGTGTTAAGTGTCTGAGGCCAGATTTGAACTCAGGTACTCCCGAATCCAGGGCCGGTGCTTTATCCACTGCGCCACCTAGCCACCCCAAAATGTTTTCAATCGTGTATTGCACTATGTGAAGCTGCATTTCTTTTTCTTTTCCTTTTTTTTTTGTGAGGCAATTGGGGTTAAGTGACTTGCCCAGGGTCACACAGCTAGTAAGTATTAAGTGTCTGAGGCCGGATTTGAACTCAGGTCCTCCTGACTCCAGGGCTGGTGCTCTATCCACTGAGCCACTTAGCTGCCCCTTCATTCTTGCTATAAGACAAGAATTATTTCGAGTTGGAAGGTGTCCTAGAGACTCACAGAATCTTATAAGTGGACTTTGGAGGTCATCTAGTTTAAACCTCTTATTTTACAGAAAAGGAAACTGAGATGCAGAGAACTTATGTGACTTGTTTAACATTACACCAATACCAAGTAGCAGAGTTGGTATTCAAACCCAGATTCTCTGACCCCCAGTCTAGCACTTTAACTTATGTATGTTATAGTGTTATTATATATAATCATTATCTACATTTTATAGATGAGGAAGCTCAGGCTAGAAGTTGTCACTTGTTTATATTCATATTATTAATAAATAGAAGACCTAGGCCTAAAAACCAAGCACTTGACTCCTTGGCCAGTGATCTTCCCATTGTATGATTGAATCCAGGTGACGTGTGTGTGTGTGTGTGTGTGTGTGTGTGTGTGTGTGTGTGTGTTACTAGTGGTACTCCAGAAGTGGAACTGTAACTCTCTGGGAGAGTCCCCTCATGGTGAGCACTCACTCCTCACAAAAAAATGGCTTGAGAAGACTTTGATCTATGGGATTTAAAAAAAATAACACCATAAATGAGAACTTGGAAATTGCTTCAGAGGATGGATGAAAGGGTTTGGGAGAGAGGCCTCCAGAGGAGAAGATAAAAGATCTGGGATTGTAGTATCATTAATACAACTAATATAGTTTTATGAATGAATGCATTAATGTATTGGCTAATTAATGCATGAATATTGGGTTATCCAAAAGATTACATAATTCTGAGAAATTGCCGCCTCTACCAACTGCTAAACTGTTTTTTAATTAAAATAGAATATTAGCAAAGCTTGGTTGATTCAAAGTCCGATTTGTGTAGTGCCTTTAATTTTAAATGAACAAGAATTTACTCTAAATAACCCTATTCTTAGGATAATAGAATCCCAGGGGTTGGAAGAACCCTCAGAGGGGCATCTAGAATCATAGAATTCTGAAATCATTTAGTCCACCATCTTTATTGGAGACAGACTCAAAGAAATAAAGAGGCTTTCTCATGGTCAGGTCAAAGAGCTCTTTAATTATAGAGTCTACTGAGTTCAAATCCAGCCTTAGACACTTGACACTTACTAGCTGTGTGACCCTGGGCAAGTCACTTAACCCTCATTTCCCTGCAAACAAAACAAAACAAAACAAAATTATAGAACCTAGATTGATACCCAGGCCACTGTTCTTTCCATTATACCATTTTGAGTATGTTTTGTGGTAACTGATTGACTATTTAAGGTACGAGAAGGGAAAGGTCAACAATAACACTGAGAACGGTATAGAACAAATAATTTAATGTATGGGATATCTATAGGATCATAAGATTATATGAATTTCTGAAAAATTATATTGAAAGATGTTATTTTTTTCTCTTCCAAATTCATGAACCCTCTGACATCAATCTACAAACCTATGGATCTCAAACTAAGAACCCCTTTTCTTTATGAAGTCTTTGCTAATTCCCCCAGCAGTTTCTGCATTTTAACCTCCAAATTATGAGCAGATAAATGGCAAAGGCATAGAAATTCCTTCAGCAATATCACTGATAAGTAGTTATTCAGTTTCCATCTGAAGATCTCTAGCGACAGGGAACTTACTATCTGGACTCTCTTTCTCTACCAAGGCAGCTCATTTCATATTTGGACAGCTCTAATTTTCAGGAAGTTTTTTCTACGATTGGACCCAAAGTCCACCTGCTGTATATAATTGGTCATGGGATCATAGACCTAGATTTGGAAGGGAACTTAGAGGTTATCTGGTACATTTTACATATGAAGAAACTGAGGTGTAAGGAGGCTAAATGACTTGCCCAAGTTTACAATGTAATAATAATCAAAGGTGTGATTTGAACCCAGGTCTTCTCAGTGTTTCTAATAACTTTCCTCTATAGCAACCCTTCAAGCAGGCAAAGACAGCTGTCATGTTTCCCCTAAGTTTTCCTTGTTCCCCAGGCTAAATATGCATACTTTCTTCAAGTTTTCCATACTGATTGTCTGGTAGAGCATAGTATAGAGTTCCTTTATTACCCTGTTTGCCCTTCTTTGGCCAATTATCATTCAATCAACATTTATTAAGCATCTATACTGTGCCAGCCCTGTGGTAGGTGCTGGGAATACAAAGAGGCAAAGGATAATTCCTGCTTTCAATGAGCTCGCATTCTATTGAGGCAGACAACATGTAAACAAATACATAGGAACAAGCTATGAATACAGGAGATAATTAACAGAGGAAAGGCACTAGAAGTGAGGGGTTGGGAAAGGCTTCCTGTAGAAAGTGGGATTTTAGTTGGTATTTAAAGGAAGCCCCACGAAGGGTATTAACAACAGCAACAACAATGATAACCATGTCATTTTTTTCCTCTGAAATCTTTAGTTTATGAATATCCCTTACAGAAGAATGACTGAAGGCTGGTCTCTTTCTCCTAGATATTATAGAGCTTATAAAGTACCTTATAAATAACTCTTTTTATCCTCACAGCAGCCATGGGAGGTAAACACCATTATTAACCCCATTAGAAGCCACACCTCATGATTCTTATTTAGTCCTATGCTCTAGAACATCTATGATTTTATCAGTGATTCTTTGAGCTGACAAGTAGCAGAGTTGAATGAGGAGAGTCTCTTTCCCAGTTCATTGAGCTCATGGCCAGCCTCTAAGGCTAGAGATACTTAGTCTCTGGTGCCTGATCAAATCTACCATAAAAGTTGTGCGTTTATGCCAAATAGGGAAGGGTTCCCCCCATTATTTTTGAAACAGTAAGACTTTGTTTTTATTTAAATGTCTTTCAAATGACTTCACAAGATGAACTCCTAATTAACATGGGACCTTTAGTGTTCTCTACTTTATAATCATTAATTAAAGAGCGTACTATCTATGTCCTATTGGAGAGGGAGATAAACAAAAGAAAATGACTTCTCTTGGATAGAATAGAGAAGTTTTAAAGTCAAAAGAATTAGCTTCATGGAACTTAGTCTCCCATTCAAAAATAGGAAGGTCAATTAAAGTTTTGAACATACTATATCCAAGACCTTAAACAAGTAGAAATATGTATCTATGCTCTATTTTTCTCAAGCCATCATTTTCCTCCAATAAAACATTAGTTTGATTAGAAACAAACATGACACCGAGAAGTGGGACAGACATTACTTGTTTGACATTATAAAGGATGTAAGTGAACATTGGCCCTAGTCTCTGCCTGACTTTGGATCCTGATTCAGTTCTGGGATGATTAGAGGAGTGGATTTGTCTCAGGACAGGTTCTAGGGTTGACTCAGAGCTCTATAATATCTAGGAGAAAGAGACCAGCCTTCAGTCATTCTTCTGTGAGGGATATTCATGAGCTAAAGATTTCAGAGGAAGAGGGAACTTTAGAGATAATAAATTCAAACTCTTTGTTTTTATAGATAAAGAAAATCAGGCTCAGAGATTTTGTGACTTGTCAGGGTCATAGAAACTGTAAGTGTCTAAGGTGGGATTTAAACTGAGAAAAATCCAATGCCCTATCCACTCCACCACATTGCCTCTTGTTTTGGGAGACAAGGTTCAGAAGCTAGAGTACATTAACTGGAGTGGGAGGTTCCAAAACTGAAGCCAGCCTTCTTTGACCTTTTAGATTGCTTTCAAAACTATCCTGGTCTTCCTAGAGCTTTATGTATGGGTGTGATCTTACATCAATCCTCCCCACCTGGAGCTATTGATCATCAGGTCCTTAATAGAATGGGAGTTTTATAGTTTGGAGGATTTTGGAAATCACTTAATTTAATACCTGCTTGAATAGGAATCTTTTTTCCCCCCAGGATGCCTGACAAATGATTATACAACCTTAACTTGAAAATGTTCAGCTGTGTGGAGTTCTGTTTCCAAGAATTCCCCTTTCCTTTCCTTCCTCCCTCCCAGATTCTTTTCTCTAATTTCTGTATTCATGTTACCCTCTCCCTTTTAAAATTCCCCAACATTTCCCTACCACACCTAGAATGAAAGCTTTAGGAAAAAGCCTCTTATTGATAGCAGCAAGCAGAAAGATTAAGTACTTACCTGGCTCCACAGTCACTTGGGTTCCCCATCCAAATGTCAGTTTCTCTGCACCATACACTATGGCAGAAGGGGCTCCAAAAATTCCCAAAATTTCTATTTTCCATCACTTATTGGATCTAGGCCCCAGCAAGCTTTTACTTCCAGGCTCAGCCAGAGTTGGTACTTGTTACTTACTGTGTCCTAGTTTCAATTGACTTCCAATGGCAGCACTGGCTTTAGAATTAGCTCAGGGGAAGGTTAACATTCCCTTTAACCTTTCTAAAACATTGATGTTCTATTCTGCTCTCTCCCATTTCTCTTCCTCCCCTAGCCTGTCATGATTAGTCACTGTTGTCTAGGGAAACTTGAAGAGTCACTAAGAACTTTAGATATAGAGACTTGCTTTTATCCAGCACCAAGATTTCAAAACACTGGGGATGTCAGATAATTGTACACCTTGAACAATCATGCCCGAACCCAGATTTTGCTGCTAAGGCCAATTTTAGAACAAGCTAGTAGGACAAAAAACTGTCTCCAAGACCTCCTTTCCAGAGTGAAAGCTGAGAGGATTTTTTGGGGGGTTTCCCAGAAGCAAATGTCCATTAGGCTCTATCCTGAGGTGGAATGAATATTCAGGAGTTTTGTTCTCCTATCTTAAGAGCTGTAGGCATCTTTCCAAAGACACATCTCCTTGTATTCCTTCAGGTCCTGTCACCAGAAAAGGTGCAGATATTTTCATGGATCCCTTAGCCGCCAAATCTGACAAAGAATCTCTGGGTTTAGGAAGATAGTACCTCAGTCTGGGAGAAAATATTCAACATAACTCCATTGGAACAGAGTGGAGTATGACAGGCAGGGCAATGGCGAATCCTTTTCTGTCCAAATTTTTCCTGAAGTTGCTTCCTTGGAGTTGGGAACAGGTCCACCGCTATGCCTACTTCCTGGGACATTGTGGTCAGTTTGAATATTTTCCAAGAAAATGCCACTTTCTCCAAGTTGATTTTTTGTACGGGTCTCTATGGAGGATGTAACACTGTGCGTATCCCTCCAATCACAGTGCTACAGAGCTTTACAAAAACCTCCCCGGTGGCCCTGAGAATGCCACCAAACAGTGGTTTGTCAAATCAATCTCTCAGTGAGATCAAAGGGTTTTCAATGGCAGTTGGATTCAAGGCAGATTTCCCCAGGTGTTACTGTCAAAGATGGGAGGTGGATACAAAGATATAGTCACATAGGTTTGAAGCAGCTGACCTTTCTGTCTGCCTGGCTAGGTGGATCATAGAAGCTTAAGGCTAGAAGTGACTCCAGAGATCATCAAGTTCTCTTCTCCTTGCCTGCTAGAAGGTGTATCTTTAAACCCTTCCAGAAAGTCATCTGTGTTGACCATTTTCTGTCATACTGTCAATTCTTCATTTCCCATGGACGGATTATACATGTTGTGACTTTTTTGCCTTTCTTTTCTTTTTTTTTTTGGTGAGGCAGTTGGGGTTAAGTGACTTGCCCAGAGTCACACAGCTAGTAAGTGTCAAGTGCCTGAGGTTGGATTTGAACTCAGGTTCTCCTGAATCCAAGGCTGGTGCTTTATCCACTGTGCCACATAGCTGCCCCCATGTTGTGACTTTTGGGGAGAAAATGTTCATCAGTATAATTTCTCTCTGTCCCCAAGCCTGTCACCAAAAATTTTCTCTTGATAGGTATATTCAAGGGAATGCAAAAGTGATACTAATGTTGGATAGCCAGATAAAGCATACTATGTACCAGGTTCCATGTAAAGTAAAATTCGGAAGAAGAATTTGTTGTGAAAAGTTTCTTCTCATAGAACACATTCCAAAAACAAAACAAAATGACTTTCATATCATCCAAACTTTGTATTTCCCATGGTGCCTATTGACATTGCTCTGTATAAACCAGACTCTTTATAGATATTTTTTGAGTGGATGAATTGACTTCTTTGGAATAAAAACCGTGAACTATCAAGAAATGATTCTATTTATAGGAAGAGAATCTTAAAATTTTAGAGTTGGTAAGGATTTTGGAGGTGATCTTGATTCCATATCCCATTATCCAATTCATACTTTACAGGTGAGGAAACTAAGATCCACCTAGGAAGAAGGAACTTGTCCAAGGTAATAAAAGAAGTTAGTATGAAAAAGAAGGTTTTTGGACATTATCTATGGCTCTTGCCACTGCACTGAATAAATATCAATTCTTTTCAGGAGCCCATTCCAGTGTCTAAAAGGCCTTATTTGTGATCAGAAAGTATTTCCCAATATCTCTTAAATATTCTTTCTTGTTGTAGTCCAAGAGTGCCTTTTGAATATTATATCAGTTTCCTCATCTGTAAAGAACTATTCTCCATGCTGTTCTTTATACTCCAACTATGATCTTTGTGTCTTTATTCACCCATGTCTAGAATGTTGTTTTTTTCTTTTGTTTTCAAAGAGGACCAATGACATCACGATGTTGGGGTCAGGGTTTTAGCCAGTCAGTCCAATATGAGTTTGGAAGGCTCTCCTACAAGTCAGGCACAAGTAGTCCAGTGGAACATTTGTGATTCGAGATAGTTCTGAATTTGTGAACTCATGTTTTCTTTGTGCTATTGTGATTTTGCTTTGCTCATGAAGTGCAGCTCCTTTGAAGTGAATACACCATTCTGGGTGGTCCTTCAACAGCATTAATCATGTCTCACAATTGATACTGAAGTTCTTCAGAGTCCTTGAGAGTGTCTTTGTACTGCTTCTTTTTTTCCTTAGAATTTAGAATTTTATTTTTTTCAAATTACATGAAGCAATTTTTTTTTTTTGCAGGGCAATGGGGTTAAGTGACTTGCCCAGGGTCACACAGCTAGTAAGTGTCTGAGGCTGGGTTTGAACTCAGGTCCTACAGAATCCAAGGCTGGTGCCTTATCCACTGCGCCACCTAGCTGCCCCTCAAATTACATGTAAAAACAATTCTTAACATAGATTTTAAAAAACTTTTGTCTTCCAAATTCTCTTCCTCCCTCCCTCCCCACCTCCCTTAAGAATGCAAGCAATTCGATATGTTAAACATGTATAGTCATGCAAAACATGTCCACATTAGTCAGGTTGTAAAGGCAAACAGACAAAAAAAAAACCCTTAAGAAAAAGGAACTAAAAAAATTATTCTTCAATCTGTATTCAGACACCATCAGTTCTTTCTCTGGAGATGGATTGCATTTTTCATAAGTTCTTCAGAGCTGTTTTGGATCATTGTATTGCTGAAAATAGCTAAGTCATTCACAGTTGATCTTACAATATTGCTGTTATTTGTATACAGTAAATTTTACTTTGCATCAACTTATGTAAGTCTTTCCAGGTTTTTTTTGATAGCATCCTGCTCATCATTTCTTATAGCACAATAGTGTTTTATCATAATCTCATCCCACAGTTTGTTCAGCCATTCCCCAATTGATAGGCATCTCCTCAATTTTAAATTCAACTTTTTGTTTTTTATCTTTTTTTTGGATACTGACTTAGTAGTTGTATTACTAGGTCAAAGAGTATACATGGTTTTTATAGCCCTTTGGCCACAGTTTCAAATTACTCTACAGAATGTTTGAACAGTTTACAACTTCACCAAGAGTACTTTAATGTCTCATTTCCCCCATATTCCCTACAACATCTGTCATTTTCCTTTGCTGTCCTGTTATCCAATTTAATAGGTATGAGGTAGTACCCCTGCATCTCTCCAATCAATAGTGTTAGAACATTTTTTTTCATATGGCTATAGGTAGCTTTGATTATTTCATTTGAAAACTTCTTATCTTTTGATCACCTATTAATTGTAGAATCGCTCTTATTTTATTAAATTTGACTCAGTTCCCTATGTGTTTGTGAAATGAGGCCTGTCCGACAAACTTGCTTCAAATTTTTTTCACATTTACTATTGCTAACTGTATTTCCCTCTATCCTATTTCCTCCCCATGACATTTACTCTTTTTTCTATCTTCTTTCACCCTGTTCCTCCTCAAAACTGTTTTGCTTCTGACTACCCCCTCTCCCTATCTGCCCTCCCTTCTATCACTTCCCCCCTTATCCCCTTCCCCTCCTACTTTCCTGCAGGGTAAGATAAATTACTATACCCAATTGAATGTGTATGTTATTCCCTCTTTGAGCCAATTATGATGAGAGTAAGGTTCACTTACTCCCCAGCACCTCCCCCATCTTCCCCTCCACTGTATAAGCTTTTTCTTATTTCTTTTATGTGAGATACTTTACTTCATTCCACCTCCCCCTTTCCCTTTCTCCCAGCGCATTTCCCCTCACCCCTTAATTTTATTTTTTTAAAAGATATCATCCCTTCATATTCAATTCACACCTCTGCCCTCTGTCTAAATATACTCCATCGAGCTGCCCTAATAATGAGAAAGTTCTTATGAGTTACTTACAAATATCATCTTTCCATGTAGAAATTTATGTTTTGTTTTTGTTTTTGTTTTTGCAGGGCAATGAGGGTTAAGTGAGTTGCCCAGGGTTACACAGCTAGTAAGTGTCAAGTATCTGAGGCCGGATTTGAACTCAGTTCGTCCTGAATCCAGGGCCAGTGCTTTATCCACTGAGCCACCTAGCTGCCCCCCCCCATGTAGGAATTGAAAGAGTTTAACCATTTAATATCGCTTATGATTTCTTTTTTCTGTTTACCTTTTTTATGCTTCTCTAGGGTCTTGTATTTGAAAGTCAAATTTTCTATTCAGCTCAGGTCTTTTCCTCAAGAATGCCTGAAAGTCCTCTCTTTCATTGAATTCCCATTTCCCCCCTGAAGGATTATGCTCAGTTTTGCTGGTAGGTGATTCTTGGTTGTAATCCCAGTTCCTTTGGCCTCTGGAATATCATATTCTAAGCCCTCTGATCCTTTAATGTAGAAGCTGCCTGATCTTGTGTTATCCTGACAGTGACTCCACAATACTTGAATTGTTTCTTTCTGGCTGCTTGCAATATTTTCTCCTTGACCTGAGAGCTCTGGAATTTGGCTATAATATTCATATAGTACTTTAAGGAGAGATTTCCTTATAATGAACCCATAAGGTTGATTATCACAACAACAGTAATAGATGACTTTTATATAGTACCTTAAACTTGACAAAGAATTTTCTTCACAATATCCCAGCAAAATCAGTACCATACATTTTTGCCATCATCATCATCAAGCATCAATCAAGCATCATCCATCAACCCTCATCATTATCCTTAGTCAGTTCTCATCATTGTCAATCAATCCTCCTTCTTTCAATCCTCCTCCTCATCAATCAACCAATCCTCATCAATTTTCATCTTCTTTCAATCATCATCAATCCATCAATCCATCATCAACCATCATCATCATCTTCCATTACTCTTGCCTCTGCTTCAAAAAATTTTTCACAGTTACTGTTGTTAACTGTTTCCCTCCATCCTATTCCCTTCCCATGGTATTTACTCTATCTTCTATCCGTCCTCAAAAGTGTTTTGCTTCTGAGTGCCCCCTCCCCCACTCTGCCCTCCCTTCTTTCACCCTCCCTCCTTATCCCCTTCTGGACCATTACTGTTGATAAGAAACTGCAGAGGGAGGAATGCTGGCAGCTTTCCAGTAAGACCTCAGTGGTCTTGGCTACCATGCTATGCATAAAGCACAATGCTATACAGAGATACAAAATCCTTTTTTATTTTTGCCTTCCCTTGACATTCTGCTACTAGCAATTCTTTCTTTGGTATTAAAGTCCTTTGCAACTCCATGGCTTCCTTTCTGCTTTTCCATTTTTTTTACCTCTCATACTCATTTCCAGAAAATCTATGATCCAGAAACATTAGCCTTCTTGCCATTCTTCATGTATGATGCTCCATCTCCCCCCAGGGTGTCTCTGCACTGGATGTTCCTCTTGCCTGGAATGCTCTCTCTCCTTCCTACCACCTCCTAGCTCCCTAGTTTCCTTCAGTTCAAATCCTACCTTCTATAGGAGGCCTTATTTCATTTTTCTTATTGCTAGTCCCTTCCCTCTAACATTACCTTCCATTTGCACTGTATGTCTCTTGGATGACAATAATTATTTGCATGATGTCTCCCCTATTAGAATTTGAGCACCTTGGAAGCAGGGACTGCTTTTGCCTTTTATTTGTGTCAACCTATGAGGAACTCACCCCACAAAGCAGTCTATGGCATTTTTGACAGCTGTATTAGATGATATACTCCACAAGGACTGAGTCATCTTTTTACCACCAATGCTTAGCATATTGCTTCTTACATAGAAAGAACATAAGACATTTTGTTGAAATGGGATTAAATCAATCCCTGAAACTCCTAATCTGTTGTTTTGTTGTGTGTTGGATGTCAGCCAGAGATCTTAAAGACCAGAAGGGAGTGGGCTCCAGTAGAACCCTAGTGGAGGCAAATGATGTAGAAGTTCATGAAGCCTCATGATCAGGAGTCTTATAAAGAAATGCATATTTGTGGCCACAAGAACTCACCAGGAACTGTTTAATGCTTTGATTTGTGGAATAATACTGGATTTAGTATGAGAAGGCTTGTCTCAATCATTTACCAACAGTGTGACCAGGGCCATGTCTTTTCATGTCCTTGAACTTCAAGTTTCTTTGTAAAATGAAGGTACTCATACAATTAGCCTCACAATGTTGTTGTGAATCAAATGCTTTGAGAATTGCAAAGCACTATGTAAATGTCTGATTTCTTAATACTTCAGGAATGCTTAACCTTTTTTTTTTTTTTGGTTATGCACACCTTGGAAGTCTGGTGAAACCTAGAGATCCCTTCTCAGAGAAATGCTTTTAAATAAAATGCATAGGATTACAAAGGAAACAAATTATATTAAAATAGTTATCGAAAAACCCCCCAAACAACTTAAATTCACGGACTCCTGCTCTAAGTTAGACAAATGTTGTTATCTAGACAGGAGGAAGTCATATTAGTCAAATCCTAGCATTTTTTTCTTTAAAATTTTTCTTGAGATATCTTTTAAAATTTCCAACTGACAAATGTTAATTTTTCCCTCCTTTCTACAAGTGCTTAGTACAGTGCTTGACACATAGTAAGTACTTGATAAATGCTTATTGACTGATTACTTCCTCCCAATGAAAAGAAAAAAAGAAAAACTAAACATTTGCAATAAATATGCATAGTCAAGCAAAACAAATTCCCCTAGTGACCACATCAAAAAATGTTTGTCCAATTCTATATCTTGAGTCCATTATCTTTCTGCCAGGAGATGGGTAGCAAGCTTCATCATTGGCTCTCTGAAATCATGGTTAGTCATTGTATTATTAAGTTGTTTATTGTTTTGCCTTCTCCAAATATGTCCTTTACTTGTCCCCCACCTACCCAGAGAACCTTTCTTGGGAGAGAGAGAGAGGGAGGGAGGGAGAGAGAGAAAGAGAAGCAGTTCAGCACCCCAACAACTGAGTTTGATAGTATATTCAGTTTTCTGGGGCCATGTAGCATAAATCTACTCTTTCTTCTATATGATGGTCCTTCAGGTATTTGAAGACAGTAACCATGTTCCCCTTGCCTTGTCTTTTCCAGTCTAAATTACTCTGCTTCCTTCTATAAATCCATATGTGTTATGCCTTTTAGTCCCCTTGTAATCCTGCCTGGTCCATTCTGGACACCCTTGCAAATATTCCTTCTAAAGTATAATAAAGGAGTCAGAGAGGAAATGGGTTGAACTGTCAGAGCAACAGCAAAGCATCATTCCTTGGGGAAGTCTCATGTGTTGATCCATATTGCCATACTCTGAGGCACAGAGAAGACCACAGGAATTTGGCAATGAATGTGTGGTCATCAACTATTCTACTGATAACCATGTCCCTGATGGTGCCTATAAAACATTTCCTCATAATTCCATATATTTGTATTAGAGGCTTTTTGACCCTGGTGTTTTGAGATTGTCATACTGTGAGATTTAAAATTGGATACAAGAGCATTAAACTCCCCTTTAACCTTTCCCTTATATATATCCCAGACCAGTAAGTGAAAGAAGCCTCTGAGCTTTAGTTAGAGATTTTATTGTTTGGGAATTACTTAGCCAACAAAACAAGGCGATGTTGATTAGAGAGATAGGAAAGTAGAAATACAAACAGTCTTAGATCTAAGCTTAGTCTATATTCCATATAGAACTCACCAAAAACCCAAGACCACCTCCGAGACTGAGAACCGCGTCAAGCACGTGCTGTTACGGAGGACCAGGCCGAGTTGAACCTGAGTCAGCGTCTGTGTGTGCAGAGCAAGCCAGCGGGCAAGGAGAGTGGAAAAAGACATCACTTCCGTTCTCTTCTTGCCTTTTAAGCTCGCACCCCGGAAGTGGAGTGCTTAGCAGACGGACTGGTGGTTCTTCATGGTCTCCTCCCCGAAAGGGTGGTCCTTCAAAAACTGGTGTCTTTCAGTTATCCTAACCAACTTGTTAAAAAAACTTTCACTTTTTTACCACAACACTCTGACAATATGTTTGCTTTCCAAGTAGAATGGTATAAGATTTCTGGTTTTGGAGGCAGAAAAAAGACCTGGGTTTAAGTATTTCAGTCACTAACTGGACATGTGACCTTGGGCAAATAATTTAACTTCTCTGACCCTTAGCCATCGTATCTACAAAACAAGGATAATAATATGTCTGGTAACTACCTTATAGGATTGCTGACAGAATCAACACTCTTACTGGAATGTACTTATGGAAGGATCTACTTTATTCAAAAGGAACAGAATAGAAAAAAGGGGACAATGATATAGTATTGTCTATCACAGTACAGATTCACAGGATTCATAGGAGGAAGTTCAAAATTGTTGTTGTTTGTCTTTTGTTCTTGGAAGTGTCAAACTTGAGACCCAAAGGGCAGTGCATGGGCCTCCAACACTCCTGTTACCAACCAGATTAAAGTGTAATTGGGAAATGTTTTACAAAATAAATAAAAATACAATAAAACACATATAATGTTAATTTGTGGCTTGCTGAGTCAACATGTGGCCCACAGGGATCTCTTTTTATTTGAGTTTGAGACAGCTAGTATAGAGCATCAAATGGTTAAATAACTTGTTCAGGGTCACACATACACTGTGTTAGTGGCAGACTTGAATCCAACTTGAAGGCCAGCTCTCTATTCACAGTGTCATGCTGCACTATGAAAGTGTGAGTAATTATTACTAATTATTATTATTTAATCAGACATTCTCTTCTACTACCTCTAGTCACTACTCTCCCTAGTGCACTGACATATGCAAATGAAATTTAAAAAAAAATCATAAAATTATTTTATTATTTTTCAGTTACATGTAAAGATAGTTTTCAACATTTGTTTTCATAGGATTTTTAGTTCCAAATTTTCCTCCCATCTCCCTTCCCTCCCCCTCCTCAAAATGGAAAGCAATATGATATAGCTTACATATGTACAATCACATTAAACATATTTCTACATTAGTCATATTGTGAAAGAAGAATCAGAACACAAGGGAAAAACCTCAAAAAAGAAAAAAAAGACAGCCAAAAAGTAGAAACAGTATGGTTCAATCTGCATTCCGAATCCACAGTTCTTTTTCTGGATGTGGAGGATATTTTCTATCATGAGTTCTTTGAAATTGTTTTGGATCATTGCACTATTGAGAAGAGCCAAGTCTATCACAGTTGATCATCACACAATGTTGCTGTTACTGTATACAATGTTA